>NC_091283.1:647454150-647790817 GCF_032444005.1 Ranitomeya imitator | reverse complement strand
TGCAAATATGAACAGATTTTTGGCAGTTCCAACTCTTGAACAGGCCACGTAAAGTTGACCATGAGAAAAGCATGGAGATTGCAAATCGATCACTACTACTTTCAAGGACTGTCCCTGAGCCTTGTTAATAGACATTGCAAATGTCAGTTAAACTGGAAACTGGAGGCCTTTAAAATCAAAAGGTAAATCAGATGGAATGAGAGGAATTCTTGGAATGAATGGGTCCTCTCCTTTGGCACATCCTGTTGCTGAGCTGTGTATCTAATTCTATCCTGTGCGACAGTCTGCTGAGCCGTGTATCTAATCCTATCCTGCGTGATACTGAGTGCTGAACTGTGTATCTAATCCTCTCCTGTGTGTTATTGTCTAATGAACCGTGTATCGAATCCTACCCTGTGTGATACTGTCTGCTGAGCCATGTATCTAATCCTATGCTGTGATAGTCTGCTGAGCTGTCTATCTAATCCTCTCCTGAGTGATACTGTGTGCTGAGCCGTGTATCTAATCCTATCCTGTGTGATACTGACTGCTGAGCCATGTATCTAATCCTCTCCTGTGTGCTATTGTCTGCTGAGCCGTGTATCTAATCCTATTCTGTGTGTTAGTCTGCTGAGCTGTGTCTAATCCTCTCCTAACAAACAGAATAGGATTAGATACACAACTCAGCACACAGTATCACACAGGAGAGTATTAGACACACAGCTCAGCAGACTGTGTGATACTGTGTGCTGAGCTGTGTATCTAATCCTATCCTGTGTGATACTATCTCCTGAGCCGTGTATCTAATCCTATCCTGTGTTACTGACTGCTGAGCTGTGCATCTAGTCCTATCCTGTGTGATACTGCGTGCCGAGCTGTGTATCTAATCCAATCCTGTGTGAGTCTGCCGAGCTGTGTATCTAATTCTATCCTGTCTCCTGAGCCGTGTATCTATTCCTATCCTGTGTGGTACTGGGCTGTGTATCTAATCCTATCCCGTGTGATACTGTCTGCAGAGCCATGTATCGAATCCTATCCTGTGTGATACAGTCTGCTGAGCCGTGTATCTAATCCTATCCTGTGTTACTGACTGCTGAGCTGTGCATCTAGTCCTATCCTGTGTGACACTGTGTGCCGAGCTGTGTATCTAATCCAATCCTGCGTGAGTCTGCCGAGCTGTGTATCTAATTCTATCCTGTCTGCTGAGCCGTGTATCTATTCCTATCCTGTGTGGTACTGGGCTGTGTATCTAATCCTATCCTGTGTGATACAGTCTGCTGAGCCGTGTATCTAATCCTATCCTGTGTGATACAGTCTGCTGAGATCTGTATCTAATCATATCCTGTGTGTTACTGTCTGCTGACCTGTGTATCTAATCCTATCCGTGTTACTGTCTGCTGAGCTGTGTATCTAATCCTCTCCTGTTTGATACTGGGCAGTGTACCTAATCCTATCCTTTGTGATACAGTCTGCTGAGCTGTGTATCTAATCCTATCTTGTGTGATACTGGGCTCTCCCTGCAGTCTGTGTCAGAGGGTGGTCTGTGTCGGCACGGTAATAATATATGTTATTTCCAGCTTTACAGAAGACTATAACACCATAGAAATGATAAGAATAATAGGCCTCAGTTACCACAACTGTCTACAAGGAAAACTGTTGCTCACAGCAACCAATCACAGCTCAGCTTCTTATAAACAGCTCTGGTGAAATGAAAGATGCTCAGTGATTGGTCGCCAATACATACACACACACTTTTATATACCGTATATACTCGAGTATAAGCCGAGATTTTCAGCCCATTTTTTTGGGCTGAAAGTCCCCCTCTCGGCTTATACTCGAGTCATACCCAGGGGTCGTCAGGGGAGGGGGAGCGGGGGCTGTCTACTTATACTCACCTACTCCTGGCGCGGTCCCTGCACGTCTTTTCCCCGGCGCCGACAGCTTCTTCCTGTACTGAGCGGTCACATGGTACCGCTCATTACAGTAATGAATATGCTGCTCCACCTCCCATAGAGGTGGAGCCGCATAATCATTACTGTAATGAGCGGTAACGGTGACCGCTCCGTACAGGAAGAAGCTGCCGGGGAACAGACGGGCAGGGACCGCGCCAGGAGCATGTGAGTATAACGGGGAGGCGAGCGCTGCGCGATATTCACCTGCTCCTCGTTCCGGCGCCGCTCTGTCTTCAGCTATGACGCTCAGGTCAGAGGGCGCGGTGACGTGGTTAGTGCGCGCCCTCTGCCTGAACGTCAGTGCAGGAGACGCTGAAGATGGAGTGGCGTTGGAACGAGGAGCAGGTGAATATTGAAAGTGCCGGGGGCCTGAGCGACGGAGAGGTAAGTATGATTTTTTTATCGCAGCAACAGCAAATGGGGCAAGTGTCTGTATGGGGCCATAACGTTTGTGCAGCACTATATGGGGCCATAACGTTTGTGCAGCACTATATGGGGCCATAACGTTTGTGCAGCACTATATGAAGTCATAACGTTTGTGCAGCACTGTATGGAGTCATAACGTTTGTGCAGCACTGTATGGGGCCATATCGTTTGTGCAGCACTATATGGGGCAAGTGTCTGTATGGGGCCATAACGTTTGTGCAGCACTATATGGGGCAAGTGTCTATATGGGGCCATGATCAACGTTTGTGCAGCACTATATGGGGCAAATATCTTTATGGAGCATCTTATGGGGCCATAATCAACATTTGTGCAGCATTATATTGGGCAAATGTGTCTATGGAGCATCTTATAGGGTCATTATTAACCTTTATGCAGGATTATATGGGGCATATTTTACTTTGGAGCATCTTATGGGGCCATCATAAATTTTATGGGGCTCCTGATTCAATATGGATATTCAAAAACACATTAATTTTACTTTCATTGGTATCTATTTTTACTTTTGACTCGAGTCATTAAGTTTTCCCAGTTTTTTGTGGCAAAATTAGGGGGGTCGGCTTATACTCGGGTATATACGGTATATAGATTTGGAAAGTGAATGCAGTTACTGCTGCAAGTCTGACCCAAGATGTTCCATTTCTGGCCAAGTGACAATACTTAATTGCTGTAGTTGCTATATTTACTTTGTGGTCCACTTTCATCCCGGCTGTGAATTTTCTGATGATTATTAAAACCAGATCTGTGCATAAAGCGTTTGCCACATTCCATGCATTCAAATGGTTTTTCCCCTGTGTGAAACTTCATATGTCTTAAAAGAGCAGAATTCTGGGTAAAACATTTATCGCATAGAAGACAGTGATACGGCTTCTCCCCTGTGTGAGTTCGCAAGTGTTTGATGAGGTCGGCTTTCCGTGTGAAGCCTTTACTGCATTCGGAACATATAAACGGCTTCTCACTAGAGTGGATTCTCTCATGCTGAATTAGGTTGGACTTTTCAGGAAAACTTTTCCCACAGTAAGAACATGAAAATGGTTTTTCACCTGTGTGACGTCTCTGATGGATCAAGAGTTTGGTATGCCGAGTGAATGATTTATCACATTCTAAACAGGGAAATATTTTGTCCCTTTTAGGAGGTCCACTGCCAATGAAATCTGAAACATTAGGAGAAGGGTTCTTGGAAGGGTTACTATTTATATCGGCATCCTGAAGAACTGGGACAGGTTTATCTTCTACTTTAAAATCAGGGAATAAAATACCGGTATATTGATCTTCCGTGGTATTCCTCATGTTGGGTCCATCTACAGGGAATAATACAAAAAACTGTGAATACAGATTTTTAGGAAAAATACTGACTAAGAAGTAGTTAAAAATTTAATTTTAGAACTCTTTCTCTGTCTCTCTCTGGTATAAGGAGCCCTCCAGGAACAGAACCATTCTTGCCTGTGTCTTGTCTCTAGTATTGCCAGTCCCTTCGAGTTAAACAGAATCTGTCAGCAGGTTTTTGCTGCCCCTCAGAGATCAACATGATGTAGAGGCAGCGAGGCTGATTCCAGCAATGTATCACTTTACAGGCTGCTGAAGTTTTCTCTGCTGTAGATTACCTATTTTCTGAATGCTGAGCTCTGTAAACCCCCCCCTACAGCACCGTTTAGCAGCTTTCTGTGTACACTGTGCATAGGCGGAAAACTGCCAATCAGCGGTGTGGATGTGGTAGGACTCCATAGCAACAGGTTTACTAGCGCTCTAGTGATAATCTCCTGCTGAGAAAACAGTGATTTCATAAAAGCTATGGCAAGCAGCCCAGTAAGTGAGATAGCTGGAATATGTGTTTGTCCCTACATAATGCTGGTCTCACCTGAGGTAGCAAAAACCTGGTGACGAGATTCCCTTTAAGTGAAGTAGCTTTGTTTTTCTCATCTAAAACCTTCTGATCAGAGCATACAAGACACACAACCAAAGGCGGTGCAAATAAAACATTTGAGCACAAATGACCAACATTAAGCAGCTACAGGATTCTAATGGGCTAGGGACAGATCTTGGGTCTAGGAAAATTCAGCAATCTTCAGCTGTATACAATGGCACAGCAGCAATATAGTGGTGCTGCTACAGTGCTGTACACCTAAATTTCTGCAGCTGACAGTGACTGCTGATGGCAGAGGGTGGATTTGCCCTCATCTCCCCCCATTACTGGACCTCCACTAATCCTGAAAATGGAGGACTGATTTGTTCCACTGTTTAAATAAAGTGATGGCCACTTATATCTATAAGACTGCCAAAGATAGCTGATTGTTTTTCACATGTAGATTTCAGCACATATTCTACGCTTCAGGGTTCTTTCACACATCAGTGTCTCCAGTACGCGTGGTGACTTTCACACGTACCGGAGACACTGAGACATAGACCAATTCAAGTGAATGGGTCTGTGCACAGGTCAGTGTGTTTCCACGGATCGTATGTCTGTTTTTCTACCATCAGCACGGTCCGCAAAACATCCCGCACACGTGCACTCGGATGACACACAGGGATGTCATCCGCGTGACACGTCCCGGCGCCTGAGAAAAAGCGCTACAGTAAGCGCTGTTCCCTGGTGCTGAAGACTGCTCGCATCATTCTCCCCTGCTCTGCCGGCGATCAGCACGGGTATGAGAGAATGACGAGTTATATTCAAGTGATAACAATGACAGCAGACGACGGCTGAAGGGACTATTACTCCCATCAGCCTACCCTTGCTGCTATTAATATCAGTGACAGCAGGAGCAGCTGATTCATCAGCTGCCGCCTGTGCTATAAATAAAATACTCGGCATGGGTTCCCCTGTATTTTCTATAACCAGCCAGGCAAAACTGACAGCTGGGGGCTGCAACCCTTAGCTGTCAGAATTAGCAAGGCTGGTTATCAAGAATAGAGGGGTCCCCACGCTGTTTTTTTTTTTTTTTAATATGTAAATAAATAATTAAAAAATGTCATTGGGCCCCCCATTTTGGACAATCCTTGATAAAGCTGACAGCTGGGGGCTGGTATTCTCCAGCTGGTAAGGGGCCATTGACACTGACCCCTCCAGCCAAAAAATAGTAGCCCGTAGCTGCCCAGAAAAGGCACATCTATTAGATGCGCCATTTCTGGCGCTTTGCCTGGCTCTTCCCACTTGCCCTGTAGCGGTGGCAAGTGGGGTTCATATTTGCGGGGTTGATGTCACCATTGTATGACATTAAGCCCACGGCTTAGTAATTGAGAGGCATCTATAAGACACCTATCCATTACTAATCCTATAATTATATGTTAAATAAAGACACAGCCAGAATAAAGTTCTTTATTAGAAATAAAACAAAGCACAGTTTTTAATTTTTATTTAAAATTACAAACACAGTTATACTCACCTAACACCCCAATGCCACAGAAGCCCTCGTCTTTTGTTTTTTTTTTTTTAATTTAAATAGATTTTTATTAACAATATAAAAAAAAAAAAGAACAACAGAATGCCATTTACATTGCATTATATCAGATACACATTTTCTTACTTTAATAAACCCCAACATTACCCCAACTACCCCCCTCCCCCATAAGACAGCTCAGTCTCAATCTCCACCCCACCGAGGCATTATCTGCCTCATGTAATTTATCCTCTTCCAGGTCTTAGGAAACACGACGCCTATACTCCTCAATCCAAATCAAGCCAAGGAGACCATATTTTATTAAAGAGTTCTATTTTCCCCCTTTTACTGTACACCCCCTTTTCCAATTTTAGACCATGTTGAACATATTGGAGAAATTCCCTTCTCACAGGTGGTTCCGCGTTTATCCAGTTTCGTGCTATTACTTTCCTGGCCATGTAGAGTAGCCTAGCGATCCCTCGTCTTTTGTAATAAAACTTAAAATAAAAAAAACCATATCCCTCACCTTTAAGTCGCTCTGTCCGCCGTAATCCATGTCTGGGGGGATAAATGGTCTTCAACCTGGAAGGTGCCAAGATGCGACTGTCCAGGCTGAGAACCACTAGTTAATGAGCTCCTACGAGAGCAGCATCATTGACCAGCGGTGACATCCAAGTTACCACCGGTCAGTGAAGCTGCGTTCCCAGCAGGGCTGAACTGCATTGACCTCAGCACTATGGGAAAAAGTCAGTGATGAGGTCACCACAGTTCAAGCTCAGTATCTTCACAGCAGATCACCGTTAAAAAATCTCACCGTGATCTGCTTTGACCCCTCTATTCTTGATAACCAGCCTTGCTGAATGTGACAACTGAGGGTTGCAGACCCCAGCTGTGAGTTTTGCCTGGCTGGTTAGAAAATACAAGGGAACCCACGCTTTTTTTAAAAAAAAAAATGTTATTTATTTATAACGCAGTCGGCCGGTGAATGATCCTCCCATAGGCCACTCCTGCTGTCTCTGTTATTAGCAGCAGCAGGTGTAGGCTGAAGGGAGTAATAGTCCCATCAGCCGATGCCTGCTGTCATTGCTATCACTTGAATAGAACGCTCATCAACCTTCCTGTGATGGTGTGATATGCCACATTTTTGTGTATATTTCTATTTTACTTATTTTCATGGTGTTCTCTTGTAGAAGGAGTCATTTGCTAATTGATGAATGGCTGTTGCTGTCATCTGATATAAGCCCCCATAGCACTGTATTGTTTGCTAATATGCTAATGACATGTTGACCCAGCTTGTTGAAACAATGAGCCCCTGAGACCTTCCCCCTCCTGACCTGTGAATGAGGAGGGAGACTTAAAAATATCAGGGGGGTGACACACAATCTCAGTCCTGTGTGGAATGATGATGTGTTCACTGCATCTCAGAGAGAAAGAAGAGTATATGGACTATGTGATCCTCTGTCTGTTGGATTGTTAGACTTTTATCCTGTTACTGAACTGCATTCGTGTTCTGGACTATTTTATCCTTTGTGTCGTGGATCGTATATGGTCCTTTCGTATTTTTCGTATTTAAATAAAGGTCTTGGGATTGTTCACTCTTCGCTGTCTCTGTTGATTGTGTGGCACCGGAGAAGGACCCCGTGACACTTCCCTACCCACGCTGATCACTGGCAGAGCAAGGGAGAATGAGGAGAGCCATCTTCAGCACGAGGCGCCGGGAACAGCGCTTACTGTAGGGCTTCTTCCCTGGCGCACGGGCATCACATGGTGGCCACACGTGTGCCGCAAGTATTACACATCCGGACACTGTCATCTCCAGTACAGTTTTTTTCCGGTACCTGAAATATCAGGACATGTGAAACCGGCCTAAAGGGAACCTGTCACCAGGAATAAAGCTGTTAACCTGCAGATATGGGGTTAATCTGCAGTTAACAGCGTTTTGATGCTATCCGATGCCTGCAAGCAGCGGAGAGAAAATGATCTTTATTCTCCCCGCCAGAATTCATTTTTCAGTCATATGGGCTGGCTGCCGCTGGTTCAGTCACCGCTCTGAGTATACAGGGCAGCCGGCCCCAACACTTGCTCTACACTTCAGCTGGCTGTCAGTAAATAATATTAAAAAAAAAAAAACGTTGAAGCCATGGCTGCTGTGCCTGTGGGGTGGTGTGGCAAAGAGTCACAGGGGCTTTGCCCTGCAGCATGCATGCTGAGGGGTACCAGGTCACTCCTCTAATGGTGTGCTGTGGCGGTGGTCAGCGCCACACCTTTTTAGGTCAGGAACCCACTGGGAAATTCACACTGACGTAGCAGTGGGCTTCATACAGTCTGATAAAGAATGTTAACCTAAGAACCTCATGTTCAATTTTATACATTTTTGGGTGGCTTTAGATCAATTTATGATTTTTGGAATGTGTGGTTCGTGGCTTTTTATGTACAACTATGGCAATGTTTAGAGGATTTCAATTGTTCAAATGGCAATTCCTCACTCTCGCATGCGAGTCTTCTATTGTCTAGTACACTCCCTGACAGAAGTTATGTCGCTTATCCATGTTATGTAAATAAAAGCTTATAACCGGACGTTAAATTCATCCATTGGTTGTATGAATTATTCTTTTGAAAGCTGAAACCATCCGAAATGTGGTTTAGGTTAAGAAAATAAATTGGCATCAATGCAGAAATATTGATCAGTTAATGGACACAGAATGGTCAGATTTCGGCAAGACAAAAGTTTTGTCACCTGGTCATATAATGCACCCAATCCAAGTTTCCATCCTCACCTGTGCTCAGTAAATGATCGGTTAATTAGTGTGTGTGTATAAAAAGAAACCCAGCACACCAGACCTTCACTTGAACTGCAACTTGAGCTCTGACAACATGCCAAAAATCCACCCTGCGACCAAAGCCTGTATTATCAAGAGGCTGAAGACCAGATCCACTGCAGAGGTGGCTGGCACCTTTAATGTGTCTCAGCGTCAAGTACAAAGAATTAAAAAAAAGATTTGAAGAGACTGGAGATGTTTGACAAGCCCAGGTCTGGCAGACCCCGCAAGACAACTGCTCAGGAGGAACGTTTGTTGGTTAGAAAATCCAAAGCAAGCCCCTCATTCACTGCAGCAGAGCTCCAACAGGCCTGGTCTCCTCAAGTCCCAGTGTCAACTCAAACAGTTTGTAGGATTCTGTCTTGAAATGGCCTCCATCGTCGAATCAGTGCCCAGAAGCCAGCACTAAACAAAAGGCAAATAAAAAATGTGGCATTTGCAAAGTCCCACAGCCTGCTAAACAGATGGACGCTGGAAAAGTTGCAGAAGGTGGATTTCTCTGATGAATCTTCAGTAGAATTACACCACAGCTGCCACAAATTCTGCAGGAGACCTACTGGAGCCCGTATGGATCCAGAATACAACCAGAGGACAGTTAAATTTGGTGGTGGAAAGATCATGGTCTGGGGTTACATTCGGTATGGGGGTGTGCAAAACATTTGCCAGGTGGAAGGCAATATTAAGAGCCTTAAATATCAAGAAGTATTAGCTACCTCATATTCCAAAGCATAAAAGGGGTCAAATTCTGCAGCAGGATGGTGCTCCGTTCTATACATCCATCTCTACAACAAAGTTCCTCAAGGCAAAAAAGATCAAGGTGCTAAAGGACTGGCCAGCCCAGTCACTAGACATGAACATCATTGAGTATGTTTGGGGTAGAATGAAAGAGGAAGCTTGGAAGACAAAACCAAAGAATCTAGATGAACTCTGGGAGGCATGTAAGACTGCATTCTTTGCCATTCCTGATGACTTCATTAATAAAATGTATGAATCATTGTTGAATCGCATGGATGCAGTCCTTCAAGCTCATGGAAGTTACACAAAATATTAAATATGACTAATAGCACCACAACTTCATTCACCAATGTTATGTAACATATATTTGTATTTTAAGTTAATTTTTTAACTAAGGTCACCAATGACCTCTTAACCGCCAAGAGCAAGCGACACTACTCTGTCCTCCTCCTCCTGGACCTGTCGGCTGCCTTTGACACAGTGGACCATTCCCTATTACAGACCCTCTCATCCCTTGGCATCACAGACTTGGCCATATCCTGGATCTCGTCATACCTAACAGAACGGACATTCAGCGTCTCCCACTCACACACCACCTCCTCACCTCGCCCCCTATCTGTCGGAGTCCCACAAGGTTCAGTCCTAGGGCCCCTGCTCTTCTCCATTTACACCTTTGGCCTGGGACAGCTCATAGAATCTCATGGCTTTCAGTATCATCTAGATGCTGATGACACATAGATCTACATCTCTGGACCAGATATCACCTCCCTACTAACCAGAATCCCTCAATGTCTGTCCACTATTTCATCCTTCTTCTCCGCTAGATTTCTCAAACTTAACATGGACAAAACAGAATTCATCATCTTTCCCCCATCTCACGCGACCCCCCCAACGAACCTATCCATTACAGTAAATGGCTGCCCACTCTCCCCAGTCCCACAAGCTCGCTGCCTCGGGGTAATCCTTGACGCTGATCTCTCCTTCAAACCACATATCCAAGCCCTTTCCACTTCCTGCCGACTTCAACTCAAAAATATTTCACGAATCCGTTCATTCCTCAACCAAGAATCTGCAAAAACCCTAGTCCATGCCCTCATCATCTCTCGCCTTGACTACTGCAACCTCCTGCTCTGTGGCCTCCCCTCGAACACTCTCGCACCCCTCCAATCTATTCTAAACTCTGCTGCCCGACTAATCCACCTGTCCCCCCGCTATTCCCCAGCTTCTCCCCTCTGTCAATCCCTTCACTGGCTCCCCATTGCCCAGAGACTCCAGTACAACACCCTAACCATGACGTACAAAGCCATCCACAACCTGACTCCTCCATACACCTGTGACCTCGTCTCCCGGTACTTACCTACACGCAACCTCCGATCCTCACAAGATCTCCTTCTCTACTACCCTCTTATCTCCTCTTACCACAATCGTATACAAGATTTCTCTCGCGTATCACCCCTACTCTGGAACCCTTTACCACAACACATCAGACTCTCGCCTATCATCGAAACTTTCAAAAAGAGCCTGAAGACCCACCTCTTCCGACAAGCCTATAACCTGCAGTAACCAATCGACCAAACCGCTGCATGACCAGCTCTATACTCGCCTACTGTATTCTCACCCATCCCTTGTAGATTGTGAGCCTTCGCGGGCAGGGTCCTCTCTCCTCCTGTACCAGTTATGACTTGTATTGTTTAAGATTATTGTACTTGTTTTTATTATGTATACCCCTCCTTACATGTAAAGCACCATGGAATAAATGGCGCTATAACAATAAATAATAATAATAATTTGTTTGAATATCACATTACTTTCTGTGGACAACAAAACTTTTGTCTTGCCAAAATCTGACCATTCTGTGTCCAGTAACTGATCAATATTTCTGCATTGATGCCTATTTTCTTAACCTAAACCACATTTCGGAGGGTTTCAGCTTTCAAAAGAATAGTTTATACAACCAATGGATGAATTTAACGTCAGGTTATAAGCTTTTATTTACATAACATGGATAAGCGACATCATCTCACCATCATGAAAAGGTAACAGGTTCTCACCTGAGTGGAATTTCCGATGTCTTATGAGAGCAGATATCTGAGTAAAACACTTCCCGCACTGATTACAAGGAAAAGGCTTCTCTCCCGTGTGGATTCTCAGATGTTTCACGAGATCAGCTTTTCGGGTAAAACTTTTACCACATTCAGAGCAGAGGAAAGGTTTTTCACCCGTGTGGATTTTCTGGTGCTGCATAAGATTCGATTTCTTTTTGAAACACTTTCCACAGCTAGAGCAAAGATAAGACTTCTCCTCCACGTGATTTCTCTGGTGTATTAAAAGTGCGTCAGGCTCAGTGAAACATTTATCACATTCCAGACAGGTAAAAATTTTGTCATTGTGAGCCGTTTCATATGTAGGAAAAGTGGATTTATTTGAAGTATCTTCCCCATCATTGATGGCCTGAAGTGCTGGATGTCTGTTTTGGAAACTACGTTGTTCTGGTAAGCTATCCAAATCTTTGTTGTCTTCTTCCCAATATGGAGAGGAATCCTTGAGGTTGTCGGCATCGGCTGAAAATAGAAACCACAGTTCTTAAATATTATGCGAACTCTAACTATGCCCCATTGCTCTGCTGCTCAGACCTATTCAATGGAGTTGGACTGAGTTGAAGCACAAGGCCTATACTGTATGTATAGTCTATGTAGCAGGAATGCAGTCTACGTCTCACATACAGTACAGACCAAAAGTTTGGACACACCTTCTCATTTTAAGATTTTTCTGTATTTTCATTACTATGAAAATTGTAAATTCACACTGAAGGCATCAAAACTATGAAAACTACGAATTAACACATGTGGAATTATATACTTAACAAAAAAGTGTGGAGCAACTGAAATTATGTCTTATATTCTAGGTTCTTCAGAGTAGCCACCTTGTTTAAATCTAAATCGAATAGAGAAGGTAAGGGTTTTTTAAACATAGCTTTAGTATATTGTGATAAATCGTTTTGCGGAATATTCTCCGGTATACCCTGAAATTTAAGGTTATTGCGCCTGCTACGATCCTCTATATCGGCCAGTTTAGATTTTAAGGTTTGGATTTCTGCTTGAAAATCCAAGTTTTATTTCATGAGGGTTTCTGTCTTGTTTTCTACCACTGTAATTCTTTTTCATTCTCATCAAATCTTTGAATAAAATGACTACAAGCGGATTGGAGAGTTTTCTTTTGTATCTAAAAACCAAACTTATAGATTCATTAGAGATTCATTAGGCTATGTGCACACGTTGCAGATTTGCCTGCGGATTTTTCTGCACTAAATCTGCAGCTCTTGGCAGAAAATGCAGGTGCGTTTTTTATGCCTTTTTTAATGTGTTTTTAAAAGCTAAATAAAGATGTATCATTGAACCACAAAAAAAAAAAAGATTTGTGATGTCATTTTCCATTCTCTCTCTCTAAAAAAAAAAAAAAAACGGATCAGTTGCATCAGTTTTTCACTATTTGCATTGGATCCGTTTTTTCAAAAATTCGCCCAATCCTGCCTGACTGAAACAAACTGATGTAGGATTCACGTCTGTTTCATACGTTTTTCGCCGGACAGAAAAAACGTTCCTCTGTACGTTTTCTCCATCCGCTGGAAACAGCTTTTCTGACGGATCCAGGAAAAAAACCATCAGACGCAATCCGGCGCTAATACAACTCTGAGAAAAACGGATCTGGCGGGAAAAAAACCACGGATCTGTTTTTTTCAAAACTCGCTGGATTGTGCCTGACGGCAAAAACCTGATGTGTGAAAGTAGCCAGATAGATCTATGTATCTACAGATATATCTATCTATAAATATAGATATATCTATAGATATAACTATGGATATATCTATCTATATCTATACATATATCCATAGATATCCTTGTATAGATATATAGATTTATCAATGGATATATCCATAGATATATCCATAGATACATAATAGCGAGGCCGATGTTTCTTAATGAACGTCCAATTTAAAAAAAAAAAAAAGGAAAAAAATGGCGTGGGCTCCCGTGCAGTTTTCTGCGCCAGACGTGGAAAGCCAACCAGTAGCCTGGGAAGGGGGTAATGCCCATGGCCCCTTTCCAGGCTATGAATATCAGCCCGCAGCTGTCTGCATAGCCTTTACTGGCTATTAAAATAGGAGGACCCCCCCCCCCAAAAGATGACGTGGGGTCCCCCTGTATTTTATAGCCAGAAAAGCTACGCAGACAGCTGCGGGCTGAAATTCATAGCCTAGAGAGGGGCCATGGATATTGCCCCCTCCCCGGCTACAAATACCTGCCCCCAGCCGCCTCAGAAATGGCGCATCTGTGAGATGCGCCAATTCCGGCACTTAGCCCCTCTCTTCCCACTCCCCTGTAGCGGTGGGATATGGGGTAATAAGGGGTTAATGTCACCTTGCTATTGTAAGATGACATTAAGCCGGGTTAATAATGGAGAGGCGGCAATAAGACGGCTATCCATTATTAATCCTATAGTAGAGAAAGAGTTAAAAAAAAAAACCAAAGACACAGCCAGAAAAAAGTATTTTAATATTCCTAATTTCACCATACTCGATCACCTGCAAAAAATTAAAAACAATAAACCGACCGTATACTACCTGTCCGCCGTAGTCCAATTAATAACGAGTGTCCCACGACTATCTCCTCTATAGATCAGTGACATCAGGTGATGTCACTGCTCTATAGACCTCCATTGACACACTGACAGGAGACAACGGCTCCTGCAGTGCATCACTGAAGAGGTTACCTCAGTTCAGGGTCTCACTTTATGGCATTGCTGCTTGGGAACTTTCTCACAGCAAAGCCGCAAGTGAGAGTAGGAACTATTTTTTACAGTGGCAGAGGAATACATTGCTGAAAGATACATTTTGTCATTGCATTCCTGGAGCCCCTGGAGAGCGGTCGCATCAGCTGATGCTGCTGCTCTCCACGGAAGATCGTCGTGGGACACTCGTTTTAATTGGATTTCTGTGGATCAGAGAGTATAGTGTTTGTTTATTATTTTAATATTTTTTACAGGTGACACTGGCTTCAGGATCAAAGTGACAAGGTGATGGGGAATATGTACTCTGTTATATGTATTGTATGTTATGTTGCATGTACTGTTATATGTTGTATGTTATATGTTCTGTTATATGTTTGTTTTTTTACATTCAACACATTAGCCGGATGATGGGACTACTACTGTCCCATCATTGGCTAATGTGTCAATCACTGTCATTGTAGCAGGCATAGCCCGATGGGACTTGTAGTCCCATCGGACGATGCCTGCACACACACACACACAAAGACCCCCGGCAGGCCCGCACAGACCCCCGGCAGGCCCGCAGAGACCCCCGGCAGGTCCGCACAGACCCCCGGCAGGCCCGCACAGACCCCCGACAGGCCACACACTTCCCCCCCCCTATCTGCAGCGTTTCACCCGCAGCTAAACCGTAGATCTTTTTTAAGTCTGCGGTTTTGCTGCAGAAGTGCCCGACTCAATACAAGTCAATGGGTGCAGAAACGCTGCAGATCCGCACAAAAAATTGATATGCTGCGGAAAAAACAACGCTGCGTTTCCGCACATTTTTTTCCGCAGCATGTGCACTGCGGATTTGGTTTTCTATAGGTTTACATGGTATTGTAAACCGCATGGGAAACTGCTGCAGATCCGCAGCATCAGATCCGCAGCATCAAAGTCCCAGCAGCGATTCACACCGCCAACTTCTATAGAGAATATCTCCAGAGTGTCTTGGTCAAAATGCCCGATCCTGGTCTTAAAATGATCTGGGCACAAAGCTTGTAATCCATGGAAATTCACAATGATAGACCTATTTTCCGATCTCCATTGCTTATAAATTATCTGAGTTAATATCCAGGTCGGGAATTTCACAGTCACGGAGGAGCTCCTGCCCTGCCGGCTTCTGGAGGGAATAACTCCTCTGTGGCTTGGTCAAAATGCCGAATCTTGGTCTTAAAATGATCCAGGGACAAAGCTTGTAATCCAGGGGTATTCGCAATGATGGATCTAGTTCCTGATCTCCTTTGCTTATAAGTTACCTGAGCTCATAATCAGGTTGGGAGTTCCACAGTCACGGCAGAACTCCTGCCCCGCCATCCTCTGGAAGGCATAACTCCACTGTGCCTTAGCCAAAATGCACATTCTTGGAGTCAACATGTTCAGTAGAGGAGTGGTAATAAACGTAAAACATTTGGGTGCAAAATCTCTTTTCCGCGTGGTCTGAGCTCTTGCCATGTAAAGTTGCAGGAGTTCTGAGCTCCCACACAGCTTTTTAAGAGTAGCTGTGTGGGAGCTCAGAACTCCTGCAACTTTACATGGCAAGAGCTCAGACCACGCTCCCCCACTTGTGGTGGGGTGTCAACTGATTAGGTATTTTCTGTCACATAGGCACTCAAAGTCACTTCAAATGTGATGTGCTTCATAAAAAAAAATGTTTAATTTTTGTTGGAAAAATAAAAAATTACTGAAACTTTTAACCCTTCTAACTTCCTAACAAAAAAAAAATGTTTAAAAATGTATGTGGATAAAAAGTAGACATATAAGAAATGTTATTTATTAACAATTTTGTGTGGTATAAACATCTGGTTTAAGGGTATAAAAATTCAAATTTTTGAATAATCGCAAAATTTTCATTTTTTGTCAAATTTTCAACATTTTAATAAATAAACGCAAATCATAGCGACCAAAATTTACCAGTAACATGAAAAAAAAATAAAGAAATCAGAGTCACTGGAATATATTGAAGTGTTGCAGAGTTATTACCACATAAAATGACACTGGTCAGAATTGAAAACTATTGGCCTGGTCATAGAGGTGAAAACAGGGTGAAAGGGCTAATAAAGACATGTGCTTGCAGAGAATAAAGACTGTATGTGCACAGAATGATTAATTACTGATTGTTCTTTGTGCATAATAAACGCAGCTAACCTATCTAAACAGGCTATCAAATGACTGCTGATCAGGAAACATGTAGCCGATTGATGTCTCTGGTCAAATAGTGTAAACCTGGTCTTACCCAAGGAGCCACTATAATTTCACGGTCAGTAGAAATACATATAAATGAGTAAATATTTACCGTATTTTGCGGATTATAAAATGCACTGGATTATGAAACACATCCCAAATTGTGAGGCAGAAAAAAAAAAATTAATAAAATGGTGGCGCTTCCTATAATCCAAGTGTCTTAATGCTTACAGGGGGGGGGCTGCAGTGAAGCGGGGTCCCAGGGTCGCTGCTGGAGGAGGTAGGAGTGGAGTGTTGCTGCAGGCAGGGATGAGAGGGTGTTCGGATGTGCGACATGCCGCTGCGGGGGCGCTGCCGACATCTTGTGAAAGCCCAGAGCCCCCGCACTTACATGGTTTCCTATGCGGTGTGGACTCTTGGAAACTGGCTGCGGGGGGGAGGGGGAAGGGGGCGGTGCTTGCGCTGAGGGAGATCTCGGCGCCAACATCTCGGAAGATAAGATCTCAGCGCTGAGCACTGCACATCCGAACACCCCCTCATCCCAGCCTGCAGCCACTCTCCACTCTTGCCTCCTCCAGCAGCAACCCTGGAACAGTGCTCCACTGCGGCTGGTAAGGTATATTCGTATTATACCACGCACCCCCATTTTCCCAGAGCGCCTTATCTGAAAAATATGGTATTTGTTATCCATGCAATTATTCAAACAATTTTCTAAACTAAAACACTCTTTAATTTGGGATTATTACTTACTTGTAGAGATGTCTATGGGCATTTCCTCCGTCTTACACTGAACATCACCAGTATGGTAGAACTCATTTTCTACCTCAACAACTTCAACTTTAATCTGAAAGGATTCTTCTCCCTGATAATCAGTGTCCAATAAAGTGTGATATCATGTAAAATAAGACAGAAAACTTTTAGGTTTTCCACACATCTGCACAAGTACAGCCGAGGATCATGGTGACATATTCAGCTCTACGTACCTCACAAACTTGTGAATCACTTTGCTCCGCCTCACTATAATCGGAAAAAACAGGGCTGGAAGGTCTTTCTGCGTTTCTGTCACTGGATCCTTCTGTAGGGAACACAAAAGACGGACTTATATTCTTTGTGATGACCAGAATATAGATTTTTAATTTTTCTGTGAAACCATACACAGAGGCTGTCGGTCCAAATGATGCTTCGGCTGAGGCTGGCAGACAGCCATTTCAGCTGTCTCTCCTAAGCACAGGAGCGCTTGTTTTGTTGAGCGCTTCATGATAGAGATATGTTTACGGCTCTGCCAGCGGCTTATCTTTGACAGAACAAAGCAATTGGCAGTCCAAAATTATATATGCCCAATCAACATATCCCCGACTATCAGTTGGCTGGAACCCCCACACACATTAGACTATACACACGCCGATACCGACGGGTCTGGCTGAGTCAACATTGGTCTAATATGTATGGGGCCTTTAAAACTGCTTTTTCCTTTTTATCAAATAAAGTCTCTTATTCTGAAGGCGACATGTTGTAAGTGTGATGGACTTGGCCCCAGGTCTCGTGTATACGTACATTGACGAGAGATCCCTGGGAAGCTCGGTTACACCACAAATAGCCCACACTGAGTACAAGCTCTTCACCTTCTTTTAGCGCTAAAATAGCTTATGCTTGAGAAAAAAATAGACAGTACCCGGAATTTCTATCCAGAATACACAATTTTAAGACCAATAAACAACTCACTAATGCCTTTAACACTCATGCTAAATTCTTCATGATCTGGGATCCATGGATAACACACACACCTGCATATAACAGATGTCAGCAAGTGTCTCTTCTTACCTGGTGATGAGAGGGGCTCGCTGTTCTCCAGATCAAACTTATCCAGGTCTCTGGGTTCTTCTGAGTATTGCCCAGCAGGAACCTGAGACCACAACGATACAGTCATCATCCACACGCTTTATCCCATAGACTTACAGTATAATGCCCTGGCAGCACTCACCTCTCCAGTCAGCAGCTCAATGATCTTGTCAGCGAGTTGCAGGATCTTTTTCTCACTGTGTTTCTCAAGCTGCAGCGATCGAGGCATCTTAATGGGGCTCTAAGGAGTAAAACGACAGCCACACTTTAAAGAAGCATTTCAGAAAAAAAACATCTTTCATCATTCATTTGTAACATACAGTGGGGCAAAAAAGTATTTAGTCAGTCAGCAATAGTGCAAGTTCCACCACTTAAAAAGATGAGAGGCGTCTGTAATTTACATCATAGGTAGACCTCAACTATGGGAGACAAACTGAGAAAAAAAAATCCAGAAAATCACATTGTCTGTTTTTTTATCATTTTTTTTGCATATTATGGTGGAAAATAAGTATTTGGTCAGAAACAAACAATCAAGATTTCTGGCTCTCACAGACCTGTAACTTCTTCTTTAAGAGTCTCCTCTTTCCTCCACTCATTACCTGTAGTAATGGCACCTGTTTAAACTTGTTATCAGTATAAAAAGACACCTGTGCACACCCTCAAACAGTCTGACTCCAAACTCCACTATGGTGAAGACCAAAGAGCTGTCAAAGGACACCAGAAACAAAATTGTAGCCCTGCACCAGGCTGGGAAGACTGAATCTGCAATAGCCAACCAGCTTGGAGTGAAGAAATCAACAGTGGGAGCAATAATTAGAAAATGGAAGACATACAAGACCACTGATAATCTCTCTCGATCTGGGGCTCCACGCAAAATCCCACCCCATGGGGTCAGAATGATCACAAGAACGGTGAGCAAAAATCCCAGAACCACGCGGGGGGACCTAGTGAATGAACTGCAGAGAGCTGGGACCAATGTAACAAGGCCTACCATAAGTAACACACTGCGCCACCATGGACTCAGATCCTGCAGTGCCAGACGTGTCCCACTGCTTAAGCCAGTACATGTCCGGGCCAGTCTGAAGTTTGCTAGAGAGCATTTGGATGATCCAGAGGAGTTTTGGGAGAATGTCCTATGGTCTGATGAAACCAAACTGGAACTGTTTGGTAGAAACACAACTTGTCGTGTTTGGAGGAAAAAGAATACTGAGTTGCATCCATCAAACACCATACCTACTGTAAAGCATGGTGGTGGAAACATCATGCTTTGGGGCTGTTTCTCTGCAAAGGGGCCAGGACGACTGATCCGGGTACATGAAAGAATGAATGGGGCCATGTATCGTGAGATTTTGAGTGCAAACCTCCTTCCATCAGCAAGGGCATTGAAGATGAAACGTGGCTGGGTCTTTCAACATGACAATGATCCAAAGCACACCGCCAGGGCAACGAAGGAGTGGCTTCGTAAGAAGCATTTCAAGGTCCTGGAGTGGCCTAGCCAGTCTCCAGATCTCAACCCTATAGAAAACCTTTGGAGGGAGTTGAAAGTCCGTGTTGCCAAGCGAAAAGCCAAAAACATCACTGCTCTAGAGGAGATCTGCATGGAGGAATGGGCCAACATACCAACAACAGTGTGTGGCAACCTTGTGAAGACTTACAGAAAACGTTTGACCTCTGTCATTGCCAACAAAGGATATATTACAAAGTATTGAGATGAAATTTTGTTTCTGACCAAATACTTATTTTCCACCATAATATGCAAATAAAATGTTAAAAAAACAGACAATGTGATTTTCTGGATTTTTTTTTCTCAGTTTGTCTCCCATAGTTGAGGTCTACCTATGATGTAAATTACAGACGCCTCTCATCTTTTTAAGTGGTGGAACTTGCACTATTGCTGACTGACTAAATACTTTTTTGCCCCACTGTACATAGATACATTAGTTTACTTACAGAACATTTTGTGAATTAGGCTACTTTCACACTGGCGTTTTTTGTAATACGTCACAATGCGTCGTTTAGGGGAAAAAACGCATCCTGCAAAGTTGTTTGCACACGTGCGACGGTTGCGCCGTGTTGTGGCGGACCGCCGGGAGCAAAAAACGTTAAATGTAACGTTTTTTGCTCCAGACGGACCGCTTTTTCCGACCGCGCATGCGCGGCCGGAACTCCGCCCCACCTCCCCGCACCTCACAATGGGGCAGCGGATGCACCGGAGAATGCATCCGCTGCACCCGTTGTGCGGTGCTAACAACGTTAGCGTCAGAATCTCGGCCCGACGCAATGCGACGGGCCGAATTCCGGCGCTAGTGTGAAAGTAGCCTTATCCACTCCATTTTAGTCACTGTACTATGTGAGTCGCACTAAGATTCTGCTAACATGTCCAGTTGTCATACGTCAGGGATGGATCCAGTGTTTAAAAAAAATTAATAATATGCTTTACAACTGGAGAAAAAAAAAAAAAAAAAAACAACAACAGATGCAAAGTCCCAAATTTCCATTTTTTAACAAACAGTTTGGTTTTCCTTTTGCATCCATATTTATTCTGTAAACACTTTTAGTGTTCTGGGCATGCTCAGTGTTAAAAAAAAAAAAAGAATCCAAAACGAAACCATTAACACAGGGGTCCCCAACCCGTGGCTTGTGGCTGTCTGTCAGCTGGGTGCATTAGCCCCAGGTCTAGCAAACTATTATGAAGAGAAGGTCTCCAGATGAGCAGATCTGGATGCACACATACTGGCGGAGGGCAAGTGGGGACAAATAGGGGGAAGTTGGAGACAGGATGATACTGTCAGATGAAGGGCTGCTTGAAGCTGGATGCAATGGTGTGGTGGGGGTGCCTGATGTGAGAATAACAAATGGGGGGTCAGTTATAACCTTTACATGACAAGTCACATTCCTCCATTACTGAGAAATAAGTGTTGTAAAAATAAATTTGGCGCTTCAAAGTAGATGCAAAGAACGTAAAGGTATTTTATTAGAACAGGTTCATCCGTAGTATAAACAATGCTGACGTTTCGGCCAGTTACATGGCCTTCATTAGAACAGGGGAGCCTTCTGAGAAAGTCTGATATGGCGCCAGAGATATGCCCTGCTGTGCAGGAGATGTGGCGCTCGGAGAAATAAGTGTTGTAATTAATATGCAAATGAGGCTGAAGAACTATTTGTAGATCTGAAACCTCTGCCACTCCAGCTCTACTACCTACCCAACTCCACCTTTTTTTTGACTGACAGTCTCTATTCTGTGTGACTTCAGGCAAAAAAAGCTGTCATTATAGCAGGAGGAAGCAGGACTGGGCTGGGAATAGACCTTGAGTGGCAAAAGGCTTCAGATCTACAAATAGTTATTCAGCCTCATATTCATATCAATTCAGACGCTGATTTTTCAGTAATGAAGGAACGTGACTGTCCATATTAAAACTATTGCTGGACTTTGTGATTGAAACAGCTACACGCGCATAGAAAGTTGTGGGTGAATCCTGCAGACAGATTCCCCAGACAATACTGTTCAAACCAAGTACAGGCACTCTGTGCATCTTGGAGACTTGAATATGGGATCTCTTGACCATCTACGCAATCCTCTGCAATACATTTAAATTGCAGTTTGTTGTGAAATAGGCAATCTCCTATGACGTCCATCCACGAGTCGTCATCGAGGACCTACACAGGACAAAGGGACCTTCACAAGGAACTTGGCTGCAAGAGCAACAAATCAGCAGCCCGCGATCGTGTTACACAGGGTGCTGGTGGTCATGAATAGTGACAGTCGTCGTCTTGAAGACTTGTAAATGCCGCTTTCATGCTTGACAGTCGCATTGAAGAAATGAAACTGATGTGATTGGTTTTAGATCCTACTGCATCAGCTAGTGTTAATTGTTGACCATATAACATAGCCGATACCTGCGCTACATGGAGTGTGCTCAGCTCTTGAGCCCTCTCCATACAGAAATAGCGGATGGATGCCACACATGTACGGCTGTTGTCACTAAGGAGTTAATAGTTGCAAAAATCCCAAATCTCATAAACATCTCACCTCTCCTGACATTTATTGTTAAAGACAAGTCTGATGTAATTTGACAACATTTCCAGAATCTCTTACCTCTCCAGTCAGTACATAGATGATCTCCAAGGTGATCTTCAATATACTCTCAGCTTTGACACTCTTGTCTTGGTCCATCTTCACGTAATAAAAAAATTTTTTTTTTTAAAAAGTATACAACACACAAGGTCCCGATACAATACAAATAGAAAACAAAATTAATATAACAATGAACAGATGAGCTACAAATAAGAACATTACATTATGCATATTGTTAAAATCATTAATTAAAATAGTTGAGTGCTGAATGGCAAAGGAAATGTGCTGCGCAGCCACAAACTCTGCACTTTTTACCACATACGGTATTTGGTTCCTGCGGCATCTATAAGTGAAGCACTTTTTAACAAGTCACTTATACAAGTTGTGAGGATAACAATAGTGACACAAAAAGCAAGGTCAATTCTGATTTTGCCAAGAATTTGTTCGGAACGTAGTTCCACTGAAGCTGAATGGAGCTTTACAGTGTGGTATCCATGTGAACTATGAGCATGCTGCACAATGTAAAATCCAGAGCACACTCATTAATCGGGCATAGACTCATATTTTCTTGTTTGGGAACATGTGAATGGGGCATACGGTACTGCAGTCATGTACACTGTGGCAGGATCTGTCCAGAATTAGACACGGAATCCATAACACAAACAAGTCCCCAGAGCTGATTTAAGGAAGTTATCGCAGGGTTAACAAAAAACGAAAATCACCTCACAAATTGTTAGAGCGCCACTTCAGTTTTTTTATATCAGCACTTGAGTGGTGCCACTAATCTAAGTTCCCTGATACTAGTATTCTACTCACTAGCTGCCATCTTCTGGTCCCTCACCGCCATCTTGTGACTGACCGTAAGTCAGAGGTAACACTCACCAGCTCTCAGTGTAAGTCAGTGAGACCCTCGTTCTGGCTCCCATAGACTGACATTGAGTCTTCACCTGAGGCGGCGCGCCCAGCAAACACTGGAGCAGTCCAGAAGGTCACAAATTGTTGGAGACCGACCGGAGCCATAGAAAACAGCGACGGGCAAGTGTGACTAATGGCAGGGACGGTAGAGAAATCAGAAGTAACATCCACACCATTTGGTGCAGATTTTCCTCTGGGAATTTTCCCCACGTCATATGTGCACACAACGTCTTTGTCAGGCAAATTAACCAGTTGAGTTTTTCCAACAAAGACTTCTGTCCACAACAGTGGGTTTTTTAGCTCTTTTTTCTGTGTGCTTTTTTAACAGTTTTGACTGTCAACGGTGTCACAGTTTAACATTTTTTTTTTTTTATTCCATTCAACAATTAGGAAATTGCTAGTAGTCTTTCAAGTTAAAAAAAGAGCTCAAAAAGACCCCCGAACATCAGACACTTTCCATTGACTTCTTTTATAAAATACGGAGTGTCTTCAGAGCAGAAAAGCGCAGAAAGGTCTACGCACTTCTGAGGACACCTGAGGAGGTTACACGATGCTCCAAAGACTGTACATATGAACAGCACGTGGTTTTTACACAGAAACGCTCATTGTTCCCACCATCTCTGGGAGCTCTCACAAGGGCTTTGGCGCAGAGCTGCCTGAAAAAGATGTTGTCTGAACATACCCCTAAGGCCTCAATCAGACGTCAGTGCTTTTTCAAGACGGCAATAAATGGTCCGAGCGAAAAATATAGATTGTAATGGGTACATGATCTATCCCTGGCAAAACGCATCCATGAAAAGCGACGTCTGAATGAGGCCAATCTTTGGCTTGGCATCGTACCCAAGGAGGAAGCTCCCTGCCACCAGAAAGTCACGGTTTCCAGCAGATCCTCCATTATGAGAACTATGCGCAATGACACTGTGCCATCCATAAAAAGCTCTCTAAAAGAAAGGTTATTAGGAATTTACTCTTAGAAATCAGCAGAAACGTACTGTCAGACAATGGGATGACTCCAAAATAATAATTAATATTAGTTCTATAGGAGTATCCGCCAATGACAGATGTGTGCACTGCCCCAGCCACACAGGGATCAGTAATGGCAGCACATGCTCAGCAAATCCCCGTGTGCATTGTGGGGGGGACAATGCCAGGTGAAGGGACGACCACCACAGGCAGACCACCAGCAGGGACAGAGCCATTACCGGACAACACATCGGTTACCTCTCACTGGACGCGGGCCACGAATAAACAGTATCTACATCTGCCACACAGGAAATACAGGATTAGCAGCAAGAATTAGGGAAGTAGCACTCGTACCGCAGGGCATTGTGGGGCAGGGCTACAACAACATGGCCGACACGCTCCTTACCCGGCGACCTGCGTGTTAGGAAGACGACATGGCCGCCTCGCCCAATGTCAATTGCGTCAGACCGAGAGAACGGACTGTGCGCTGGCGGTGCCCGGACCGCACTGGTGCCGGTGTGCGAGTGCTGTGGTTGTGCAGGCTTCAGAGGCCGGTGGCGTCACGACTGGGCCTGGGGGTCGTGCTGCAGCAGCAGGCCAGTCACCTGACGTGATTGGAGGGGTGGGCTCCAGGTCTGCAGATGCCTCATAGTGGGAATTAATCTTTATAATAAAAAAATACAGCCTACTGCACTAACTGTTCCTGGGTCCATTGGTTGTGGGGCTGATATCATGTCCATGATATAACTGATCGCTGTCGCTCTGCCCTAGTTCTGAGAGACTGAATAAAAGGAATGAAATAAAAATTACTAATTTACTGTAAATTATATTCCCTGTGCTTCATAGGTGGGGAATGAAGATGAAATATATGTAGAGAATAGAGGAATGAACACATCCCATATAAACAGGTGTATATTATATTCCCTGAGCTTTATACCGTTAGGTCCGTATATATTTGGACAGAGACAACATTTTTCTAATTTTGGTTATAGACATTACCACAATGAATTTTAAACAAAACAATTCAGATGCAGTTGAAGTTCAGACTTTCAGCTTTCATTTGAGGGTAGCCACATTAAAATTGGATGAAGGGTTTAGGAGTTTCAGCTCCTTCACATGTGCCACCCTGTTTTTAAAGGGACCAAAAGTAATTGGACAGATTCAATAATTTTAAATAAAATGTTCATTTTTAGTACTTGGTTGAAAATCCTTTGTTGGCAATGACTGCCTGAAGTCTTGAACTCATGGACGTCACCAGACGCTGTGCTTCCTCCTTTTTGATGCTCTGCCAGGCCTTCACTGCGGTGGTTTTCAGTTGCTGTTTGTTTGTGAGCCTTTCTGTCTGAAGTTTAGTCTTTAACAAGTGAAATCCATGCTCAATTGGGTTGAGATCAGGTGACTGACTTGGCCATTCAAGAATATTCCACTTCTTTGCTTTAATAAACTCCTGGGTTGCTTTGGCTTTATGTTTTGGGTCATTGTCAATCTGTAGTATGAAACGATGACCAATCAGTTTGGCTGCATTTGGCTGGATCTGAGCACACAGTATGGCTCTGAATACCACAGAATTCATTCGGCTGCTTCTGTCTTGTGTCACATCATCAATAAACACAAGTGACCCAGTGCCACTGGCAGCCATGCATGCCCAAGCCATCACACTGCCAACGCTGTGTTTTACAAATTATGTGGTATGCTTTGGATCATGAGCTGTACCATGCCTTCTCCATACTTTTCTCTTTCCATCATTCTGGTAGAGGTTGATCTTGGATTCATCTGTCCAAAGAATGTTCTTCCAGAACTGTGCTGGCTTTTTTAGATGTTTTTTAGCAAAGTGCAGTCTAGCATTTCTATTCTTGAGGCTTATGAGTGGCTTGCACCGTGCAGTGAACCCTCTGTATTTACTTTCATGGAGTATTCTCTTTATGGTAGATTTGGATATTGATACGCCTACCTCCTGGAGAGTGTTGTTCACATGGTTGGCTGTTGTGAAGGGGTTTCTCTTCACCATGGAGATTATTCTGTGATCATCCACCACTGTTGTCTTCCATGGGCACCCACGTCTTTTTGCATTGAGGAGTTCACCAGTGCTTTCTTTCTTTCTCAGAATGCACCAAACTGTAGATTCTGCCACTCCTAATATTGTAGCAATTTCTCGGATGGGTTTTTTCTGTTTTCGAAGCTTAAGGATGGCTTGTTTCACCTGCATGGAGAGCTCCTTTGACCGCATGTTTACTTCACAGCAAAACCTTCCAAATGCAAGCACCACACCTCAAATCAACTCCAGGCCTTTTATCTGCTTAATTGAGAATGATATAATGAAGGGATTGCCCACATCTGTCCATGAAATAGCCTTGGAGTCAATTGTCCAATTACTTTTGGTCCCTTTAAAAACAGGGTGGCACATGTGAAGGAGCTGAAACTCCTAAACCCTTCATCCAATTTTAATGTGGATACCCTCAAATGAAAGCTGAAAGTCTGAACTTCAACTGCATCTGAATTGTTTTGTTTAAAATTCACTGTGGTAATCTCTATAACCAAAATTAGAAAAATGTTGTCTCTGTCCAAATATATATGGACCTAACTGTAGGTGGGGAATGAACATGGAATATATGTAGATAATAGGAGAATGAACACATATCCCATATAAACAGGTGTATATTATATTTCCTGATCCTGATAGGTGGGGAATGAACATGGAATATATGTAGATAATAGGAGAATGAACACATATCCCATATAAACAGGTGTATATTATATTCCCTGATCCTGATAGGTGGAGAATGAACATGAAATATATGTAGAGAATAGGGGAATGAACACATATCCCATATAAACAGGTGTATATTATATTCCCTGAGCTTTATAGGTGGGGAATGAACATGAAATATATGTAGATAATAGGAGAATGAACACATATCCCATATAAACAGGTGTATATTATATTCCCTGAGCCTGATAGGTGGGGAATGAACATGGAATATATGTAGAGAATAGAGGAATGAACACATATCCCATATAAACAGGTGTATATTATATTCCCTGAGCCTGATAGGTGGGGAATGAACATGGAATATATGTAGATAATAGGGGAATGAACACATATCCCATATAAACAGGTGTATATTATATTCCCTGAACCTGATAGGTGGGGAATAAACATGGAATATATGTAGAGAATAGAGGAATGAACACATATCCCATATAAACAGGTGTATATTATATTCCCTGAACCTGATAGGTGGGGAATGAACATGGAATATATGTAGATAATAGGGGAATGAACACATATCCCATATAAACAGGTGTATATTATATTCCCTGAGCCTGATAGGTGGGGAATGAACATGAAATATATGTAGATAATAGGAGAATGAACACATATCCCATATAAACAGGTGTATATTATATTCCCTGAGCCTGATAGGTGGGGAATGAACATGGAATATATGTAGAGAATAGAGGAATGAACACATATCCCATATAAACAGGTGTATATTATAATAGCTATTGAACCCGTTCTACGCCCGGGTGGCGAGCATTTATATTGGTATATGGTCTCCATCCTGGTATGTGCTGCTCCATCCTGCGCCCCCATCCTGTCATGTGCTGCTCCCATCCTGCGCCCACGTTCTGTCATGTGCTGCTCCCATCCTGCGCCCCCGTTCTGTCATGTGCTGCTCCCATCCTGCGCCTCCATTCTGTCATTTGCTGCTCCCATCCTGTCATTTGCTGCTCCCATCCTGCGCCCGTTCTGTCATTTGCTGCTCCCATCCTGCGTCCCCGTTCTGTCATTTGCTGCTGCCATCCTGCGCCCGTTCTGTCATGTGCTGCTGCCATCCTGCGCCCGTTCTGTCATTTGCTGCTGCCATCCTGCGCCCGTTCTGTCATGTGCTGCTGCCATCCTGCGCCCGTTCTGTCATGTGCTGCTGCCATCCTGCGCCCGTTCTGTCATGTGCTGCTGCCATCCTGCGCCCGTTCTGTCATGTGCTGCTGCCATCCTGCGCCCGTTCTGTCATGTGCTGCTGCCATCCTGCGCCCGTTCTGTCATGTGCTGCTGCCATCCTGCGCCCGTTCTGTCATGTGCTGCTGCCATCCTGCGCCCGTTCTGTCATGTGCTGCTCCCATCCTGCGCCCGTTCTGTCATGTGCTGCTGCCATCCTGCGCCCGTTCTGTCATGTGCTGCTGCCATCCTGCGCCCGTTCTGTCATGTGCTGCTGCCATCCTTCGCCCGTTCTGTCATGTGCTGCTGCCATCCTGCGCCCGTTCTGTCATGTGCTGCTGCCATCCTTCGCCCGTTCTGTCATGTGCTGCTGCCATCCTTCGCCCGTTCTGTCATGTGCTGCGGCCATCCTGCGCCCGTTCTGACATGTGCTGCTGCCATCCTGCGCCCGTTCTGTCATGTGTTGCGGCCATCCTGCGCCCGTTCTGTCATGTGCTGCGGCCATCCTGCGCCCGTTCTGTCTTGTGCTGCGGCCATCCTGCGCCCGTTCTGTCATGTGCTGCTGCCATCCTGCGCCCGTTCTGTCATGTGCTGCGGCCATCCTGCGCCCGTTCTGACATGTGCTGCTGCCATCCTGCGCCCGTTCTGTCATGTGTTGCGGCCATCCTGCGCCCGTTCTGTCATGTGCTGCTGCCATCCTGCGCCCGTTCTGTCATGTGCTGCGGCCATCCTGCGCCCGTTCTGACATGTGCTGCTGCCATCCTGCGCCCGTTCTGTCATGTGCTGCTGCCATCCTGCGCCCGTTCTGTCATGTGCTGCGGCCATCCTGCGCCCGTTCTGTCTTGTGCTGCGGCCATCCTGCGCCCGTTCTGTCATGTGCTGCGGCCATCCTGCGCCCGTTCTGTCATGTGCTGCGGCCATCCTGTCATGTGCTGCGGCCATCCTGAGCCCGTTCTGTCATGTGCTGCTGCCATCCTGCGCCCGTTCTGTCATGTGCTGCGGCCATCCTGCGCCCGTTCTGTCATGTGCTGCGGCCATCCTGCGCCCGTTCTGTCATGTGCTGCTGCCATCCTGCGCCCGTTCTGTCATGTGCTGCGGCCATCCTGCGCCCGTTCTGTCATGTGCTGCGGCCATCCTGCGCCCGTTCTGTCATGTGCTGCTGCCATCCTGCGCCCGTTCTGTCATGTGCTGCTCCCATCCTGCGCCACCATTGTATTATATGCCCCCCGCTCCAGTGTGTATGCCCCCGAATGCTGCTGCCATATAAAAAAAAAAAAAATACCATACTCACCTATCGTCCGGCTCCACTGCAGGTATGTCTTCAAGAAAATGGCGCCGGAAAGCGGGGACTGCGCAGGCGCCGATTCCGGCAGCAGGAATCGGCGCCTGCGCAGTCCGCGCTTTCCGGCGCCATTTTCTTGAAGACACACCTGCAGTGGAGCCGGAGTGTGTCTTCAAGAAAATGGCGCCGGAAAGCGCGGACTGCGCAGGCGCCGATTCCGGCAGCAGGAATCGGCGCCTGCGCAGTCCGCACCCTCCGGAGCCGGGAGCAGAGGAGCCGGGAGACGGAGCCGCAAGCAGCGCTGGAACCGGGAAAGGTGAGTATACTTACCCTCCCTCCTGGCGGTCCCTGACTCTCCGGTGGAGATCGCGGTATGCGTTCAGTGCTTACGCATACCGCGATCTCCCGGGAGCGTCGCTCTGTGAGGCCCAGACTGCGCCGGCGCTTGCGCAGTCTATAGAGGCTTCGGACAGAGTGACGCTCCCAGCGTTATATTATAGATTCCCTGTGCCTGACAGGTGGGGAATGAACATGAAATATATGTAGAGAATAGAGGAATGAACACATATCCCATATAAACAGGTGTATATTATATTCCCTGAGCCTGACAGGTGGGGAATGAACATGAAATATATGTAGATAATAGGAGAATGAACACAGATCCCATATAAACAGGTGTATATTATATTCCCTGAGCTTTATAGGTGGGGAATGAAGATGAAATATATGTAGAGAATAGGAGAATGAACACATATCCCATATAAACAGGTGTATATTATATTCCCTGTGCCTGACAGGTGGGGAATGAACATGAAATTTATGTAGATAATAGAGGAATGAACACATATCCCATATAAACAGGTGTATATTATATTCCCTGTGCTTCATAGGTGGGGAATGAACATGAAATATATGTAGATAATAGAGGAATGAACACATATCCCATATAAACAGGTGTATATTATATTCCCTGAGCCTGATAGGTGGAGAATGAAGATGAAATATATGTAGAGAATAGGAGAATGAACACATATCCCATATAAACAGGTGTATATTATATTCCCTGAGCCTGATAGGTGGGGAATGAAGATGAAATATATGTAGAGAATAGAGGAATGAACACATATCCCATATAAACAGGTGTATATTATATTCCCTGAGCCTGACAGGTGGGGAATGAACATGAAATATATGTAGATAATAGGAGAATGAACACAGATCCCATATAAACAGGTGTATATTATATTCCCTGAGCCTGATAGGTGGGGAATGAAGATGAAATATATGTAGAGAATAGGAGAATGAACACATATCCCATATAAACAGGTGTATATTATATTCCCTGAGCCTGATAGGAGGGGAATGAAGATGAAATATATGTAGAGAATAGGAGAATGAACACATATCCCATATAAACAGGTGTATATTATATTCCCTGTGCCTGACAGGTGGGGAATGAACATGAAATATATGTAGATAATAGAGGAATGAACACATATCCCATATAAACAGGTGTATATTATATTCCCTGTGCTTCATAGGCGGGGAATGAACATGAAATATATGTAGATAATAGAGGAATGAACACATATCCCATATAAACAGGTGTATATTATATTCCCTGAGCCTGATAGGTGGAGAATGAAGATGAAATATATGTAGAGAATAGGAGAATGAACACATATCCCATATAAACAGGTGTATATTATATTCCCTGAGCCTAATAGGTGGGGAATGAACATGAAATATATGTAGAGAATAGGAGAATGAACACATATTCCATATAAACAGGTGTATATTATATTCCCTGAGCCTGATAGGTGGGGAATGAACATGAAATATATGTAGATAATAGGGGAATGAACACATATTCCATATAAACAGGTGTATATTATATTCCCTGAGCCTGATAGGTGGAGAATGAAGATGAAATATATGTAGAGAATAGGAGAATGAACACATATCCCATATAAACAGGTGTATATTATATTTCCTGATCCTGATAGGAGGGGAATGAAGATGAAATATATGTAGAGAATAGGAGAATGAACACATATCCCATATAAACAGGTGTATATTATATTCCCTGAGCCTGATAGGTGGGGAATGAACATGACATATGTGTAGATAATAGGAGAATGAACACATATCCCATATAAACAGGTGTATATTATATTCCCTGAGCCTGATAGGTGGGGAATGAACATGGAATATATGTAGAGAATAGGGGAATGAACACATATTCCATATAAACAGGTGTATATTATATTCCCTGAGCCTGATAGGTGGGGAATGAACATGAAATATATGTAGATAATAGGAGAATGAACACAGATCCCATATAAACAGGTGTATATTATATTCCCTGAGCCTGATAGGTGGGGAATGAACATGAAATATATGTAGAGAATAGAGGAATGAACACATATTCCATATAAACAGGTGTATATTATATTCCCTGAGCCTGATAGGTGGGGAATGAACATGAAATATATGTAGATAATAGGAGAATGAACACAGATCCCATATAAACAGGTGTATATTATATTCCCTGAGCTTTATAGGTGGGGAATGAAGATGAAATATATGTAGAGAATAGGAGAATGAACACATATCCCATATAAACAGGTGTATATTATATTCCCTGAGCCTGATAGGAGGGGAATGAACATGAAATATATGTAGATAATAGAGGAATGAACACATATCCCATATAAACAGGTGTATATTATATTACCTGAGCCTGATAGGTGGGGAATGAAGATGAAATATATGTAGGGAATAGGAGAATGAACACATATCCCATATAAACAGGTGTATATTATATTCCCTGAGCCTGATAGGTGGGGAATGAACATGAAATATATGTAGAGAATAGGGGAATGAACACATATCCCATATAAACAGGTGTATATTATATTCCCTGTGCCTGACAGGTGGGGAATGAAGATGAAATATATGTAGAGAATAGGAGAATGAACACAGATCCCATATAAACAGGTGTATATTATATTCCCTGTGCTTCATAGGCGGGGAATGAACATGAAATATATGTAGATAATAGAGGAATGAACACATATCCCATATAAACAGGTGTATATTATATTCCCTGAGCCTGATAGGTGGAGAATGAAGATGAAATATATGTAGAGAATAGGAGAATGAACACATATCCCATATAAACAGGTGTATATTATATTTCCTGATCCTGATAGGAGGGGAATGAAGATGAAATATATGTAGAGAATAGGAGAATGAACACATATCCCATATAAACAGGTGTATATTATATTCCCTGAGCCTGATAGGTGGGGAATGAACATGACATATGTGTAGATAATAGGAGAATGAACACATATCCCATATAAACAGGTGTATATTATATTCCCTGAGCCTGATAGGTGGGGAATGAACATGGAATATATGTAGAGAATAGGGGAATGAACACATATCCCATATAAACAGGTGTATATTATATTCCCTGAGCCTGACAGGTGGGGAATGAACATGAAATATATGTAGATAATAGGAGAATGAACACAGATCCCATATAAACAGGTGTATATTATATTCCCTGAGCTTTATAGGTGGGGAATGAAGATGAAATATATGTAGAGAATAGGAGAATGAACACATATCCCATATAAACAGGTGTATATTATATTCCCTGTGCCTGACAGGTGGGGAATGAACATGAAATATATGTAGATAATAGAGGAATGAACACATATCCCATATAAACAGGTGTATATTATAATAGCTATTGAACCCGTTCTACGCCCGGGTGGCGAGCATTTATATTGGTATATGGTCTCCATCCTGGTATGTGCTGCTCCATCCTGCGCCCCCATCCTGTCATGTGCTGCTCCCATCCTGCGCCCACGTTCTGTCATGTGCTGCTCCCATCCTGCGCCCCCGTTCTGTCATGTGCTGCTCCCATCCTGCGCCTCCATTCTGTCATTTGCTGCTCCCATCCTGTCATTTGCTGCTCCCATCCTGCGCCCGTTCTGTCATTTGCTGCTCCCATCCTGCGTCCCCGTTCTGTCATTTGCTGCTGCCATCCTGCGCCCGTTCTGTCATGTGCTGCTGCCATCCTGCGCCCGTTCTGTCATTTGCTGCTGCCATCCTGCGCCCGTTCTGTCATGTGCTGCTGCCATCCTGCGCCCGTTCTGTCATGTGCTGCTGCCATCCTGCGCCCGTTCTGTCATGTGCTGCTGCCATCCTGCGCCCGTTCTGTCATGTGCTGCTGCCATCCTGCGCCCGTTCTGTCATGTGCTGCTGCCATCCTGCGCCCGTTCTGTCATGTGCTGCTGCCATCCTGCGCCCGTTCTGTCATGTGCTGCTGCCATCCTGCGCCCGTTCTGTCATGTGCTGCTCCCATCCTGCGCCCGTTCTGTCATGTGCTGCTGCCATCCTGCGCCCGTTCTGTCATGTGCTGCTGCCATCCTGCGCCCGTTCTGTCATGTGCTGCTGCCATCCTTCGCCCGTTCTGTCATGTGCTGCTGCCATCCTGCGCCCGTTCTGTCATGTGCTGCTGCCATCCTTCGCCCGTTCTGTCATGTGCTGCTGCCATCCTTCGCCCGTTCTGTCATGTGCTGCGGCCATCCTGCGCCCGTTCTGACATGTGCTGCTGCCATCCTGCGCCCGTTCTGTCATGTGTTGCGGCCATCCTGCGCCCGTTCTGTCATGTGCTGCGGCCATCCTGCGCCCGTTCTGTCTTGTGCTGCGGCCATCCTGCGCCCGTTCTGTCATGTGCTGCGGCCATCCTGTTTCTCCGTTCTGTCATGTGCTGCGGCCATCCTGCGCCCGTTCTGTCATGTGCTGCTGCCATCCTGCGCCCGTTCTGTCATGTGCTGCGGCCATCCTGCGCCCGTTCTGACATGTGCTGCTGCCATCCTGCGCCCGTTCTGTCATGTGTTGCGGCCATCCTGCGCCCGTTCTGTCATGTGCTGCTGCCATCCTGCGCCCGTTCTGTCATGTGCTGCGGCCATCCTGCGCCCGTTCTGACATGTGCTGCTGCCATCCTGCGCCCGTTCTGTCATGTGCTGCTGCCATCCTGCGCCCGTTCTGTCATGTGCTGCGGCCATCCTGCGCCCGTTCTGTCTTGTGCTGCGGCCATCCTGCGCCCGTTCTGTCATGTGCTGCGGCCATCCTGCGCCCGTTCTGTCATGTGCTGCGGCCATCCTGTCATGTGCTGCGGCCATCCTGAGCCCGTTCTGTCATGTGCTGCTGCCATCCTGCGCCCGTTCTGTCATGTGCTGCGGCCATCCTGCGCCCGTTCTGTCATGTGCTGCGGCCATCCTGCGCCCGTTCTGTCATGTGCTGCTGCCATCCTGCGCCCGTTCTGTCATGTGCTGCGGCCATCCTGCGCCCGTTCTGTCATGTGCTGCGGCCATCCTGCGCCCGTTCTGTCATGTGCTGCTGCCATCCTGCGCCCGTTCTGTCATGTGCTGCTCCCATCCTGCGCCACCATTGTATTATATGCCCCCCGCTCCAGTGTGTATGCCCCCGAATGCTGCTGCCATATAAAAAAAAAAAAAATACCATACTCACCTATCGTCCGGCTCCACTGCAGGTATGTCTTCAAGAAAATGGCGCCGGAAAGCGGGGACTGCGCAGGCGCCGATTCCGGCAGCAGGAATCGGCGCCTGCGCAGTCCGCGCTTTCCGGCGCCATTTTCTTGAAGACACACCTGCAGTGGAGCCGGAGTGTGTCTTCAAGAAAATGGCGCCGGAAAGCGCGGACTGCGCAGACGCCGATTCCGGCAGCAGGAATCGGCGCCTGCGCAGTCCGCACCCTCCGGAGCCGGGAGCAGAGGAGCCGGGAGACGGAGCCGCAAGCAGCGCTGGAACCGGGAAAGGTGAGTATACTTACCCTCCCTCCTGGCGGTCCCTGACTCTCCGGTGGAGATCGCGGTATGCGTTCAGTGCTTACGCATACCGCGATCTCCCGGGAGCGTCGCTCTGTGAGGCCCAGACTGCGCCGGCGCTTGCGCAGTCTATAGAGGCTTCGGACAGAGTGACGCTCCCAGCGTTATATTATAGATTCCCTGTGCCTGACAGGTGGGGAATGAACATGAAATATATGTAGAGAATAGAGGAATGAACACATATCCCATATAAACAGGTGTATATTATATTCCCTGAGCCTGACAGGTGGGGAATGAACATGAAATATATGTAGATAATAGGAGAATGAACACAGATCCCATATAAACAGGTGTATATTATATTCCCTGAGCTTTATAGGTGGGGAATGAAGATGAAATATATGTAGAGAATAGGAGAATGAACACATATCCCATATAAACAGGTGTATATTATATTCCCTGTGCCTGACAGGTGGGGAATGAACATGAAATTTATGTAGATAATAGAGGAATGAACACATATCCCATATAAACAGGTGTATATTATATTCCCTGTGCTTCATAGGTGGGGAATGAACATGAAATATATGTAGATAATAGAGGAATGAACACATATCCCATATAAACAGGTGTATATTATATTCCCTGAGCCTGATAGGTGGAGAATGAAGATGAAATATATGTAGAGAATAGGAGAATGAACACATATCCCATATAAACAGGTGTATATTATATTCCCTGAGCCTGATAGGTGGGGAATGAAGATGAAATATATGTAGAGAATAGAGGAATGAACACATATCCCATATAAACAGGTGTATATTATATTCCCTGAGCCTGACAGGTGGGGAATGAACATGAAATATATGTAGATAATAGGAGAATGAACACAGATCCCATATAAACAGGTGTATATTATATTCCCTGAGCTTTATAGGTGGGGAATGAAGATGAAATATATGTAGAGAATAGGAGAATGAACACATATCCCATATAAACAGGTGTATATTATATTCCCTGTGCCTGACAGGTGGGGAATGAACATGAAATATATGTAGATAATAGAGGAATGAACACATATCCCATATAAACAGGTGTATATTATATTCCCTGTGCTTCATAGGCGGGGAATGAACATGAAATATATGTAGATAATAGAGGAATGAACACATATCCCATATAAACAGGTGTATATTATATTCCCTGAGCCTGATAGGTGGAGAATGAAGATGAAATATATGTAGAGAATAGGAGAATGAACACATATCCCATATAAACAGGTGTATATTATATTTCCTGATCCTGATAGGAGGGGAATGAAGATGAAATATATGTAGAGAATAGGAGAATGAACACATATCCCATATAAACAGGTGTATATTATATTCCCTGAGCCTGATAGGTGGGGAATGAACATGGAATATATGTAGAGAATAGGAGAATGAACACATATCCCATATAAACAGGTGTATATTATATTCCCTGAGCCTGATAGGTGGGGAATGAACATGACATATGTGTAGATAATAGGAGAATGAACACATATCCCATATAAACAGGTGTATATTATATTCCCTGAGCCTGATAGGTGGGGAATGAACATGGAATATATGTAGAGAATAGGGGAATGAACACATATCCCATATAAACAGGTGTATATTATATTCCCTGAGCCTGATAGGTGGGGAATGAACATGAAATATATGTAGAGAATAGAGGAATGAACACATATTCCATATAAACAGGTGTATATTATATTCCCTGAGCCTGATAGGTGGGGAATGAACATGAAATATATGTAGATAATAGGAGAATGAACACAGATCCCATATAAACAGGTGTATATTATATTCCCTGAGCTTTATAGGTGGGGAATGAAGATGAAATATATGTAGAGAATAGGAGAATGAACACATATCCCATATAAACAGGTGTATATTATATTACCTGAGCCTGATAGGTGGGGAATGAAGATGAAATATATGTAGGGAATAGGAGAATGAACACATATCCCATATAAACAGGTGTATATTATATTCCCTGTGCCTGACAGGTGGGGAATGAAGATGAAATATATGTAGAGAATAGAGGAATGAACACATATCCCATATAAACAGGTGTATATTATATTCCCTGAGCCTGACAGGTGGGGAATGAACATGAAATATATGTAGATAATAGGAGAATGAACACAGATCCCATATAAACAGGTGTATATTATATTCCCTGAGCTTTATAGGTGGGGAATGAAGATGAAATATATGTAGAGAATAGGAGAATGAACACATATCCCATATAAACAGGTGTATATTATATTCCCTGTGCCTGACAGGTGGGGAATGAACATGAAATATATGTAGATAATAGAGGAATGAACACATATCCCATATAAACAGGTGTATATTATATTCCCTGTGCTTCATAGGCGGGGAATGAACATGAAATATATGTAGATAATAGAGGAATGAACACATATCCCATATAAACAGGTGTATATTATATTCCCTGAGCCTGATAGGTGGAGAATGAAGATGAAATATATGTAGAGAATAGGAGAATGAACACATATCCCATATAAACAGGTGTATATTATATTTCCTGATCCTGATAGGAGGGGAATGAAGATGAAATATATGTAGAGAATAGGAGAATGAACACATATCCCATATAAACAGGTGTATATTATATTCCCTGAGCCTGATAGGTGGGGAATGAACATGACATATGTGTAGATAATAGGAGAATAAACACATATCCCATATAAACAGGTGTATATTATATTCCCTGAGCCTGATAGGTGGGGAATGAACATGGAATATATGTAGAGAATAGGGGAATGAACACATATCCCATATAAACAGGTGTATATTATATTCCCTGAGCCTGACAGGTGGGGAATGAACATGAAATATATGTAGATAATAGGAGAATGAACACAGATCCCATATAAACAGGTGTATATTATATTCCCTGAGCTTTATAGGTGGGGAATGAAGATGAAATATATGTAGAGAATAGGAGAATGAACACATATCCCATATAAACAGGTGTATATTATATTCCCTGTGCCTGACAGGTGGGGAATGAACATGAAATATATGTAGATAATAGAGGAATGAACACATATCCCATATAAACAGGTGTATATTATAATAGCTATTGAACCCGTTCTACGCCCGGGTGGCGAGCATTTATATTGGTATATGGTCTCCATCCTGGTATGTGCTGCTCCATCCTGCGCCCCCATCCTGTCATGTGCTGCTCCCATCCTGCGCCCACGTTCTGTCATGTGCTGCTCCCATCCTGCGCCCCCGTTCTGTCATGTGCTGCTCCCATCCTGCGCCTCCATTCTGTCATTTGCTGCTCCCATCCTGTCATTTGCTGCTCCCATCCTGCGCCCGTTCTGTCATTTGCTGCTCCCATCCTGCGTCCCCGTTCTGTCATTTGCTGCTGCCATCCTGCGCCCGTTCTGTCATGTGCTGCTGCCATCCTGCGCCCGTTCTGTCATTTGCTGCTGCCATCCTGCGCCCGTTCTGTCATGTGCTGCTGCCATCCTGCGCCCGTTCTGTCATGTGCTGCTGCCATCCTGCGCCCGTTCTGTCATGTGCTGCTGCCATCCTGCGCCCGTTCTGTCATGTGCTGCTGCCATCCTGCGCCCGTTCTGTCATGTGCTGCTGCCATCCTGCGCCCGTTCTGTCATGTGCTGCTGCCATCCTGCGCCCGTTCTGTCATGTGCTGCTGCCATCCTGCGCCCGTTCTGTCATGTGCTGCTCCCATCCTGCGCCCGTTCTGTCATGTGCTGCTGCCATCCTGCGCCCGTTCTGTCATGTGCTGCTGCCATCCTGCGCCCGTTCTGTCATGTGCTGCTGCCATCCTTCGCCCGTTCTGTCATGTGCTGCTGCCATCCTGCGCCCGTTCTGTCATGTGCTGCTGCCATCCTTCGCCCGTTCTGTCATGTGCTGCTGCCATCCTTCGCCCGTTCTGTCATGTGCTGCGGCCATCCTGCGCCCGTTCTGACATGTGCTGCTGCCATCCTGCGCCCGTTCTGTCATGTGTTGCGGCCATCCTGCGCCCGTTCTGTCATGTGCTGCGGCCATCCTGCGCCCGTTCTGTCTTGTGCTGCGGCCATCCTGCGCCCGTTCTGTCATGTGCTGCGGCCATCCTGCGTCTCCGTTCTGTCATGTGCTGCGGCCATCCTGCGCCCGTTCTGTCATGTGCTGCTGCCATCCTGCGCCCGTTCTGTCATGTGCTGCGGCCATCCTGCGCCCGTTCTGACATGTGCTGCTGCCATCCTGCGCCCGTTCTGTCATGTGTTGCGGCCATCCTGCGCCCGTTCTGTCATGTGCTGCTGCCATCCTGCGCCCGTTCTGTCATGTGCTGCGGCCATCCTGCGCCCGTTCTGACATGTGCTGCTGCCATCCTGCGCCCGTTCTGTCATGTGCTGCTGCCATCCTGCGCCCGTTCTGTCATGTGCTGCGGCCATCCTGCGCCCGTTCTGTCATGTGCTGCGGCCATCCTGCGCCCGTTCTGTCATGTGCTGCTGCCATCCTGCGCCCGTTCTGTCATGTGCTGCTCCCATCCTGCGCCACCATTGTATTATATGCCCCCCGCTCCAGTGTGTATGCCCCCGAATGCTGCTGCCATATAAAAAAAAAAAAAATACCATACTCACCTATCGTCCGGCTCCACTGCAGGTATGTCTTCAAGAAAATGGCGCCGGAAAGCGGGGACTGCGCAGGCGCCGATTCCGGCAGCAGGAATCGGCGCCTGCGCAGTCCGCGCTTTCCGGCGCCATTTTCTTGAAGACACACCTGCAGTGGAGCCGGAGTGTGTCTTCAAGAAAATGGCGCCGGAAAGCGCGGACTGCGCAGGCGCCGATTCCGGCAGCAGGAATCGGCGCCTGCGCAGTCCGCACCCTCCGGAGCCGGGAGCAGAGGAGCCGGGAGACGGAGCCGCAAGCAGCGCTGGAACCGGGAAAGGTGAGTATACTTACCCTCCCTCCTGGCGGTCCCTGACTCTCCGGTGGAGATCGCGGTATGCGTTCAGTGCTTACGCATACCGCGATCTCCCGGGAGCGTCGCTCTGTGAGGCCCAGACTGCGCCGGCGCTTGCGCAGTCTATAGAGGCTTCGGACAGAGTGACGCTCCCAGCGTTATATTATAGATTCCCTGTGCCTGACAGGTGGGGAATGAACATGAAATATATGTAGAGAATAGAGGAATGAACACATATCCCATATAAACAGGTGTATATTATATTCCCTGAGCCTGACAGGTGGGGAATGAACATGAAATATATGTAGATAATAGGAGAATGAACACAGATCCCATATAAACAGGTGTATATTATATTCCCTGAGCTTTATAGGTGGGGAATGAAGATGAAATATATGTAGAGAATAGGAGAATGAACACATATCCCATATAAACAGGTGTATATTATATTCCCTGTGCCTGACAGGTGGGGAATGAACATGAAATTTATGTAGATAATAGAGGAATGAACACATATCCCAAATAAACAGGTGTATATTATATTCCCTGTGCTTCATAGGTGGGGAATGAACATGAAATATATGTAGATAATAGAGGAATGAACACATATCCCATATAAACAGGTGTATATTATATTCCCTGAGCCTGATAGGTGGAGAATGAAGATGAAATATATGTAGAGAATAGGAGAATGAACACATATCCCATATAAACAGGTGTATATTATATTCCCTGAGCCTGATAGGTGGGGAATGAACATGACATATGTGTAGATAATAGGAGAATGAACACATATCCCATATAAACAGGTGTATATTATATTCCCTGAGCCTGATAGGTGGGGAATGAACATGGAATATATGTAGAGAATAGGGGAATGAACACATATCCCATATAAACAGGTGTATATTATATTCCCTGAGCCTGATAGGTGGGGAATGAACATGACATATGTGTAGATAATAGGAGAATGAACACATATCCCATATAAACAGGTGTATATTATATTCCCTGAGCCTGACAGGTGGGGAATGAACATGAAATATATGTAGATAATAGGAGAATGAACACAGATCCCATATAAACAGGTGTATATTATATTCCCTGAGCTTTATAGGTGGGGAATGAAGATGAAATATATGTAGAGAATAGGAGAATGAACACATATCCCATATAAACAGGTGTATATTATATTCCCTGTGCCTGACAGGTGGGGAATGAACATGAAATATATGTAGATAATAGAGGAATGAACACATATCCCATATAAACAGGTGTATATTATATTCCCTGTGCTTCATAGGCGGGGAATGAACATGAAATATATGTAGATAATAGAGGAATGAACACATATCCCATATAAACAGGTGTATATTATATTCCCTGAGCCTGATAGGTGGAGAATGAAGATGAAATATATGTAGAGAATAGGAGAATGAACACATATCCCATATAAACAGGTGTATATTATATTTCCTGATCCTGATAGGAGGGGAATGAAGATGAAATATATGTAGAGAATAGGAGAATGAACACATATCCCATATAAACAGGTGTATATTATATTCCCTGAGCCTGATAGGTGGGGAATGAACATGACATATGTGTAGATAATAGGAGAATGAACACATATCCCATATAAACAGGTGTATATTATATTCCCTGAGCCTGATAGGTGGGGAATGAACATGGAATATATGTAGAGAATAGGGGAATGAACACATATCCCATATAAACAGGTGTATATTATATTCCCTGAGCCTGATAGGTGGGGAATGAACATGACATATGTGTAGATAATAGGAGAATGAACACATATCCCATATAAACAGGTGTATATTATATTCCCTGAGCCTGATAGGTGGGGAATGAACATGGAATATATGTAGAGAATAGGGGAATGAACACATATCCCATATAAACAGGTGTATATTATATTCCCTGAGCCTGATAGGTGGGGAATGAACATGAAATATATGTAGAGAATAGAGGAATGAACACATATTCCATATAAACAGGTGTATATTATATTCCCTGAGCCTGATAGGTGGGGAATGAACATGAAATATATGTAGATAATAGGAGAATGAACACAGATCCCATATAAACAGGTGTATATTATATTCCCTGAGCTTTATAGGTGGGGAATGAAGATGAAATATATGTAGAGAATAGGAGAATGAACACATATCCCATATAAACAGGTGTATATTATATTCCCTGAGCCTGATAGGAGGGGAATGAACATGAAATATATGTAGATAATAGAGGAATGAACACATATCCCATATAAACAGGTGTATATTATATTACCTGAGCCTGATAGGTGGGGAATGAACATGAAATATATGTAGAGAATAGGAGAATGAACACATATCCCATATAAACAGGTGTATATTATATTCCCTGAGCCTGATAGGAGGGGAATGAACATGAAATATATGTAGATAATAGAGGAATGAACACATATCCCATATAAACAGGTGTATATTATATTCCCTGAGCCTGATAGGTGGGGAATGAACATGAAATATATGTAGATGATAGGAGAATGAACACATATCCCATATAAACAGGTGTATATTATATTACCTGAGCCTGATAGGTGGGGAATGAAGATGAAATATATGTAGGGAATAGGAGAATGAACACATATCCCATATAAACAGGTGTATATTATATTCCCTGTGCCTGACAGGTGGGGAATGAAGATGAAATATATGTAGAGAATAGAGGAATGAACACATATCCCATATAAACAGGTGTATATTATATTCCCTGAGCCTGACAGGTGGGGAATGAACATGAAATATATGTAGATAATAGGAGAATGAACACAGATCCCATATAAACAGGTGTATATTATATTCCCTGAGCTTTATAGGTGGGGAATGAAGATGAAATATATGTAGAGAATAGGAGAATGAACACATATCCCATATAAACAGGTGTATATTATATTCCCTGAGCCTGATAGGTGGGGAATGAACATGAAATATATGTAGAGAATAGAGGAATGAACACATATCCCATATAAACAGGTGTATATTATATTCCCTGTGCCTGACAGGTGGGGAATGAACATGAAATATATGTAGAGAATAGAGGAATGAACACATATCCCATATAAACAGGTGTATATTATATTCCCTGTGCTTCATAGGCGGGGAATGAACATGAAATATATGTAGATAATAGAGGAATGAACACATATCCCATATAAACAGGTGTATATTATATTCCCTGAGCCTGATAGGTGGAGAATGAAGATGAAATATATGTAGAGAATAGGAGAATGAACACATATCCCATATAAACAGGTGTATATTATATTCCCTGAGCCTGATAGGTGGGGAATGAACATGAAATATATGTAGAGAATAGAGGAATGAACACATATCCCATATAAACAGGTGTATATTATATTCCCTGTGCCTGACAGGTGGGGAATGAACATGAAATATATGTAGAGAATAGAGGAATGAACACATATCCCATATAAACAGGTGTATATTATATTCCCTGTGCTTCATAGGCGGGGAATGAACATGAAATATATGTAGATAATAGAGGAATGAACACATATCCCATATAAACAGGTGTATATTATATTCCCTGAGCCTGATAGGTGGAGAATGAAGATGAAATATATGTAGAGAATAGGAGAATGAACACATATCCCATATAAACAGGTGTATATTATATTTCCTGATCCTGATAGGAGGGGAATGAAGATGAAATATATGTAGAGAATAGGAGAATGAACACATATCCCATATAAACAGGTGTATATTATATTCCCTGAGCCTGATAGGTGGGGAATGAACATGACATATGTGTAGATAATAGGAGAATGAACACATATCCCATATAAACAGGTGTATATTATATTCCCTGAGCCTGATAGGTGGGGAATGAACATGGAATATATGTAGAGAATAGGGGAATGAACACATATCCCATATAAACAGGTGTATATTATATTCCCTGAGCCTGATAGGTGGGGAATGAACATGAAATATATGTAGAGAATAGGGGAATGAACACATATCCCATATAAACAGGTGTATATTATATTCCCTGAGCCTGATAGGTGGGGAATGAACATGACATATGTGTAGATAATAGGAGAATGAACACATATCCCATATAAACAGGTGTATATTATATTCCCTGAGCCTGATAGGTGGGGAATGAACATGAAATATATGTAGAGAATAGAGGAATGAACACATATCCCATATAAACAGGTGTATATTATATTCCCTGAGCCTGATAGGTGGGGAATGAACATGAAATATATGTAGAGAATAGAGGAATGAACACATATCCCATATAAACAGGTGTATATTATATTCCCTGAGCCTGATAGGTGGGGAATGAACATGAAATATATGTAGAGAATAGAGGAATGAACACATATCCCATATAAACAGGTGTATATTATATTCCCTGAGCCTGATAGGTGGGGAATGAACATGAAATATATGTAGAGAATAGAGGAATGAACACATATCCCATATAAACAGGTGTATATTATATTCCCTGAGCCTGATAGGTGGGGAATGAACATGAAATATATGTAGAGAATAGAGGAATGAACACATATCCCATATAAACAGGTGTATATTATATTCCCTGAGCCTGATAGGTGGGGAATGAACATGAAATATATGTAGGGAATAGAGGAATGAACACATATCCCATATAAACAGGTGTATATTATATTCCCTGAGCCTGATAGGTGGGGAATGAACATGAAATATATGTAGATAATAGGAGAATGAACACATATCCCATATAAACAGGTGTATATTATATTCCCTGAGCCTGATAGGTGGGGAATGAACATGAAATATATGTAGATAATAGGAGAATGAACACATATCCCATATAAACAGGTGTATATTATATTCCCTGAGCCTGATAGGTGGGGAATGAACATGGAATATATGTAGAGAATAGAGGAATGAACACATATCCCATATAAACAGGTGTATATTATATTCCCTGTGCCTAACAGGTGGGGAATGAAGATGAAATATATGTAGAGAATAGAGGAATGAACACATATCCCATATAAACAGGTGTATATTATATTCCCTGAGCCTGACAGGTGGGGAATGAACATGAAATATATGTAGATAATAGGAGAATGAACACAGATCCCATATAAACAGGTGTATATTATATTCCCTGAGCTTTATAGGTGGGGAATGAAGATGAAATATATGTAGAGAATAGGAGAATGAACACATATCCCATATAAACAGGTGTATATTATATTACCTGAGCCTGATAGGTGGGGAATGAACATGAAATATATGTAGAGAATAGGAGAATGAACACATATCCCATATAAACAGGTGTATATTATATTACCTGAGCCTGATAGGTGGGGAATGAAGATGAAATATATGTAGGGAATAGGAGAATGAACACATATCCCATATAAACAGGTGTATATTATATTCCCTGTGCCTGACAGGTGGGGAATGAAGATGAAATATATGTAGAGAATAGAGGAATGAACACATATCCCATATAAACAGGTGTATATTATATTCCCTGAGCCTGACAGGTGGGGAATGAACATGAAATATATGTAGATAATAGGAGAATGAACACAGATCCCATATAAACAGGTGTATATTATATTCCCTGAGCTTTATAGGTGGGGAATGAAGATGAAATATATGTAGAGAATAGGAGAATGAACACATATCCCATATAAACAGGTGTATATTATATTCACTGTGCCTGACAGGTGGGGAATGAACATGAAATATATGTAGATAATAGGAGAATGAACACATATCCCATATAAACAGGTGTATATTATATTCCCTGAGCTTTATAGGTGGGGAATGAAGATGAAATATATGTAGAGAATAGGAGAATGAACACATATCCCATATAAACAGGTGTATATTATATTCCCTGTGCCTGACAGGTGGGGAATGAACATGAAATATATGTAGATAATAGAGGAATGAACACATATCCCATATAAACAGGTGTATATTATATTCCCTGTGCTTCATAGGTGGGGAATGAACATGAAATATATGTAGATAATAGAGGAATGAACACATATCCCATATAAACAGGTGTATATTATATTCCCTGAGCCTGATAGGTGGAGAATGAAGATGAAATATATGTAGAGAATAGGAGAATGAACACATATCCCATATAAACAGGTGTATATTATATTTCCTGATCCTGATAGGAGGGGAATGAAGATGAAATATATGTAGAGAATAGGAGAATGAACACATATCCCATATAAACAGGTGTATATTATATTCCCTGAGCCTGATAGGTGGGGAATGAACATGACATATGTGTAGATAATAGGAGAATGAACACATATCCCATATAAACAGGTGTATATTATATTCCCTGAGCCTGATAGGTGGGGAATGAACATGGAATATATGTAGAGAATAGGGGAATGAACACATATCCCATATAAACAGGTGTATATTATATTCCCTGAGCCTGATAGGTGGGGAATGAACATGACATATGTGTAGATAATAGGAGAATTAACACATATCCCATATAAACAGGTGTATATTATATTCCCTGAGCCTGATAGGTGGGGAATGAACATGAAATATATGTAGAGAATAGAGGAATGAACACATATCCCATATAAACAGGTGTATATTATATTCCCTGAGCCTGATAGGTGGGGAATGAACATGAAATATATGTAGAGAATAGAGGAATGAACACATATCCCATATAAACAGGTGTATATTATATTCCCTGAGCCTGATAGGTGGGGAATGAACATGGAATATATGTAGATAATAGGGGAATGAACACATATCCCATATAAACAGGTGTATATTATATACCCTGAGCCTGATAGGTGGGGAATGAACATGAAATATATGTAGATAATAGGAGAATGAACACATATCCCATATAAACAGGTGTATATTATATTCCCTGAGCCTGATAGGTGGGGAATGAACATGAAATATATGTAGATAATAGGAGAATGAACACATATCCCATATAAACAGGTGTATATTATATTCCCTGAGCCTGATAGGTGGGGAAAGAACATGGAATATATGTAGAGAATAGAGGAATGAACACATATCCCATATAAACAGGTGTATATTATATTCCCTGTGCTTCATAGGTGGGGAATGAACATGAAATATATGTAGATAATAGAGGAATGAACACATATCCCATATAAACAGGTGTATATTATATTTCCTGATCCTGATAGGAGGGGAATGAAGATGAAATATATGTAGAGAATAGGAGAATGAACACATATCCCATATAAACAGGTGTATATTATATTCCCTGAGCCTGATAGGTGGGGAATGAACATGACATATGTGTAGATAATAGGAGAATGAACACATATCCCATATAAACAGGTGTATATTATATTCCCTGAGCCTGATAGGTGGGGAATGAACATGGAATATATGTAGAGAATAGGGGAATGAACACATATCCCATATAAACAGGTGTATATTATATTCCCTGAGCCTGATAGGTGGGGAATGAACATGACATATGTGTAGATAATAGGAGAATGAACACATATCCCATATAAACAGGTGTATATTATATTCCCTGAGCCTGATAGGTGGGGAATGAACATGGAATATGTGTAGAGAATAGGAGAATGAACACATATCCCATATAAACAGGTGTATATTATATTCCCTGAGCCTGATAGGTGGGGAATGAACATGAAATATATGTAGAGAATAGAGGAATGAACACATATCCCATATAAACAGGTGTATATTATATTCCCTGTGCCTGACAGGTGGGGAATGAAGATGAAATATATGTAGAGAATAGAGGAATGAACACATATCCCATATAAACAGGTGTATATTATATTCCCTGAGCCTGACAGGTGGGGAATGAACATGAAATATATGTAGATAATAGGAGAATGAACACATATCCCATATAAACAGGTGTATATTATATTCCCTGAGCTTTATAGGTGGGGAATGAAGATGAAATATATGTAGAGAATAGGAGAATGAACACATATCCCATATAAACAGGTGTATATTATATTACCTGAGCCTGATAGGTGGGGAATGAACATGAAATATATGTAGAGAATAGAGGAATGAACACATATCCCATATAAACAGGTGTATATTATATTCCCTGAGCCTGATAGGTGGGGAATGAACATGAAATATATGTAGAGAATAGAGGAATGAACACATATCCCATATAAACAGGTGTATATTATATTCCCTGAGCCTGATAGGTGGGGAATGAACATGAAATATATGTAGAGAATAGAGGAATGAACACATATCCCATATAAACAGGTGTATATTATATTCCCTGAGCCTGATAGGTGGGGAATGAACATGAAATATATGTAGAGAATAGAGGAATGAACACATATCCCATATAAACAGGTGTATATTATATACCCTGAGCCTGATAGGTGGGGAATGAACATGGAATATATGTAGAGAATAGGAGAATGAACACATATCCCATATAAACAGGTGTATACAGGTCCTTCTCAAAAAATTAGCATATAGTGTTAAATTTCATTATTTACCATAATGTAATGATTACAATTAAACTTTCATATATTATAGATTCATTATCCACCAACTGAAATTTGTCACGTCTTTTATTGTTTTAATACTGATGATTTTGGCATACAACTCCTGATAACCCAAAAAACCTGTCTCAATAAATTAGCATATCAAGAAAAGGTTCTCTAAACGACCTATTACCCTAATCTTCTGAATCAACTAATTAACTCTAAACACATGCAAAAGATACTTGAGGCTTTTATAAACTCCCTGCCTGGTTCATTACTCAAAACCCCCATCATGGGTAAGACTAGCGACCTGACAGATGTCAAGAAGGCCATCATTGACACCCTCAAGCAAGAGGGTAAGACCCAGAAAGAAATTTCTCAACAAATAGGCTGTTCCCAGAGTGCTGTATCAAGGCACCTCAATGGTAAGTCTGTTGGAAGGAAACAATGTGGCAGAAAACGCTGTACAACGAGAAGAGGAGACCGGACCCTGAGGAAGATTGTGGAGAAGGACCGATTCCAGACCTTGGGGAACCTGAGGAAGCAGTGGACTGAGTCTGGTGTGGAAACATCCAGAGCCACCGTGCACAGGCGTGTGCAGGAAATGGGCTACAGGTGCCGAAATTGGCTACAGAGAAGCAGCACTGGACTGTTGCTAAGTGGTCCCAAGTACTTTTTTCTGATGAAAGCAAATTTTGCATGTCATTCGGAAATCAAGGTGCCAGAGTCTGGAGGAAGACTGGGGAGAAGGAAATGCCAAAATGCCTGAAGTCCAGTGTCAAGTACCCACAGTCAGTGATGGTGTGGGGTGCCATGTCAGCTGCTGGTGTTGGTCCACTGTGTTTCATCAAGGGCAGGGTCAATGCAGCTAGCTATCAGGAGATTTTGGAGCACTTCATGCTTCCATCGGCTGAAATGCTTTATGGAGATGAAGATTTCATTTTTCAGCACGACCTGGCACCTGCTCACAGTGCCAAAACCACTGGTAAATGGTTTACTGACCATGGTATTACTGTGCTCAATTGGCCTGCCAACTCTCCTGACCTGAACCCCATAGAGAATCTGTGGGATATTGTGAAGAGAAAGTTGAGAGACGCAAGACCCAACACTCTGGATGAGCATAAGGCCGCTATTGAAGCATCCTGGGCCTCCATAACATCTCAGCAGTGTCACAGGCTGATTGCCTCCATGCCACGCCGCATTGAAGCAGTCATTTCTGCCAAAGGATTCCCGACCAAGTATTGAGTGCATAGCTGAACATTATTATTTGATGGTTTTTTTGTTTGTTATTAAAAAACACTTTTATTTGATTGGATGGGTGAAATATGCTAATTTATTGAGACAGGTTTTTTGGGTTATCAGGAGTTGTATGCCAAAATCATCAGTATTAAAACAATAAAAGACCTGACAAATTTCAGTTGGTGGATAATGAATCTATAATATATGAAAGTTTAATTGTAATCATTACATTATGGTAAATAATGAAATTTAACACTATATGCTAATTTTTTGAGAAGGACCTGTATTATATTCCCTGAGCCTGATAGGTGGGGAATGAACATGAAATATATGTAGAGAATAGAGGAATGAACACATATCCCATATAAACAGGTGTATATTATATTCCCTGAGCCTGATAGGTGGGGAATGAACATGGAATATATGTAGAAAATAGGGGAATGAACACATATCCCATATAAACAGGTGTATATTATATTCCCTGAGCCTGATAGGTGGGGAATGAACATGAAATATATGTAGAGAATAGAGGAATGAACACATATCCCATATAAACAGGTGTATATTATATTCCCTGTGCCTGACAGGTGGGGAATGAACATGAAATATATGTAGAGAATAGAGGAATGAACACATCCCATATAAACAGGTGTATATTATATTACCTGAGCCTGATAGGTGGGGAATGAACATGAAATATATGTAGAGAATAGGGGAATGAACACATATCCCATATAAACAGGTGTACATTATATTCCCTGTGCCTGATAGGTGGGGAATGAACATGAAATATATGTAGAGAATAGGAGAATGAACACATATTCCATATAAACAGGTGTATATTATATTCCCTGAGCCTGATAGGTGAGGAATGAACATGAAATATATGTAGAGAATAGGAGAATGAACACATATTCCATATAAACAGGTGTATATTATATTCCCTGAGCCTGATAGGTGGGGAATGAACATGAAATATATGTAGATAATAGGTAAATGAACACAGATCCCATATAAACAGGTGTATATTATATTCCCTGTGCCTGACAGGTGGGGAATGAACATGAAATATATGTAGATAATAGGAGAATGAACACATATCCCATATAAACAGGTGTATATTATATTCCCTGAGCTTTATAGGTGGGGAATGAACATGGAATATATGTAGAGAATAGGAGAATGAACACATATCCCATATAAACAGGTGTATATTATATTCCCTGAGCCTGATAGGTGGGGAATGAACATGACATATGTGTAGATAATAGGAGAATGAACACATATCCCATATAAACAGGTGTATATTATATTCCCTGAGCCTGATAGGTGGGGAATGAACATGGAATATATGTAGATAATAGAGGAATGAACACATATCCCATATAAACAGGTGTATATTATATTCCCTGTGCCTGATAGGTGTGGAATGAACATGGAATATATGTAGATAATAGGAGAATGAACACATATCCCATATAAACAGGTGTATATTATATTCCCTGTGCTTCATAGGTGGGGAATGAACATGAAATATATGTAGATAATAGAGGAATGAACACATATCCCATATAAACAGGTGTATATTATATTCCCTGAGCCTGATAGGTGTGGAATGAACATGAAATATATGTAGATAATAGGAGAATGAACACATATCCCATATAAACAGGTGTATATTATATTCCCTGTGCTTCATAGGTGGGGAATGAACATGAAATATATGTAGATAATAGAGGAATGAACACATATCCCATATAAACAGGTGTATATTATATTCCCTGAGCCTGATAGGTGGAGAATGAAGATGAAATATATGTAGAGAATAGGAGAATGAACACATATCCCATATAAACAGGTGTATATTATATTCCCTGAGCCTGATAGGTGGGGAATGAACATGACATATGTGTAGATAATAGGAGAATGAACACATATCCCATATAAACAGGTGTATATTATATTCCCTGAGCCTGATAGGTGGGGAATGAACATGGAATATATGTAGAGAATAGGGGAATGAACACATATCCCATATAAACAGGTGTATATTATATTCCCTGAGCCTGATAGGTGGGGAATGAACATGAAATACATGTAGAGAATAGAGGAATGAACACATATCCCATATAAACAGGTGTATATTATATTCCCTGAGCCTGATAGGTGGGGAATGAACATGAAATATATGTAGAGAATAGAGGAATGAACACATATCCCATATAAACAGGTGTATATTATATTCCCTGAGCCTGATAGGTGGGGAATGAACATGAAATATATGTAGAGAATAGAGGAATGAACACATATCCCATATAAACAGGTGTATATAATATTACCTGAGCCTGATAGGTGGGGAATGAACATGAAATATATGTAGAGAATAGAGGAATGAACACATATCCCATATAAACAGGTGTATATTATATTCCCTGAGCCTGATAGGTGGGGAATGAACATGAAATATATAATAATAATCTTTATATAGCGCTAACATATTTCGCAGCGCTTTACAGTTTGCACACATTATCATCACTGTCCCCGATGGGGCTCACAATCTAGAATCCCTATCAGTATGTCTTTGGAATGTGGGAGGAAACCGGAGAACCCAGAGGAAACCCACGCAAACTCTTTGCAGGCTGCTGTGCTAACCACTGCGCCACCGTGGATAATAGGAGAATGAACACATATCCCATATAAACAGATATTCTATATTCCCTGAGCCTGATAGGTGGGGAATGAACATGAAATATATGTAGAGAATAGGAGAATGAACACATATCCCATATAAACAGGTGTATATTATATTCCCTGAGCCTCAGGGCCGGCTCCAGGTTTTTGAGGGCCCCGGGCGAAAGAGTCTCAGTGGGCCACCCCCTTTAACACATACCACGATTCATGATGCCCAGATACAGCAGAGAAATATAGGTATAGTCCAATGCCATAATTCACTTCTTACATGAGTGATAGCTATTGTAAATTCTGCAGTGTATATATACAGGACAGGAGGAGTGGTACTGTGCTGTGTATATATACAGGGGAGAGGTACTGTGCGGTGTATAAATACAGGGGAGAGGTACTGTGCGGTGTATATATACAGGGGAGAGGTACTGTGCGGTGTATATATACAGGGGAGAGGTACTGTGCGGTGTATATATACAGGGGAGAGGTACTGTGCGGTGTATATATACAGGGGAGAGGTACTGTGCAGTGTATATATACAGGACAGGAGGACTGGTACTGTGCAGTGTATATATACAGGGGAGAGGTACTGTGCAGTGTATATATACAGGACAGGAGGAGTGGTACTGTGCAGTGTATATATACAGGGGAGAGGTACTGTGCAGTGTATATATATACAGGGGAGAGGTACTGTGCAGTGTATATATATACAGGGGAGAGGTACTGTGCGGTGTATATATACAGGGGAGAGGTACTGTGCAGTGTGTATATACAGGGGAGAGGTACTGTGCGGTGTATATATACAGGGGAGAGGTACTGTGCGGTGTATATATACAGGGGAGAGGTACTGTGCAGTGTATATATACAGGGGAGAGATACTATGCAGTGTATATATACAGGGGAGAGGTACTGTGCAGTGTATATATACAGGGGAGAGGTACTGTGCGGTGTATATATACAGGGGAGAGGTACTGTGCGGTGTATATATACAGGGGAGAGGTACTGTGCGGTGTATATGTACAGGGGAGAGGTACTGTGCAGTGTATATATACAGGGGAGAGGTACTGTGCAGTGTATATATACAGGGGAGAGGTACTGTGCGGTGTATATATACAGGGGAGAGGTACTGTGCAGTGTATATATACAGGGGAGAGGTACTGTGCAGTGTATATATACAGGGGAGAGGTACTGTGCAGTGTGTATATACAGGGGAGAGGTACTGTGCAGTGTATATATACAGGGGAGAGGTACTGTGCAGTGTGTATATACAGGGGAGAGGTACTGTGCAGTGTGTATATACAGGGGAGAGGTACTGTGCGGTGTATATATACAGGGGAGAGGTACTGTGCGGTGTATATATACAGGGGAGAGGTACTGTGCAGTGTATATATACAGGGGAGAGATACTATGCAGTGTATATATACAGGGGAGAGGTACTGTGCAGTGTATATATACAGGGGAGAGGTACTGTGCGGTGTATATATACAGGGGAGAGGTACTGTGCGGTGTATATATACAGGGGAGAGGTACTGTGCGGTGTATATGTACAGGGGAGAGGTACTGTGCAGTGTATATATACAGGGGAGAGGTACTGTGCAGTGTATATATACAGGGGAGAGGTACTGTGCGGTGTATATATACAGGGGAGAGGTACTGTGCGGTGTATATATACAGGGGAGAGGTACTGTGCAGTGTATATATACAGGGGAGAGGTACTGTGCAGTGTATATATACAGGGGAGAGGTACTGTGCGGTGTATATATACAGGGGAGAGGTACTGTGCAGTGTATATGTACAGGGGAGAGGTACTGTGCAGTGTATATATACAGGGGAGAGGTACTGTGCGGTGTATATACTTCAACAGCCGCCCAGCCCAGGCCCCCAGCACCTGTCCTGTATATATATTATATACACTGTATCTATACAGGCTGTGCTGGCGGCCTGGGCTGCGCGGCTGCTGTAGTATATATATATATATATATATATATATATATATATATATATATATATATCTATATATATAATTGTCTAAGGGTTTTTCTGTCTGTCTGTCTGTCCTGGAAATCCCTGCTCTCTGGTTGGCCGAGGCCATCAGGCCTTGACCAATCAGAGACCGGCACAGCATCGACGTAGAAATCCCGCATCTCTGATTGGTCGAGGCCGCCAGGCCTCGACCAATCAGCAACGGGCACAGCGACGATGATGTCATAAAGGACGTAGAAATCCCGCGTCTGATTGGTCGAGGCCGCCAGGCCTCGACCAATCAGCAACGGGCACAGCGACGACGATGTCATAAAGGACGTAGAAATCTCACGTTTCTGATTCAGCGACGGGCACAGTATCGACGTAGATGTCATAATGGTTGCCATGGCGACGATGTCATAAAGGTTGCCTCGACCAATCAGCGACGGGCACAGTGTGCCGCGAATTCTGGAATCATCATTGTCCATATACTACGGGGACATGCATATTCTAGAATACCCGATGCGTTAGAATTGGGCCACAATCTAGTATATATATAATTGTCTAAGGGTTTTTCCGTTTGTCTGTCTGTCTGTCCAGGAAATCCCGCGTCTTTGATTGGTCGACCAATCAGCGACGGGCACAGTATCGACGTAGATGTCATAATGGTTGCCATGGCGACGATGATGTCATAAAGGTTGCCTCGACCAATCAGCGACGGGCACAGTCTGCCGCGAATTCTGGAATCATCATTGTCCATATACTACGGGGACATGCATATTCTAGAATACCCGATGCCTGGCGGCCTCAACCAATCAGTGACGGGCACAGCATGGCGACGATGATGTCATAAAGGTTGCCTCGACCAATCAGCGACGGGCACAGTCTGCCGCGAATTCGCCTCGACCAATCAGCGACAGGCACAGTATCGACGTAGAGGTCATAATGGTTGCCATGGCGACGATGATGTCATAAAGGTTGCCTCGACCAATCAGCGACGGGCACAGTCTGCCACGAATTCTGGAATCATCATTGTCCATATACTACGGGGACATGCATATTCTAGAATACCCGATAGCACAGCCCACGTAGTACGGTATATTGCCCAGCCACATCTATATACATAATTGTCTAAGGGGTACTTCCGTCTGTCTGTCCTTCTGTCACGGATATTCATTGGTCCTGGCCTCTGTCTATCATGGAAATCCAAGTCACTGATTGGTCACCGCAAAACAGCCACGGCCAATCAGTGACGGGCACAGTCCAGAAGAAAATGGCCGCTCCATACTCCCCGCAGTCAGTGGACGGCGCCCGCTCCCCGCAGTCAGTGTCCCCGGCGCTCCGCTCCCCGCACTGTGTCCCTGGCGCTCCGCTCCCTGCACTGTGTCCCCGGCGCTCCGCTCCCCGCACGCTCCATACTCCCCTCCGGTCACCGCTAACACAGGGTTAATGCCGGCGGTAATGAAATGCGTTACCGCCGCTATTAACCCTGTGTGTCCCCAACCTTTTACTATTGATGCTGCCTATGCGGCATCAATAGTAAAAGAAAGTAATGTTAAAAATAGTACAAAAACAAAAAAACTGCTATACTCACCCTCCGTTGTCCGCTGAGCCGCCATCTTCCTTTCCCACCTATGCTTTGCGAAATTACCCATAAGACCTAGCGGTCTCGCGAGACCGCTAAGTCATATGGGTAATTTCGCAAAGCATCCTGGGAACGCAAGATGGCGGCAGCCACGCGCTCATCTGCACAGCGCCGTTGGATCCCAGGAAGCGGAGAGACGGGACGCTGAGGAGCAGCAACGAGAATGGTGAGTATGTTCAGCTACAAGGGGCCCTCGGATCCTTAGGTGAGTATGTTTATTTATTGAACCTGTGACATACGTGGCTCGGTAATATAGTACGTCACTGTGCAATATCCTACGTGGCTCTATGCTGTATTCTACAAGGCTGGGCAATACACTACGTCGCTGTGCAATATACTACGTGGCTGGACAATATACTACCTTACTCTGCAATATACTACGTGGCTCTGTGCTGTATACTACGTCACTGTGCTGTATACTACGTGGCTGGGCAATATACTACGTGGCTGGGCAATATACTACGTGGCTGGGCAATATACTACGTGGCTAGGCAATATAATACGTGACTGGGCAATATACTACGTGGCTGGGCAATATACTACGTAGCTGGGCAATATACTATGTGGCTGGACAATATACTACGTGGCTGGGCAATATACTTCGTAGCTGGGCAATATACTTCGTAGCTGGGCAATATACTACGTGGATATGCATATTCTAGAATACCCGATGCGTTAGAATCGGGCCACCATCTAGTATATATATATATACAGTGTGGCAAAAAAGTATTTAGTCAGTCAGCAATAGTGCAAGTTCCACCACTTAAAAAGATGAGAGGCGTCTGTAATTTACATCATAGGTAGACCTCAACTATGGGAGACAAACTGAGAAAAAAAAATCCAGAAAATCACATTGTCTGTTTTTTTAACATTTTATTTGCATATTATGGTGGAAAATAAGTATTTGGTCAGAAACAAAATTTCATCTCAATACTTTGTAATATATCCTTTGTTGGCAATGACAGAGGTCAAACGTTTTCTGTAAGTCTTCACAAGGTTGCCACACACTGTTGTTGGTATGTTGGCCCATTCCTCCATGCAGATCTCCTCAACAGCAGTGATGTTTTTGGCTTTTCGCTTGGCAACACGGACTTTCAACTCCCTCCAAAGGTTTTCTATAGGGTTGAGATCTGGAGACTGGCTAGGCCACTCCAGGACCTTGAAATGCTTTTTACGAAGCCACTTCCTCGTTGCCCTGGCGGTGTGCTTTGGATCATTGTCATGTTGAAAGACCCAGCCACGTTTCATCTTCAATGCCCTTGCTGATGGAAGGAGGTTTGCACTCAAAATCTCACGATACATGGCCCCATTCATTCTTTCATGTACCCGGATCAGTCGTCCTGGCCCCTTTGCAGAGAAACAGCCCCAAAGCATGATGTTTCCACCACCATGCTTTACAGTAGGTATGGTGTTTGATGGATGCAACTCAGTATTCTTTTTCCTCCAAACACGACAAGTTGTGTTTCTACCAAACAGTTCCAGTTTGGTTTCATCAGACCATAGAACATTCTCCCAAAACTCCTCTGGATCATCCAAATGCTCTCTAGCAAACTTCAGACGGGCCCGGACATGTACTGGCTTAAGCAGTGGGACACGTCTGGCACTGCAGGATCTGAGTCCATGGTGGCGTAGTGTGTTACTTATGGTAGGCCTTGTTACATTGGTCCCAGCTCTCTGCAGTTCATTCACTAGGTCCCCCCGCGTGGTTCTGGGATTTTTGCTCACCGTTCTTGTGATCATTCTGACCCCACGGGGTGGGATTTTGCGTGGAGCCCCAGATCGAGGGAGATTATCAGTGGTCTTGTATGTCTTCCATTTTCTAATTATTGCTCCCACTGTTGATTTCTTCACTCCAAGCTGGTTGGCTATTGCAGATTCAGTCTTCCCAGCCTGGTGCAGGGCTACAATTTTGTTTCTGGTGTCCTTTGACAGCTCTTTGGTCTTCACCATAGTGGAGTTTGGAGTCAGACTGTTTGAGGGTGTGCACAGGTGTCTTTTTATACTGATAACAAGTTTAAACAGGTGCCATTACTACAGGTAATGAGTGGAGGAAAGAGGAGACTCTTAAAGAAGAAGTTACAGGTCTGTGAGAGCCAGAAATCTTGATTGTTTGTTTCTGACCAAATACTTATTTTCCACCATAATATGCAAATAAAATGTTAAAAAAACAGACAATGTGATTTTCTGGATTTTTTTTTCTCAGTTTGTCTCCCATAGTTGAGGTCTACCTATGATGTAAATTACAGACGCCTCTCATCTTTTTAAGTGGTGGAACTTGCACTATTGCTGACTGACTAAATACTTTTTTGCCCCACTGTATATATATATATATAGATATATATATATCTATATATATATATATATATATATATATATATATATATATATATATATATATACATACACATATACATATATACATACAGTTAGGTCCATATATATTTGGACAGAGACAACATTTTTCTAATTTTGGTTATAGACATTACCACAATGAATTTTAAACAAAACAATTCAGATGCAGTTGAAGTTCAGACTTTCAGCTTTCATTTGAGGGTATCCACATTAAAATTGGATGAAGGTTTTAGGAGTTTCAGCTCCTTAACATGTGCCACCCTGTTTTTAAAGGGACCAAAAGTAATTGGACAATTGACTCAAAGGCTATTTCATGGACAGGTGTGGGCAATCCCTTTGTTATGTAATTCGCAATTAAGCAGATAAAAGGCCTGGAGTTGATTTGAGGTGTGGTGCTAGCATTTGGAAGGTTTTGCTGTTTAGTAAACATGCGGTCAAAGGAGCTCTCCATGCAGGTGAAACAAGCCATCCTTAAGCTGCAAAAACAGAAAAAAAAACATCCGAGAAATTGCTACAATATTAGGAGTGGCAAAATCTACAGTTTGGTACATCCTGAGAAAGAAAAAAAGCACTGGTGAACTCATCAATGCAAAAAGACCTGGGTGCCTGTCACGACATGGTATGAAATATCATAAGTAGTTCTCTTGCTAGCCTGCGTGGGCTAAGCCCCCCTTCTTGGAGTAACAGTTTGTAGCTGCAAATTCCTGGCTTTCCTTCTCTGAGAGTATGGGGGAAGAGAGGTTTCATTGCCGAATGGAATTTACGACTGGCATTTCCTGTGTAAGCTCTTGTTCAGCTATAAGGAAAAGTGGCTCCAAAAATTCACGAAAGATTCTTTGTTTAGTTTTTGTTAGATATTAGGCAAACGATTTAAGCTAGAAATACGAAAATATATATTCTTATCCTCACTCGGTGTATCTACACCTCCCATGAAACTCGGGTTTCTAACTCCATCTGGTAAAGAAGTAGGGTTTTCTCTGTAAATATGTATCCCAGATAGGACATATTTGATCTCATTAGAATGCTCACGTTAATCCGAGATGAATGATAGGTTGAGTCTGACTCTGTCATGTTTTGTAGCAAAGTTATAGCAAGTAGATAAATTTAAGATTGAAGTACTCAGAATGTAGAGAGAGGAGGGTCTGGATAAACCAGCCCTACTGTGATGTAACAGCCTTGAAAGTATAACTGGCTGCACACATCCCCAGCTGACTCTCTGCTAGATTTCTTCCTGACTTCTTGTCTTCTCCTGAAGCCAGCAGCATCCCATGGACTGGGATATATGGAAACTGCCCTAGCCTGATTGCCTGCAATGCTTTTAACATGTGAGTGTTATCTTTTCTCTTTTATTCCCTTTATGTTATAATTACCCATGTACATATTTGCAATTGTCTCATTTGTAACTTCTTTATAAAATATTTTTGATAAAGCACTGCCTAATTAATTTCAATGGGATATACTATTATATATTAGTTCGTTCATCCATGCTCTAAACTTACCCTGTCTCTTGAAGAGAATTACACTACTGTGTTGGGTTAGCTTCGGACCCGTTTAATCGAAGCTGGTGGCAGCGATATGTGTGCCGACTGTTGAGGGATGCTGTAGTGACTACGGCGTTAATAATTATTGTTCCTGCCTGAGTGGGAGTAGTTATCGCGTCGCTGCAGCGTGCCCAATAGCCAGTACATAGCAGGCAGTCTGTCTGGCGACTAATTACCCAGGGTGCAGTACCTAATCTGACCTGAGAGTAAGGGGGGCGCCAGAGAGCTGCAAGTGTTAAGTGGAACTGTAAGCGGGATATACATAAATCCCTGCAGTTCGTGGTATATAGAAAAGCAGTGGGATACCTAGAATAAGCCCCTGCTGTAAACTAAGAGGTCAATAGCCTTGTGTGTGGTTTATCATCACATCGTGGAGTGGAGGGATAACTAAGATAAGCCCCCCTGCACATGTGATAGCCGTCTGTTGGCCTGAAGTCACCTCAATCCGTGACGTAGGGGTGACGGTCACGGTGGGAATCCTGACCCAGTGGTGACAGCGGTCAGGGGAATCGTGACAGTGCCCATGGAAGGCAACAGTGGTGGATGATCGCAGAATAATCTCCATGGTGAAGAGAAACCCCTTCACAACAGCCAACCAAGTGAACAACACTCTCCGGGAGGTAGGCGTATCAATATCCAAATCTACCATAAAGAGAAGACTGCATGAAAGTAAATAGAGAGAGTTCACTGCATGGTGCAAGCCACTCATAAGCATCAAGAATAAAAAGGCTAGACTGGACTTTACTAAAAAACATCTAAAAAACCAGCACGGTTCTGGAAGAACATTCTTTGGACAGATGAAACCAAGATCAACCTCTACCAGAATGATGGAAAGAGAAAAGTATGGCGAAGGCGTGGTACAGCTCATGATCCAAAGCATACCATATCATCTGTAAATCACGGCGGAGGCAGTGTGATGGCATGGGCATGCATGGCTGCCAGTGGCACTGGGTCACTGGTGTTTATTGATGATGTGACACAAGACAGAAGCAGCTGAATTAATTCTGAGGTACTGAGAGCCATTCTGTGTGCTCAGATCCAGCCAAATGCAGCCAAACTGATTGGTCGTCGTTTCATACTACAGATGGACAATGACTCAAAACATAAAGCCAAAGCAACCCAGGAGTTTATTAAAGCAAAGAAGTGGAATATTCTTGAATGGCCAAGTCAGTCACCTGATCTCAACCCAATTGAGCATGAATTTCACTTGTTAAAGACTAATCTTCAGACAGAAAGGCCCACAAACAAACAGCAACTGAAAACCACCGCAGTGAAGGCCTGGCAGAGCATCAAAAAGGAGGAAACACAGCGTCTGGTGATGTCCATGAGTTCAAGACTTCAGGCAGTCATTGCCAACAAAGTGTTTTCAACCAAGTACTAGAAATGAACATTTTATTTAAAATTATTTAATCTGACCAATTACTTTTGGTCCCTTTAAAAACAGGGTGGCACATGTTAAGGAGATGAAACTCCTAAACCCTTCATCCAATATTAATGTGGATACCCTCAAATGAAAGCTGAAAGTCTGAACTTCAACTGCATCTGAATTGTTTTTTTTTTAATTCATTGTGGTAATGTCTATAACCAAAATTAGAAAAATGTTGTCTCTGTCCAAATATATATGGACCTAACTGTATATATTATATATATATATATATATATATATATATATATATATATATATATATATATATATGTCAGCTGCAGCCGCCCAGCCCATGGCCGCCCCCCCAGGTCACCCAGACTGTCAGAATATACAGCTATATAGCATGGCACTCACTCAGGTGCCAGTAGCAGCTCCTCCAGTCAGGAATCTGCCTGTGCCTGATTAGTTCAGCACTGCACACAGCCAGGAGAGCAGAGCAGGAGAACTCTCCGCCCACAATGTCATGCTGGCTGTGTCCTTAACCCCTATGTGCCTGGCCCTGCACTAACTGAGAAGATGCTTGTGCCAGGCAGGGCAAATTGAAAGGGTAGAAAGGGTTAAAGCGGCCAGATAGATGTATGACTGCGTGAGTGGGCCCCCCTGTCTTGTCAGGGCCCCGGCACTTGCCCGGGTGCTGACGCCGGCCCTGCTGAGCCTGATAGGTGTGGAATGAATATATGTAGAGAATAGGAGAATGAACACATATCCCATATAAACAGGTGTATATTATATTACGATTCCCTGTGCTTGATAGGTGGGGAATGAATATGAAATATATGTAGATAATAGGAGAATGAACACATATCCCATATAAACAGGTGTATATTATATTCCCTGTGCTTCATAGGTGGGGAATGATTCATAGGTGGGGAATGAACATGAAATATATGTAGAGAATAGGAGAATGAACACATATCCCATATAAACAGGTGTATATTATATTCCCTGAGCCTGATAGGTGGGGAATGAATATGAAATATATGTAGAGAATAGGAGAATGAACACATATCCCATAGAGACAGGTGTATACTATATTCCCTGAGCCTGATAGGTGGGGAATGAACATGAAATATATGTAGATAATAGGAGAATTAACACATATCCCATATAAACAGGTGTATATTATATTCCCTGTGCTTCATAGGTGGGGAATGAACATGAAATATATGTAGATAATAGGAAAATGAACACATATCCCATATAAACAGGTGTATATTATATTCCCTGAGCCTGATAGGTGGGGAATGAGCATGACATATATGTAGAGAATAGAATGAACACATATCCCATATAAACAGGTGTATATTATATTCCCTGAGCCTGATAGGTGGGGAATGAACATGAAATATATGTAGATAATAGGGGAATGAACACATATCCCATGTAAACAGGTGTATATTATATTCCCTGTGCTTGATAGGTGGGGAATGAATATGAAATATATGTAGATAATAGGAGAATGAACACATATCCCATATAAACAGGTGTATATTATATTCCCTGTGCTTCATAGGTGGGGAATGAACATTAAATATATGTAGATAATAGGAGAATGAACACATATCCCATATAAACAGGTGTATATTACATTCCCTGAGCTCTATAGGTGGGGAATGAATATGAAATATATGTAGATAATAGGGGAATGAACACATATCCCATGTAAACAGATGTATATTATATTCCCTGAGCCTGATAGGTGGGGAATGAACATGAAATATATGTAGATAATAGGGGAATGAACACATATCCCATGTAAACAGGTGTATATTATATTCCCTGTGCTTGATAGGTGGGGAATGAATATGAAATATATGTAGATAATAGGAGAATGAACACATATCCCATATAAACAGGTGTATATTATATTCCCTGTGCTTCATAGGTGGGGAATGAACATTAAATATATGTAGATAATAGGAGAATGAACACATATCCCATATAAACAGGTGTATATTATATTCCCTGAGCTCTATAGGTGGGGAATGAATATGAAATATATGTAGATAATAGGAGAATGAACACATATCCCATGTAAACAGATGTATATTATATTCCCTGAGCCTAATAGGTGGGGAATGAACATGAAATATATGTAGAGAATAGGAGAATGAACACATATCCCATGTAAACAGGATTATATTATATTCCCTGTGCTTCATAGGTGGGGAATGAACATGAAATATATGTAGATAATAGGGGAATGAACACATATCGCATATAAACAGATGTATATTATATTCCCTGTGCTTCAGAGGTGGGGGATGAACATGAAATATATGTAGATAATAGGAGAATGAACACATATCCCATGTAAACAGATGTATATTATATTCCCTGTGCTTCATAGGTGGGGAATGAACATGAAATATATGTAGATATATAATAGGGGAATGAACACATATCCCATATATACAGGCAGTGGCATAGCTAGGGTTTTGGTTCTGGAGGGCAAAGCTTCTGAGTGGGCCCCTAACCAGGTAGCCTTGATTATAACTGGGTGACGCGCTCTAATAGTGGAGGAGAACCTCAGCAGATGACTGCGCTGTTGCTGAAAGTAATCTCTATATAAAGACCAACATGGATATTACCGCCATATGGTCAGTAGTAGATACCAGTCCTACAGAACATATAAGAGATCACAGCACAGTTACAGATAATGACTTACCGCTAATGTCATTAATGATGGAATCGTTCACTTTTCCCATCTTTTCCATCTGGCCCAGTCCGACATGACAACTTCTTCCAGCTAGGTAGGACTCGTCTCCAGAGAATACAACAAAGACACATTTCACTTCTCATATTCCAGCCCCATCACCATCTATCTCCAACCTGCACAAACTCCTCATCCTGCTGATACCCCAATACTGAGCCACTGCTGCCGTATGTTTCCCTATTACTGCACCAGATACCCCAATACAGAGCAGCTGCTGCCGAATGTGACCCTAGTACTGCACCCGATACCCCAATACTGAGCCACTGCTGCCATGTGTCCCTATTACTGCACCTGATACCCCAATACTGAGCCACTGCTGCCATGTGTCCCTATTACTGCACCTGATACCCCAATACTGAGCCACTGCTGCCGTATGTTTCCCTATTACTGCACCAGATACCCCAATACAGAGCCGCTGCTGCCGAATGTGACCCTAGTACTGCACCCGATACCCCAATACTGAGCCACTGCTGCCGTATGTGTCCCTATTACTGCCCCTGATACCCAAATACTGAGCCGCTGCTGCCGTATGTGTCCCTAATACTGCACCTGATACCCCAATACTGAGCCGCTGCTGCCGTATGTGTCCCTATTACTGCCCCTAATACCCCAATACTGAGCCGCTGCTGCCGTATGTGTCCCTATTACTGCCCCTGATACCCCAATACTGAGCTGCTGCCGCTGCTGCCGTATATGTCTCTATTAGTGCACCTGATGCCCTAAATATTGAGCCTCTGCTGCTGTATGTGACCCTATTACTGCCCCCGATACCCCAATACTGAGCCGCTGCTGCTGTATGTGACCCTATTACTGCACCTGATACCCCAATACTGAGCCGCTGCCATATGTGTCCCTATTACTGCACCCGATACCCCAATGCTGAGCCGCTGCCGCAGTATGTGTCCCTATTACTGCACCTGATACCCCAATACTGAGCCGCTGCTGCCAAGGTGTCCCTATTACTGCACCTGCTGTGTGGTTCTCTGTACCCTCTAAAGTAATGCCGGGTGCAAGTGCCCTAGAAAACAGTGCCCACATTTTGCCCCCGTGTGCCCCTTTATATATCCCATATAAATAGGTGTATATTATATTCCCTGTGTTTGATAGCTGGGAAATGAACATGAAATATATGTAGATAATAGAGGAATGAACACATATCCCATATAAACAGGTGTATATTATATTCCCTGTGCTTGATAGGTGGGGAATGAACATGAAATATATCTAGATAATACAGGAATGAACACATATCCCATATAAACAGGTGTATATTATATTCTCTGTGGCTGATAGGTGGGGAATGAACATGAAATAGATGTAGATAATAGAAGAATGAACACGTATCCCATATAAACAGGTGTATATTATATTCCCTGTGCTTTAGGCCGGCGTTACACTCAGCGTATAAAAATATGGTCCGTAATTTACGGCCGTAATACGCAGAAAAGTCCCCAAAATAGTGGTCCGTATCTCATCCGTAGGCAAGGTGTGTCAGCGTATTTTGCGCATGGCATCCTCCGCATGTAATCCGTATGGCATCTGTACTGCGAGTTTTTCTCGCAGGCTTGCAAAACCGACATACGGACATACAATGGATCCATGTGCTCCCAAAAACATAAAAACATATGTACTGTCTATATATATATTCAATTGCCGGCTTTTGCTATCTCCTTCCTAAACCCGACATGATATGAGACATGCTTTACATACAGTAAACCATCTCATATCCCCATTTTTTTGCATAATCCACACTACTGTTAGTAGTGTGTATATGCAAAATTTGGGCTATTAAATTAAAGGGTTAAATGGCGGAAAAAATTGGCGTGGGCTCCCGCACAATTTTCTCCACCAGAGTAGTAAAGCCCGTGACTGAGGGCATGGTTATTGGCCCCCCCTGGCTAAAAACATCTACCCCTGCCACCCCAGAAAAGGCACATCTGGAAGATGCGCCTATTCTGGCACTTGGCCACTCTCTTCCCATTCCACTGACCGTGGTGCCCCCATTAACTTTTGTCTCTCTTCCCATTCTCGTGTAGCAGTGGGATATGGGGTAATGAAGGGTTAATGTCACCTTGCTATTGTAAGGTGACATTAAGCCAGATTAATAATGGAGAGGCGTCAATTATGACACCTATCCATTATTAATCCAATAGCATGAAATGGTTAAAAAACACACACACAATATTGCAAAGTATTTTACAACACAGGTTGTTGTAATATTTCCACTCTCAATCCACCTGAAGACCCTCGACCTGTAACAAATTAAAAATAATAAACCAACAATATCTCATACCTTCTGTCGATATGTCCCACGATGTAAATCCATCTGAAGGGGTTATATTATTTTACAGGCAGGAGCTTTGCTATAATGCAGCTGTGCTGGTGCCTGTAAAACCCCGGGGAATGAATGGAATGTAGGTCAATGACCTGTAGTTACCTTCATTCGCGGTGATGCGCCCTCTGCTGGATGTCCTCATATGAACTCGGGCGTGGGAACTTTTCTGAATATTTTCCCGCATCGAGGTCATATGAGGACATCCAGCAGGTAACTACAGGCCATTGACCTACATTTCATTCATTCTAAATGCTAGCTCTCTAAGGCCTCTTTCACACTTCCGTTTTGTGACAGACGTCATAATACGTCGGTACGAGGTATCGACGGACGTTGTGAAAAGATTGACAAACGGATGTAACGGGTCCAGTAAACTGACGGATGTGTCGAATTCGGTAGTACCTGAATTTTAATGCATAAAAAGAGAGAGAGACTTTTCCAGGACTAGAAAATCCTTTCACTCCTAACTTCACCATGTGGTTTTTAATTACATCTAATCACACTTGGTTCCGGCCAACCCATATGTAGGCTTTGCTGACAGAGGTGTCCACATTCACCCAAGCATACAGACATTAGCCTTCGGTAAGTGTTCACATTTGGACAGGGAGGTCAGGGACCCATCAGTTTGAGACCACCTTGACGATGGTTGATGGGCTCACACTATTTGGCCAAATCCAGTGGAAAGCGTCTCCCAAAATTTTTTCTAATGTTCAAAAGCCATTTTGCTATTCATATTTCATGTATTTCATATTAGACAATGCTCTGGCACAATAGAGTGCAACCTTTTCTTATATATTGTATATGGAGATAGCTGCTCCTGGTATGCACCTATTCACACTAGTTTGGATGGGCCAGTCTTTTTTCTGTCATTTCTGTTAGCTTACTGACTGAGCACTCCTCCCTTCACCATGTGTTTTTTAATTACATCTAATCACACTTGGTTCCGGCCAACCCATATGTAGGCTTTGCTGACAGAGGTGTCCACATTCACCCAAGCATACAGACATTAGCCTTCGGTAAGTGTTTACATTTGGACAGGGAGGTCAGGGACCCATCAGTTTAATGAGACCACCTTGACGATGGTTTATAGGCTCACACTATTTGGCCAAATCCTGTGCAAAGCGTCTCTCAAATATTTTTCCTAATGTTCAAAAGCCATTTTGCTATTCATATTTCATGTATTTCATATTAGACAATGCTTTGGCACGATAGAGTGCAACCTTTTCTTATATATAGAAAATCCTTCCAGGCATGCTCACAATGGAAAAACGGGATACGTCGCTGTATTCCTGTGTTTGACGGTCAGCGACAGATCCTGCATCCATAGGCTTCCATTGTAGCCAAGGACGGACAGCGCAGGTCCACACGACAGACCGCTATTTTCCGACGGATCTAGTGCACGACGGATGAAACGGATGGCCATCCGTCACTCATACAAGTCTATGGTAAAAAACAGGATCCTGCAGACAAATTTGCAGGATCCTGTTTTTTTCAAAACTCAACGGATTTCGACGGGAGGAGAAAAACTGAAGTGTAAAAGAGGCCTTAGATTTATGCACATCCTCTTAGAGGAAGAAAGAAAAACTCTTTTGAGTGCTAATGATAGACTTAAAGGGACTCTGTCACCTGAATTTGGAGGGAACAATTTTCAGTCATAGAGGCGGGGTTTTCGGGTGTTTGATTCACCCTTTCCTTACCCGCTGGCTGCATGCTGGCTGCAATATTGGATTGAGGTTCATTCTCTGTCCTCCATAGTACATGCCTGCACAAGGCAATCTTGCCTTACGCAGGCGTGTACTATGGAGGACAGAGAATGAACTTCAATCCAATATTGCAGCCAGCATGCAGCCAGCGGGTAAGGAAAGGGTGAATCAAACACCCGAAAACCCCGCCTCCATGGCTGAAAATTGTTCCCTCCAAATTCAGGTGACAGAGTCCCTTTAAGGAACAAATTGAAGTCACTAAAAAATTCTCTGGGGAGACGGATTTTGCATCAAAAGAACTTACTCTCCAAAACACAGTAGAAAGATACCAATATAACCTTGGCCTGGGACAACTCAGAGTCTCATGAATTCCAGTACCACCTTTATGCCAATGACACTCAGATCTACCTTTCTGGCCCAGACGTCACCTCTCTGCTGTCCAGAATCCCGGAGTGTGTATCAGCCATATCCGTCTCCTCTCGCTTCCTCAAACTCAATGTGGACAAATCTGAACTTATCATCTTTCCTCCATCTCATAGATCTTCCATACCTGACCTATCTATCACAATTAACGACATCACGCTTTCCCCTGTACTGGAAGTCCGCTGCCTCGGAGTAACCCTTGACTCTGCCCTGTCCTTCAAACCGCACATCCAAGCTCTTTCCACCTCCTGTCGCCTCCAGCTCAAAAATATCTCCAGAATCCGTCCTTTCCTCAACCATCAATCTACTAAAATGCTTGTGCATGCCCTCATCATCTGCCGCCTTGACTACTGCAACATCCTTTTCTGTGGCCTCCCTGCTAACACCCTTGCACCTCTCTAGTCCATTCTTAACTCTGCTGTCTGACTAATTCATCTCTCTCCTCGCAACTCCTCCGCTTCCCCCCTCTGCAAATCTCTTCACTGGCTCCCATTCCCTCAGCGTATCCAGTTCAAATTACTAATACTGACCTACAAAGCCATCCATAACCTGTGTCCTCCATATATCTCTGAACTAATCTCCCGATATCTTTCCTCACGTAATCTCCGGTCCTCCCAAGACCTCCTCTCCTCCACACTTATCCGCTCCTCACCCAACCGCCTCCAAAACTTCTCCAGAATATCCCCATCCTCTAAAATTCTTTGGCCCAACACATCCGACTATCAACCACATTCAGATCCTTCAGACGGAACCTGAAAACCCACCTCTTCAGGAAAGCCTACAGCCTGCACTGACCCTGCTGCCTCCTCACCTCTACTGAATTTACCGCCTCAACAACACCGGAGCTCCTGCAACCCCCAACCTATTGTCTCCATCACCACCATCCTGTAGAACGTAAGCCCACAAGGGCAGGGTCGTCACCCCTCTGGTTCAGTCTGTAATTGTTAGTTTGCTTACTGTAAGTGATATCTGTAACTTGTATATAACCCCTTCTCATGTACATCACCATGGAATCAATGGTGCTATATAAATAATAATAATAACCTGAAAGAACGAAAACATCGGAATTTTGTGAGGGACTTGCAGGATTTTAGAGATAAAAAGGCCTATCAACTAACCACTAATAGAAACACATCACGAAATTTTGAAACTGACATTTCATCGACAGATAATGACTTATTGGACTCTGAATCATGACACAAAATGGGGAAAAATAGACAACGGGGGCATGGGGGTCATAGAGGGCGACCAAACGAAAGATCGACCGGAGTACGTTTTTTTAGACCAGGGGTACCCTCTGAGGAGTCGATTGAACCTCAACAGTCAAAACCCCTAAATGAAACCCAGATTATCAATCTGTCCTCTCGGATTTTGAGTGAGAGTGAAACGGAAGTTCTGAAAAAAGGCTTGAATTTTGTGCCTACATCAGATTTCCATGCTTTTGACAGCTTGAAGGATCTTCATCTTTTTGTAAGAAAGCTAAAATGGCGTAAACATTTTATAAGAGAAGATAGAAGGCTTTGTCAAAACATGGACATCCCTGATTCTTTATTATCAGATGTAAGATTACTTTATGGTTTATCTGACTCTACCCCTGAAACTACAGGTGAAGGTCCGTTTACTAAATTAATAACTAAAAGTATAAGAAAATGCCCCCGATACAGGGTGATCAGTCTACAATTGTTGTGTTCTTAGAACTCGTGTCAAAAGAATTTGAGGACTTAGGGAGTAAAAGATCGGGGGGTCATCGTAATCTGACAAAGATGGAAATGGAGGCTTTAGTATCCTTAGAGGGTGATAAAAATCTTACTATAAAACCCTCATAGGGGGTAATATTGTAGTGATGAATCCCGAGACCTACCAAGAGATGTGCTATAACATCTTGAAGGATAGGAATAATTATGAAAAATTGACCTCCAATCCTTAACCCATTTTTTTGGAAAGGCTTAAACAGATTTTGTGTGAGGGACTAAACAACTCTGTCATTGATCAGAATGAATATGACTTCATACTCCCCACCCATCCAATTTTAGCAACATTTTATTGCCTACCTAAAATCAATAAGGGCTTGTCCCCTTTAAAAGTCAGGCCAATAGTATCCGGAATCAATAGCATTGGTCATCATGCAAGGATTTATATTGATGAAATCTTAAATCCCTTTGTACCTGAATTCTTTTACAAAAGATTCAACAGATATATTGAGAAAATTGGAGGGACTACAAGTAGAACCTAATTCCCTCCTATGTAGTATTGATGTGGAGGCCCTCTAATCATCCATCAATCATGATGATGATTTAGAAGCTGTTGAATTCTTTTTGAAAATGAGAGGTCGGCAATTTGGGTTACATAACCAATTTGTCTTGAACTTGTTGGACTTTTGCTTAACAACTAATTTCTTTTTGTTCAATGGCTCATTCTACCACCAGCTCAGGGGCACCGTGATGGGTAGCCCATGTGCACCCTCTTACGCTAGTTTGCTCCTGGGCTGGTGGGAGGAGACTTGCGTTTTTGGAGAAGATCTTTTGGAGGACTCTACCAAAATTACATTATGGACACATTATATCGACGATGTCCTGGTAGTGTGGAATGTTGATGTACCAAGTCTAAGGGAATTTGTGAGAAAACTGAATAATAATTCCCTAGGTCTATTTTTCACATTTGAGTGTCACTCCATGGAACTCCTTTTCCTGGATTTGTTGATTCAAAAATATTCAGAGGGAATGCTAAATACCAAGGTCTATCGAAAACCAACTTCAACAAATGCCCTCCTCAGATGTGACAGTCACTATCCAGCACCACTGAGGAGAGGCATTCCCAAGGGACAATACTTACGTATTAAGCGAAATTGTTCCCTGGAAACAGATTTTGTGGATCAGGCAAATGATCTACGTAAACGTTTTCAGGAGAGGCGGTATCCGCAAGGAGTTTTAAATAAAACATTCAATGAGACAAGAAAATTAGACAGGATGCAACTCCTGATACCATCGATACCTCAAACTGGGCCTCAAACCTGTAGGTTTATTACTACCTACAATAATGGAGCCAACCAGGTACAGTCAATTTAAAAAAAAAACATTGGCCAATTCTAAAAATGGATGAGGACACTGGAGATTTACTGGGACCCTACCCCAGGATCACTTTTCAGAAAGGAAGATCAATGGGGTGGTTTCCAGTCACTATGTGCCACCTAGAAAGGAAACATGGCTATCATAGGAGGTGAAGGGCTGCTTTAAATGCAGTGGATGTATAGCCTGCCCGGTGATTACAAAAGGAAAGTCTTTTGAGAGCAATGTTACAGGACAGAGATTTGAGCTACAACACTTTATTAACTGTAGGACTAAGGGAGTTATCTGTAGGGCAGAATGTAGTTGTGGGTTGGAATATAAAGGGAAGACGATTAGAGAACTACGCAGAAGAGTAGGCGAGCATCTCAGAGATATTGATCTAAAGAGGGATACTCCATTATCCAGACATATCAATGTTAATCATTTAATCATAACGACAATTATTCACAACTACAGTTTATCGGCATTGACAAAGTTGAAAGGCCAAAAAGGGGGAATTGGGACCAGAGGGTGCTACAATGTGAAGCAAGGTGGATTGATCGCCTTAGAACACAGACACCTACAGGTCTCAACGAGACCCTAACCTTCAGCTGTTTTTTGTACAACATGGCTCGAGATAGGGAAAGATAGGGCCAGCCGTCGCGTTCTGGGGTCGTCATTATTGTCGTTCCCCCTAGGGTGCCAACCTCCACTGGCTAGGTAGGGATGCTCCTAGAATAATCAATAGGCATACAGTTAGGGCCAGAAATATTTGGACAGTGACACAAGTTTTGTTATTTTAGCTGTTTACAAAAACATGTTCAGAAATACAATTATATATATAATATGGGCTGAAAGTGCACACTCCCAGCTGTAATATGATAGTTTCCACATCCAAATCGGAGAAAGGGTTTAGGAATCATAGATCTGTAATGCATAGCGTCCTCTTTTTCAAGGGACCAAAAGTAATTGGACAATGGACTCTAAGGGCTGCAATTAACTCTGAAGGCGTCTCCCTCGTTAACCTGTAATCAATGAAGTAGTTAAAAGGTCAGGGGTGGATTCCAGGTGTGTGGTTTTGCATTTGGAAGCTGTTGCTGTGAGCAGACAACATGCGGTCAAAGGAACTCTCAATTGAGGTGAAGCAGAACATCCTGAGGCTGAAAAAAAGAAAAAATCCATCAGAGAGATAGCAGACATGCTTGGAGTAGCAAAATCAACAGTTGGGTACATTCTGAGAAAAAAGGAATTGACTGGTGAGCTTGGGAACTCAAAAAGGCCTGGGCGTCCACGGATGACAACAGTGGTGGATGATCGCCGCATACTTAATTTGGTGAAGAAGAACCCGTTCACAACATCAACTGAAGTCCAGAACACTCTCAGTGAAGTAGGTGTATCTGTCTCTAAGTCAACAGTAAAGAGAAGACTCCATGACAGTAAATACAAAGGGTTCACATCTAGATGCAAACCATTCATCAATACCAAAAATAGACAGGCCAGAGTTAAATTTGCAGAAAAACACCTCAAGAAGCCAGCTCAGTTCTGGAAAAGTATTCTATGGACAGATGAGACAAAGATCAACCTGTACCAGAATGATGGGAAGAAAAAAAGTTTGGAGAAGAAAGGGAACGGCACATGATCCAAGGCACACCACATCCTCTGTAAAACATGGTGGAGGCAACGTGATGGCATGGGCATGCATGGCTTTCAATGGCACTGGGTCACTTGTGTTTATTGATGACATAAGAGCAGACAAGAGTAGCCGGATGAATTCTAAAGTGTACCGGGATATACTTTCAGCCCTGATTCAGCCAAATGCTGCAAAGTTAATTGGACGGCGCTTCATAGTACAGATGGACAATGACCCCAAGCATACAGCCAAAGCTACCCAGGAGTTCATGAGTGCCAAAAAGTGGAACATTCTGCAATGGCCAAGTCAATCTCCAGATCTAAACCCAATTGAGCATGCATTTCACTTGCTCAAATCCAGACTTAAGACGGAAAGACCCACAAACAAGCAAGACCTGAAGGCTGCGGCTGTAAAGGCCTGGCAAAGCATTAAGAAGGAGGAAACCCAGCGTTTGGTGATGTCCATGGGTTCCAGACTTAAGGCAGTGATTGCCTCCAAAGGATTTGCAACAAAATATTGAAAATAAAAATATTTTGTTTGGGTTATGTTTATTTGTCCAATTACTTTTGACCTCCTAAAATGTGGAGTGTTTGTAAAGAAATGTGTACAATTCCTACATTTTCTATCAGATATTTTTGTTCAACCCTTCAAATTAAACGTTACAATCTGCACTTGAATTCTGTTGTAGAGGTTTCATTTCAAATCCAATGTGGTGGCATGCAGAGCCCAACTCGCGAAAATTGTGTCACTGTCCAAATATTTCTGGCCCTAACTGTATATTGTAGCACCCAGTCGATTAATTTTAATATTTGAATATGTTATTACCTCTAGTTCAATCACAAATTTTTCCCTCTTTTTTCTTTTCTTTTTTACCCTTTCTTCTGCTTTTATTACCTACAGATCCCTTTTGAAGCTTCTAGATAAGGGTAATGTAGGGGTAATTAGGGTATAGCTGTCGTTGAGTGGGGGCGCCAACTCGTATATCTTTAGGGTTCAACCTCCACTGTTAGGAAGGTAAAAGAGATAGAAAAATTAAGGTTTAATAGTACTTTGATTCTGCTGATCCTTGATATTTTTACTTCCTTGTGGTCCAGATTCATGCTATCTGGTGTTTGTGTGTTTTGATCAGTGAATTTATTACATGCCATTTTTTTACCTTTCCTCCCTCTTTAATTGAGGTTGTAGGAAAAGAAAAAAATGAAATGAAACCAGTGAATGAGGCCTATTTAGGACCCCCGAGAATTGGATGGATATTTGTTTATTTATTTTTGGAAGAATGGAGAACTAGATTCTAAATGTCCATCCACAGAGGATTTTGGTGCATCTAGGTTAAGTATGGTCCCTGAACGTTTGTAGGAATATATCTATGGCTCATGATCCTCAGGGGCATTGTTTTGTTGTTCCAGTGCCGGATGCTGTAATCATTGCACAATAACTTTGAATAGAAAGAGTACATCTGTCTCCGGACATTATGAGCGTACATACTGCAATCTGCGTTCGAGTTTGAGTGCAGAGTGTGGAAGAAGCTGGCGGCGAAACGAGCGTCGTGGTGAGGGGACGCCCAGTGAAGCTCTGCAGCAGGTAATATACCCTCCATTAAACAGTCTTACCTCCCTGGCATATTGAGGCTGGTTAAGTCCATTATATTAAGCCCATTATATTGGTGTCTATTACGACTTGGGATGGTTTGGATATTCTGTCTGGATCCATTTGTTTAGGGTCCTGGGTATATGGATATGCTGCTGATCTTCTCATAGATTTAGATTTGAGTTGGTATATGTTCAGCATTATCGATATAGGATCTTTTTGTTATCCATTAGCATGTGTATTATGCAGTTGGCTGCTATATGCTTAATACCAATAGCTACCGTAGTTTGTTCTGTGGCGTCCCTTAGCATGGTGATTCTTGAATATATCAACTGTTCTTTTTATGTTATATTTATTGATAATAAAAATATTTTTATCCTTAACCCCTTTCTGACATATGACGTACTATCCCGTCGAGGTGGGGTGGGTCCGTATGACCACCGACGGGATAGTACGTCATATGCGATCGGCAGCGCGGCTGATCGCGGCCGGGTGTCAGCTGCCTATCGCAGCTGACATCCGGCACTAGGTGCCAGGAGCGGTCACGGACCGGCCCCGGCACATTAACCCCCGGCACACAGCGATCAAACATGATCGCGGTGTGCCGGCGGTATAGGGAAGCATGGCGCAGGGAGGGGGCTCCCTGCGGGCTTCCCTGAGCCCCCCGCAGCGATGCGATGTGATCGCGTTGCTGCGAGGGTCTCCCTACCTCCCTCCCTGTAGCAGGCCCGGATCCAAAATGGCCGCGGCATCCGGGTCCTGCAGGGAGGGAGGTGGATTCACAGCGCCTGCTCAGAGCAGGCGCTGTGAAGCTTGCAGCACTGTAAGTCAGATATTTGATCTGACAGAGTGCTATGCAAACTGTCAGATCATCGATCTGTGATGTCCCCCCCCCCCCGGGACAAAGTAAAAAAGTTAAAAAAAATTTTTTCCAAATGTGTAAAAAAAAACAAAAAAACAAAAACAAAACCTAAATAATGAAAAGAAAAAAAAAATATTATTCCCATAAATATATTTCTTTATCTAAATAAAAAAAACAACAATAAAAGTACACATATTTAGTATCGCCGCGTCCGTAACGACCCGACCTATAAAACTGGCCCACTAGTTAACCCCAAAAAGACGGATATAAATAATCATGGTACTGCTGAAAACGTCATCTTGTCCCGCAAAAAACGGGCCACCATACAGCATCATCAGCAAAAAAATAAAAAAGTTATAGTCCTGAGAATAAAGTGATGCAAAAATAATTATTTTTTCCATAAAATAGTTTTTATCGTATAAAAGCGCCAAAACATAAAAAAAAGATATAAATGAGGTATCGCTGTAATCGTTCTGACCCGAAGAATAAAACTGCTTTATCAGTTTTACCAAACGCGGAACGGTATAAACGCCTCCCCCAAAAGAAATTCATGAATAGCTGGTTTTTGATCATTCTGCCTCACAAAAATCGGAATAAAAAGCGATCAAAAAATGTTACGTGCCCAAAAATGCTACCAATAAAAACGTCAACTCGTCCCGCAAAAAACAAGACCTCACATGACTCTGTGGACCAAAATATGGAAAAATTATAGCTCTCAAAATGTGGTAACGCAAAAAATATTTTTTGCAATAAAAAGCGTCTTTCAGTGTGTGACGGCTGCCAATCATAAAAAGCCGCTAAAAAATCCGCTATAAAAGTAAATCAAACCCCCCTTCATCATCCCCTTAGTTAGGGAAAAATTAAAAAAATGTATTTATTTCCATTTTCCCATTAGGGTTAGGGTAAGGGCTAGGTTTAGGGTTAGGATTAGGGCTAGGGTTAGGGCTAGGGTTAGGGTTAGGGCTACGGTTGGGGCTAGGGTTGGGGCTAGGGTTAAGGCTACAGTTAGGGTTGGGGCTAAAGTTAGGGTTAGGGCTAAAATTACGGTTAGGGTTTAGATTACATTTACGGTTGGGAATAGGGTTGGGATTAGGGTTAGGGGTGTGTCAGGGTTAGAGGTGTGGTTAGGGTTACTGTTGGGATTAGGTTTAGGGGTGTGTTTGGATTAGGGTTTCAGTTATAATTTGGGGGGTTTCCACTGTTTAGGCACATCAGGGGCTCTCCAAACGCAACATGGCGTCCGATCTCAATTCCAGCCAATTCTGCGTTGAAAAAGTAAAACAGTGCTCCTTCCCTTCCCGTGTGCCCAAACAGGGGTTTACCCCAACATATGGGGTATCAGCGTACTCAGGACAAATAGGACAACAACTTTTGGGGTCCAATTTCTCCTGTTACCCTTGGGAAAATACAAAACTGGGGGCTAAAAAACAGGATTTTTAGTTGCTTACCGTAAAATCTGTTTCTCTGAGCCTTCATTGGGGGACACAGGAACCATGGGTGTATGCTGCTGCCACTAGGAGGCTGACACTATGCAAATAAAAAAGTTAGCTCCTCTTCTGCAGTGTACATCCTACCGACAGGAAGTAGGATATTCAGTTAGTGAGAAAGCAGTAGGAGAAGCAACATTTAAAAGAGAAAGAATAATAATAATCTTTATGTATAACGCGCCAACAAATTCCGCAGCGCTTTACAGTTTAACAGTTTCAAACACTCAAAGAGTGTTCAAAGAACTCGAACGTTAACAGTATAACACAAACAGAGCTGTTCAACTTGGGAGGGAGCTGTGTCCCCCAATGAAGGCTCAGAGAAAGATTTTACGGTAAGCAACTAAAAATCCTGTTTTCTCTATCGCCTCTCATTGGGGGACACAGGAACCATGGGACGTCCCAAAGCAGTCCCTGGGGTGGGAAAAACAGACTTCCATCAGGTCAAAAGACTCACCACTGCCGCTTGCAGGATCCTTCTGCCTTGGTTGGCATCCGCCAAAGCGTAGGTATGGACCTTGTAAAATTTGGTGAACGTGTGGATAGAAGACCAGGTTGCCGCTTTGCAGAGCCGTAGGGCGGAAGCCCTGTGGTGCACCGCCCAGGAGGCACAGACTGCCCAGGTCGGGTGAGCCCTTATCCCCGGAGGGGCACTCTGTTCTTGACCCGGTAGGCCTCCAAAATTGCCTTTCTGAACCAGCGAGCAATAGTCGCCTTGGAAGCCGACAGGCCTCTGCGTGTGCCATCAGGAATGACGAAAAGAGAATCCGTCTTCCGGAAAGCGGACGTTCTATCCAGATAGATCCTCACTGCCCTGACGAGGTCCAGCTTGGTCAACGATCGCTCCAGAGGATGAGTCGGAGCTGGGCAAAAGGAAAGTAGAACGATGCCCTAGTTGAGGTGGAAGGTGGTAACCACCCTAGTAAGGAAGGAAGGCGGAGACCTGAGGACCACCTTGTCCTGGTGGATGACCAAGGAAAAAGGTCGGCGAGAGAGGGCCGCCAACTCGGAAACGCAGCGGATAGAAGTGATGGCCACAAGAAAGGCCACCTTCCAAAATAGAAGAGACAGGGGAACCTCCCTGAGAGGCTCAAAGGGGGAAACCCTCAGAAAGTCCAGTACCAGATTTATATCCCATGAATCCACAGGGGCCCTGAAAGGAGGGACAGCATGGGCCACTCCTTGAAGGAAGGTCTTCACCTGTGGCCGAGAAGATACAGTCTTCTGGAAAGGATGGAGAGCGCAGAAACCTGCCCTTCAGGGAACTAAGAGCAAGGGCCGAATCCAGACCAGCCCGAAGGAAAACCAAAATGGAAGGCAAGGAAAGGGACTTATGTAAAATGCAGTTGGACTCGCACCAACGGAAATAAGCCTTACAGGTACGATAGTAAATCCTGGAAGGCGAAGGCTTCCTAGCCTGGATCAAGGTGTGAATCACCCGGACCGAAAGGCCGGACGTTCTTAGAACTGCGGTATGAACAGTCACGCCGTTAAACTGAGCGACCGAGAATTCGGGTGGCAAATCGTACCCTGAGAGAGCAGATCGGGCCTGTCTGGAAGGCGCCAAGGAGCGTCCGCGAGAAAATTGATGATCTCTGCAAGTCAAGTTCTCCTGGGCCAGTCCGGGGTAATCAGAAAAAAACCGGCACCCCTTCCGCTTTGAACTTTTCCAACATCTTGGGAAATAAGGGCAGGAGTGGGAATAGATAGGGCAGCACAGACTGCAACCAATGAATGGCCAAAGCATCGACGCCACCTGCGCGGGGGGGTTGCGAGACCTGGAAACGAACCGACGAACATTCCTGTACCTGTCCCCCATCGAAGACAAATCTGATGGAAAACCTAGGGATGCCAGGGCCATTCCCCTGCCGCGAGACCCTCGTGGCTGAGGAAGCCGGCGGCCCAATTGTCCACGCCGGGAATATGCACCGCGGATATCACCGGAACCATTGCCTCTGCCCACAGGAGGAACTTGGATACCTCGGCCAAGGAGCTCCGAGTCTCCCCTAGAAGGTTGACATATGCCACCGCCGTGGCATTGTCCGCTGGATTCGGATAGGAAGACCCCTGAGAATCCTTGCCCAGGGACGAAGGGATAGAAGGATGGCCTGAATCTCGAGGACGTTGATCGGTAGAGAAGACTTCTGCGCCGACCAACGCCCCTGAACAGTCAGGTGGCGAGACACCGCACCCCAGCCGAGCAGGCTGGCGTCCGTCATCACCACCCGCCAGAGAATTCGAAGGAAGGACCTGCCCTGGGGGATGAGAGGTGACGTCAGCCACCAGTTGAGGGACCGCTTGACCCGGGAAGAGAGTAGGATCGGACGATCCAGAGAGAAGACAGACCTGTCCCACTGTGACGGAATGGCCTGCTGAAGAGGTTGAGAGTGAAATTGGGCGAAGGGAATCGCTTCCAATGTATCCACCATCCTCCCCAGAACCTTCATGGCCGATCGAAAGGAGAAAAGCCGAGGACCTGGAGCAAGCGTACGTCCCGACGAAGGATGGATCTCTTATCTTCAGGGAGGAAGACTTTGGTCTGACGAGTGTCAAAGAGCAAGCCCAGAAAGATGAGGCGCTGGGAGGGAACAAGACAGGATTTCTTCCTGTTGACAAGACACCTGAAATGGGCTAGAGTGTGGAGGACGATGGACGGGCTCTCATGAGCCTAAGAAAAGGACGGAGCCTTGATGAGGATGTCGTCGAGTTACGGAAAGGTACCATTCCCTGACTCTCAAGATGGCTATCAGCGCCGCCGCGATCTTTGTGAAGACACAGAGCGGTTGCAAGACCGAAAAGCAGGGCGACCAACTGGGAATGCTCCTGATGTACCGCAAAGCGCAGGAATCTGTGATGTCCTGGGGATATAGGGACATGAAATTAGGCATCCGGAACATCTATGGAGTAAGAAATTCCTATGCCGAAATGGAAGTGATTACTGAACGAAGGGATTCCATTCCGAAGGTCGCAGACAAACCCTTTTACTTAGTAACTTAAGAACCGGGATTGGTTCGAGTAGAAGCCTGTGAATCCTTCTCTTTCTGGAACGGGAACAATTACCTCCGCGCTGAGGAGAGAAGTGATGGCTGCAAGGAAACCCGGAATCAAGTCGGGTCTTTGGAGGGCGAGATTCAAAGAAACGATCCCAGGGCTGAGAAGCTAAATCAATTTTGTATCCCGAGGATATCGCTTCCCTGACCCATGCATCCTCCATCGCCATAAGCCAAACGTCTTTGAAGAGAGGAAGGCAACCGCCTAGCTTGGGAGATGGGCCGGGATTTCAGTGAGAATCATGCCGATGTACATCTTCCAGGTGTAGACCGGGTGGATCTTCCTTGGGAATAGCATGTGAGCCAGGAAGAAGTGGACCTAAGGGAAAACTTCTTCCTATCCTGGCGCGCTTGCGACCTCTGCTGTAGAGGAAGAGGTCGGCGAGGTTTGGATTGGGGGAGAAGGGAACTTGTCCCCCCCGGTTGTGTCCTTAATAATTCGGACCGGTCTGGACCAAAAGACGTGATCCCTGAAAGGGCAAGGTGGTAAGTGCCCTCTTAGAAAAAAACAGGTCCGCTTGCCAGGCCTTAAGCCAAACTGTCCGGCGGATGACCACGACATTGCTGGATGCCTGAGCTGCATGAGACACGGCATCCAGGGAGGCAGAGACCAAATACTCGCTCGCATGAGAAATTCGGTTGGTAAGCTCCGCTAGCTGATCTGGTTTGGCCCAGTCAGAGTGCCCTGACGGGAGTTGCTTTGCTCATTTGGCCACAGACTTCGAAACCCATGAGGAGGCAAAAGCCAGGCAAAGAGTGGACGCAGCCGCTTTGAAGGCTGACATAGCAAAGGATTCTAAATGTCTACCATTAGATTCCTTCAAAAATGCTGCACCAGGAAAAGGGCCGGACTGTGTAGTCTGGAGACTGGCGGGCCCACGGAGGAGCTGTCCAGTTAGCGGTGCTCCGGGGAAAAGGATATAACACGCCGAGGCGCTGTCCTCCTTGAAAGCATCTGGCCGGATTCTCTCTTTCTCTGGCCACCGGCTCCTCAAACTCAGAATGAGGAGCGAAAACTTTGGAAGGTGGTTTGGACCGTCTAAACTAAACCGCCTGATCTGCGGGTTCCGTAGCGGAGTCTTTGATGCCACAGGCCTGGTTAACTGCAGCAATGAGGTTCTGAACCATATCCCTGCTAGTGATTTGGTTAGAATCCAGCTTCAACACATCTTCCGAAGGTGCAGCCAAACTTAGTAGACTCGGACAGAGCCTCCTGTGATTTGATGGCCACAGCAGAAGACGTCAAGGGCAACCTATCCAGCACAGACACTAGGGTCTGAGACACTTGGGTGAGAACGCAGGGATTGGGACAGAGAGGAGACCCACCCTGGGATAGGGGACTCACTCTCTCGGACAGCAGGGGTGTCCAGGGCAATAGGCACCGCGGAGCCATCGCAGTCCTGACAGAAGGAGGGAAATCTGCATATGTAGGGCGTACATACAATGTGATGGACCAAAATAGCAGAAGAAGCAGGAGGACAGGAGAGTTCTGCCTTAGAATTAGACATAGTGCCAGAGGGTTAGGGGACGGAGGCAGAGGGAAGTGTCAGTCTGCTGTGTAGAGATACTCACAGCAGATGTCCTGTAGCTTCCAGGCTGTCGAGGAGCAGGTCCTGCAGACAGATGCACCGTTGGATGTGACGACCCCTGGCGACGCCAGAGGGACCATAAAGATGTGGAGCGCGATGAGTTAAAAACCAGATGCCGAGCAGCGGCGTAGAGGAAGGGGAGGAGTCAGCTGAGATGGCGCCTTCTCCCGCCCGATTAAAACGGAAGTGGGCGGAGCGCGGCACCGGAGGTAGGCCCCGGGAAACGCCGGGGCCTAAATTATAAGCCGGCGACCGCCGGAAGTAATCAGCAGTGCGGGCGCAGCCCGGCTAAGAGGCGCGTCAGCCGCCGCATAGAAAGGGGAGCGCTGCCGCCGGCGCCGGAAGCAGGCACCGGAAAAGCCGGGGCCTAGATTAGAAGGCGGCGGCTGCTGGAGAGAACGGCGGGCCGCGAGCAAGCTCCTAAAGGGTACGGCCCCCCCAGGTAGCCGCGCCACAGGGTGAAAGGATGCGGCCGCAGACAAGGCAGTGTGACTGCCTGTAAAAGTGCGGCCACCGAGGGGAAGCTGCCGGACATCAGGGCAAGGATAGGACTGTTCTGCCAGAAAAAGTGCCCGCAGTAATAGAAGTGCGGCCGCAGAAATAGCAGCGCGGCTGCCTGTAAGGCGCCGCACCGCACAGTAAAGATGCAGCCGCAGGAAAGGAAGGAATCCACTGCCTGTAGCTGATTAGGGGGAAAAAATACTCACCTAAAATCCCACGCCGTCCGGTACTAACCTTAAAGTGTGGAAAGTATTAGACGTCCGTGACCTGAAATGAAACGTCGCACATTGAGGTAGATAAGGGTCTAATGAAAGACCCGTGTCCACCTCCTACTGACACTAAGCTAAACTGAATATCCTACTTCCTGTCGGTAGGGTATACACTGCAGAGGAGGAGCTAACTTTTTTATTTGCATAGTGTCAGCCTCCTAGTGGCAGCAGCATACACCCATGGTTCCTGTGTCCCCCAATGAGAGGCGATAGAGAAAATAATTTATGTGGGGAAAAAAATTTTGTTTTATTTTTACGGCTCTGCATTATAAACTTCTGTGAAGCCCTTGGTGGGTCAAAGTGCTCACCACACATCTAGATAAGTTCCTTAGGGGGTCCATTTTCCAAAATGGTGTCACTTGTGGGGGGTTTCTACTGTTTAGGTACATTAGGGGCTCTGCAAACGCAATGTGACACCTGCAGACCATTCCATCTAAGTCTGCACTCCAAATGGCGCTCCTTCCCTTCCGAGCCCTCCCATGCGCCCAAACAGTGGTTCCCCCCACATATGGGGTATCAGCGCACTCAGGACACATAGGACAACAACTTTTGGTGTCCAATTTCTCCTGTTACGCTCGGGAAAATACAAAACTGGGGGCTAAAAATAATTTTTGTGGGAAAAAATTTTTGTTTTATTTTTACGGCTCTACATTAAAAACTTCTGTGAAGCCTTTGGTGGGTCAAAGCGCTCACCACACATCTAGATAAGTTCCTTAAGGGGTCTACTTTCCAAAATGGTGTCACTTGTGGGGGGTTTCAATGTTTAGGCACGTCAGTGGCTCTACAAACGCAACATGGCGTCCCATCTCAATTCCTGTCAATTTTGCATTGAAAAGTCAAACAGCGTTCCTTCCCTTCCGAGCTCTCCCATGCGCCCAAACAGTGGTTTACCCCCACATATGGTGTATCAGCGTACTCAGGACAAATTGTGCAACAACTTTTGGGGTCCAATTTCTTCTCTTACCCTTGGGAAAATAAAAAATTGGGGGCAAAAAATCATATTTTTTCACAAAAATTATTTTTTATTTTTACGGTTCTGCATTATAAACTTCTGTGAAGCAATTGGTGGGTCAAAGTGCTCACCACACCTCTAGATAAGTTCCTTAGGGGGTCTACTTTCCAAAATGGTGTCACTTGTGGGGGGTTTCAATGTTTAGGCACATCAGGGGCTCTCCAAACGCAACATGGTGTCCCATCTCGATTCCAGTCAATTTTGCATTGAAAAGTCAAATGGCGCTCCTTCGCTTCCGAGCTCTGTCATGCGCCCAAACAGTGGTTTACCCCCACATATGGGGTATCGGTGTACTCAGGACAAATTGTACAACAACTTTTGGGGTCCATTTTCTGCTGTTACCCTTGGTAAAATAAAACAAATCGGAGCTGAAGTAAATTTTTTGTGAAAAAAAGTTAACCCGATGTTTACCCTGGTTACCATCCTAAAAGTAGAAAAAACAAACACTACATACTTACCTTCTGCTGTCTGTCCTCCGGCGCTGTGCTTTCCTGCACTCACTGTGAGCACAGCGGCCGGAAAGCAGAGCGGTGACGTCACCGCTCTGCTTTCCGGCCGCTGTGCTCACAGCCAGTACAGAGAAGCAGAGCGCCGGGGACAGACAGCGGAAGGTAAGTATGAAGCGTTTGTTTTTTTTACTTTTAGGATGGTAACCAGGGTAAACATCGGGTTACTAAGCGCGGCCCTGCGCTTAGTAACCCGATGTTTACCCTGGTTACCGGCATCGTTGATCGCTGGAGAGCGGTCTGTGTGACAGCTCTCCAGCGACCAAACAGCGACGCTGCAGCGATCCAGATCGTTGTCTGGATCGCTGCAGCGTCGTTTAGTGTGAAGGTACCTTAAGGTTTTACTGTACAATGTACTGCACAGGGGATTTTAAAATTACTTCTATCACTTGTACAATTGCCTAACCTAATTTGTATGCATTTGATAAAGTTGTGATACAAAAGATAAAAGACAAAAAAAGAGAAAAGCTGAAACTATAGAAAAAGGTAAGTTTATTATACAGGTTATGGAAAATAGAAATAATATCCATAGTTTAAGGTTTGTATTTTTTAAAGGCTATTTGGAGAATAACACGATGTTATGTGTACATAGGAGGTAACTACATTTTTCACAACCAAATATTTATAAATTGGTAGGTTTGAAAAAAAAAAAAAGATTATCCATTAAAATGGTAAAAAAAAAAGCATAAACAATACTAGTAAAACGTAAAATTATGTAGCAAAAAGTTCACAGCAAAATAAAATTTATAAATACAATAAATAAAAGATTATATTCCTCATTATCCAGCTTACTCCAAAAGACAATTGCTTGCTTGCAAAAGTAAACAACCCTTTAAAGGCCGTGAGGATATGGCCACTTAGGCCTCTTTCACAGTTCCGTCATTTGCAATCCGCCGCAATCTGTCATTTAGGCAAAAAACGGATCCTGCAAATGTGCTCGCAGAATGCGTTTTTTGCCCATAAACTTGTATTAGCGACGGATCGCAACACGTCGGATCCGTCGTGTTTTGGCAGACCGTCACAAAAAAACGTTCAATGTAACTTTTTTTGTGTGTCGCGTCCGCCATTTTCGACCGCGCATGCGTGGCCGAAACTCCGCTCCCTCCTCCCTGGACTGCAAAATGGGCAGGGGATGCGTCAAAAAACTGCATCCGCTGCCCACGTCGTGCAAAGAATTCATAACGTCCGTCGGTACGACGCATTGCAACGGGCCCGTACCGACGGAAATGTGAAAGAGGCCTATAGGAGAAATGCACATAAAGCGGAGACTTTTTCCAGCACGGAGCATCGGTTATGTTGTGTTTTATTAGATATTTTCTTGCTCGTCAGTTCATCCTCAGGAATGGATGTTTACATTCAGTGACAGTAAGCAGAGGAAGACAGCAGGTTAGAACTTATGTTAACCTAAGGTTAGACAGTAGATTGCGAAGGGTAAATGTAAAGCAATCATCCTATCAATCCATTGTTCGACCATCCTAGGCCCATTGTGCGGATGGAGATAGTAGACCCAGGGGAGCGGTCACCACATGGGGTCTCACATGCAAGCCAGGTGATGGAATATGCATTATTCTGCACACTAAAGAAAAATGTTTAAGGGGGTAGAGGAAAAAAAGAGACAGGGTTGAATCAGGCAGTTGTTGGAAGGACGTCGAAGGGAGAGGTTCAAAGCTGGGATGGATGGATGAATGATCTATGGAGTTTTGGAGATTGATTGATGGCTGAAGGGTATCCATGAGCTCCGGTCATGATATCCATCATCTGGAGGAACATAGGTTGTGACTGCACACTATACCGGCTGGAGATACGAAATCTGTGGGCCAACCAAAAGTTGGGAGACAGTGGGTATCACCTGTTACGGGGCCAGGGAAACTACTGATCTCAGATTGGGAAGTTGTGGACTAAGGACATGATATTTTTGCCATCTACCTGGATTTGTTGTACAACCATGGATGTATGGAATAAAAAATAGTTGCAGCGTTAACCTGCCTAGGTGATATTATAACCCACATCCTCACAGGCCCCCATACATATTGGACTACTTTTGGCTGAACCAGCTGATTGTACCGTTGGTCGAACCTATCAGCTGGTTCACTAGTCCAATGTGTACGGGAGCACCAGCCGACTAATGGTCACACAAGATGTTGATTGCGCATGTCTGATTTCAAAATGGCGATCACATTGTTCTCACCATCCGACGTGTCAGTCCATGGCTTTCTCGGCTAAAATTGTGCCCTTGTGTATTAAAGAGTCGTCGGGGTCGGTAACACCTTACACGAGTACGTTCGCTCATCACTATTAATTTTTCAAATGAGGAAAACCATATAGGAAACAGTCTATTTTTTCTTGTATGCAAAAAATCCTCAGAGTTCTGAATTAGGCCTTAGATAGTTTGTGTGCTGCTGACAGCTATTCCCCGATACACATGCACACTCAGCTTGTCCAAGTATGCTTGTTATCAATAGTAAACCACTGCCAGACACCTGTGAAGAGGCTATTTCCTGGTGAGAACATAAACCCAAAACGCATCTGCCATCAGCAGAGACTCAGGGCGCACCTATATTTATTAGATGGCTGGTTAGTTCACGTGTAGGACTGCCTAAGAAGTACTCAATGAGAGTAGAGTCCGATTTGGTATATGCATACATAAAAATGTGTAGATCTGAAATTGGGCGTCTTCAGTAATGAACACGTGAATCATTTTCTGTTATGTAGAAGGCCAACAAGCAACAGAATAGGAAGGCCTTATTATAGAAATCTTAAGGATAACTGTAGCACCTTCTGACAGGAAGCTGCTGCCAAGGTACAAGAGAGTGACAGGATGCATTAAAAGGGGTATAACAGCACATGAGAACAAAGACCTAAAAATACGGTATGCCTCCTGTGCCAGTTGGTTGGTGTACCCTGCTAGGAGACAACTTTTTTGCCTAGTGTCAGCAAAATACATCCATGGTCTCCTGTGTCCCCCAATTAAGGGATAGAAAAAGTGTTTCTACACCAAAACAGAAGGGGATTCTTTTAAGTAAGAGCAGTATGGATACCCTCTGCTAGGCGAACTTGTAATGGTGAATTCACTAAAATACTTACAAAGGGTAATGACAGTGCAACTTATGGTTACTAGATTGCAGGAGAGGGTTATTGATCAAGAGATATATTCTGATAGACACATTGAGTCAGAAAAAGATCTTTCATTGCTAAAGATAAGGAAATCTGGCATCAACCTTATGGGGCTGTTGTCTTCCACGGGGTGAATATTGCAGGACATTAGGTAGAATTATTTTCTTGTTGGTCAAGCACAGCTGGGAAGAACGTTTTGCCAGACGCTTATGCATAGTACACTTGCCTTTATCTTTGGTTTAGCAACAGATATAAACCTTTTGTGCTCATTTTAATGTTCTTTTAATTTCAAAATGTAAAGTTGTTGTAATTTTTAAAGTGTTTGTCTGGGACAAACTAATAGTTAAAGGCTTGCAGATGTATAAAATAATAAACAGACCAGCTCCCCACTAGTCCTAGGCACAGTGCTGACTTTCAGCTGCTGCTCCCATCTTTGTTGATGATTTGACATCTAATTTTCAACCTAACAGTGCACATGACAGCTGCAGTCAATCACTGAGCTCAGTGGCTCACATTGGTAGAGGTGCCGAGTCCAGTGATTAGATTCCAATTCTTACAGACTTTATTTCTTGCAGTTTTTCAATGTAGATCATGTTCCCTTCTCCACTCTGTGCACTTTGTGATGTTGGACTAAATAAGCCTTACAAAGGAACTGTTTCCCACATGTCATACATGAATATGGTTTATCTCCTATGTGGATTTTCCCATGGCGAACCAGGTCTGATTTTTGGGTAAACTTCTTTCCACATTCTGAACAAGAAAATGGTTTCTCTCCTGTGTGGATTCTTTGGTGTATTACAAGATGCGAGTTACTAATAAAACACTTCCCACATTGGGCACACACAAATGGTTTCTCTCCTGTATGAACCACTTGGTGTTTGACCAGGTGGGATTTCTGTGTGAAGCGTTTGTCGCATAGAGAACAACCAAAAGGTTTTTCACCTGTGTGGACCCGTATATGAGCAACCAGCCTGGCATTGTTGCTGAAGCACTTTCCACACTCTGGACAATTGAACCTTTTCTCCCCAGTGTGGATAATCTGGTGGATGGCCAGATGTGATTTTTGGGTGAAGCATTTCCCACATAAAGAGCACATAAATGGTTTGTCTCCAGTGTGAGTTTTCTGGTGTTTGAAGAGGTTAGAACTTTGATTAAAACACTTTCCGCACTCTGAGCAGGCAAACGGCTTCTCCCCAGTGTGGCTCCTTTGGTGCTTAACCAAATAGGAATTGCAAGAAAAGCTCTTTCCACATTCTGAGCACACATATGGTTTCTCCCCTGTGTGAATTCGCCGATGAATAGTGAAATGCGATAGACGAAAAAAATATTTTCCACAGTCTGGACAAATATACCGTTTCATGTTCTGCAAATCTGGGTCAGACTGACCACTGGAGAGTTCTGACTGGTCAACTTGACTCATACCCTCAGATATTTCTTGAAAACCCAGATTTTGACTGTTGTATATGACTTCACTGTCTAAGAAAAAGAAAAAAAAAATCACATTTGTCAGAATGGCATCCACATATCTGAGTCTAAACTTTAAAGCATTTCTTGGAATTTTACATTTGGGCATTTACAACAATTTGAGTTATTACAAGACCATTAATTAAATAGAAATGGTTGTCCTTTACTGCTCAAAATATCCACTTAACCAGTAAGTTGGAGCTATACTTATATGGGCTTGCATCTTGGGAACTGTCAGTTATAGCAAGATTCCATTAATGTCACCTGGCACTCCTGAATTCCTACCCTCCTTAGCCCCCCATAATAGCACTAAACTCAGTGTTAATGCAGATTTACTAAGAGCTCAATAACTAAGTTGCAGCTTGACGACTTGTATTGCAAGGTTAAGTCAGAGTCCTTTGTTAGTGTTCTTAGATATAAGAAAATGAAGGCACTAGGGTTGTAATACTCTATGTTCTGTCTTGCAAAATTGAGAGTGGTTGCTTTGGGTTCTACTTCCTTCTTTGAATCTCCAAAAGACACGCCGAGATGTTTGGACTCTCATGAACGTCAGATTCAACAGGAGGATACACAAGCTGGAAAGTTCTAAGTCCATTTATGTCCTTTAGGGCTCATCTCCACTTGTGTGAGAAAAAACGGTCCGATTTACGGACCGAAAAAACTGATCTAACGTGTGCGATTGTCATGCGAGTGTCATGCGATTTTTAATCGCATCATCCGTTTTTACATCCGTATGACATCCGTATGCAATCCGTTTTTTTTCTCTGCAAATATTTTTATACAATCATTTACAGGACTATTTACAGTGTTCTGTGCCACAGAATGGTAAGGTATCCGTAAAAAACGGATGGAATACGGATGGTCCGTATTCCATGCGTTTTTTTTCTCGCACCCATTGACTTGCATTGGCGAGTCTCGTCCGAGAATCTCAGCAATACGCAGCATGCTGCGATTTTTTTCTCAGCCGACACAGATTTTTCTCAGTCCGATTTCGGCTGGGAAAAAAAATCGCAAATGGAGTGTCACCTATTGATTAACATTGGTCCGAGTGCAATCCGATTTTTTATCGGATTGCACTCGTCCGTTTTCCTCACAAGTGGAGATGAGCCCTTAGAGAAATTCTGGCTTTGTGGCTTAAATATTTAGTACTCTAATTTTATCTGTATATACTCCATTCCTGCCAGGTTCACTGAGAAGATTGCATTTCAATGTGCTATTTTCTTTATCTCAGCTTATGCGCAAGTTATCCCTTTTGATTGTGTGGCGGGCTCTGATTTGAAGACATCAGATTCAGAATATTCTGATATGTTTCTATTTATTGCTGGAGAATGCACCAAATGGTTGTAAGTGGTTTTGTATCTTGCCCCTTACTGGTAAGGATAGGTTTATACTGGGGATTGTTTATCGGTAGGGTTGGGGGGGAGGTGAAGGTATATCTGATGTGCAGATGTGCTAATGTTTGGAGTTCAATAAGGATAAAATATCTGGACTGTGCAGCACTGACAAGGATAGTTTCTCTTATTCATCGTTTCAGAAAATGGGTGTAAAAATTAATTTAATTTCTTGGACTATATGGGTTTTGAGAGATAACTCCAAAAGACTTGCAGTTTGTGAATATGTCAAAACGGCCAACCCAGCGATAATAGAGCTACAGAAGACACAAATGACGCCATTAATTTGATGCACAGGTCTTGGATAGTTTTTAGCTTTTTCGATTCCAACTACTCCAGAGGAGGTCGTCTTAGGCTGGTTTCACACTTGCGTTTCAAAACGCATGCGTTTTTTTAAAAAAACGCATGGTGAAAAAACGCATGTAAACGCGTGCAAACGCTGCGTTTTTTTGACGCATGCGTTTTTGCATGTGGTGAAAAAAACGCGGCGTTTTGACGTGTTTACATGCGTTTGCGTTTTTTAAACGCATGCAGATAAATGTGTGATAGCTGCCAATCAACAAAATAAAGTAAAAAACCCACTATAAACAGAAAGAGCTAGGGTTAGGGTTAGGGGTAGGGATCCTAACCCTAAAGGGATCCTAACCCTAACCCTAAAGGGATCCTAACCCTACCCCTAACCCTACCCTTAAAGGGATTAGGGTTAGGATCCCTTTATCAATTTTATGGTGTGGGGTGGTTTATCAGTGTGTTTTTTTTTTTAAACGCATGCGTTTTTAACGCATGCAAATGCATGTGGTTAAAAACGCATGCATTTACATAGACAGCAATGCATTTTTTGTGGCAAAAAAATGCCGCTAAAAATACTACATGTTGCATTTCTGCAACACAACGCATGCAGAAAAAACGCATGCGTTGCAAAAACGCGTCAAAACGCATACAAAAAAAACGCATGCGTTTTTAATGTTAAATGTAGGGGAAAAAACGCATGCTTTTTTTGCGTTTATCGCAAAAACGCAAAAAAAAACGCAAATGTGAAACCACCCGTATAGTACATAAAAATATTCCTTTTCTATGCATAGACTCCTTCTGAGATGATTAGGGGTGGTTGGTTGGTGTCCTTTACTTAGTTTCCCATTATGAACGCACCATTGTTGTAGTGTACGTTCCCCATCCATAATCAAATATTCAGCCCCAAAAAAATCTTAGCGAAACTAGCAGACTGGTCAGACATCCCTTTCAGGAGTGATTTTAACAACATTTGTAAACCTTTTAGAGACAAATGTTTGGGTGAAGAGGACACTCTGTCTCCCTTTGGTCGTCTTATTGATGAGGTGGGCTTGGCTGATATCTGGAGGGAGATGTTTCCTAATGTAAGGGTCTACTCCTTTGCCTCTTTGCCCTATTAAGCCCTCTCTAGAATGGATTTGTTATTATGCAATTCTCATATGATCCCGGTGCTCACTGATATAGAATATTCGACCCTAGATCTTCATCAAACCACTCTCCTATATTGTTTCAGCTGCAAATGGATCTGTTAAGGCCTAACTTTTCTCAGGGTTGGAAGCTCAACCCGTTTTGACTTAAAATTATCGACTAACAATTTAATGGAAAAAATGTCAAAATTATTTTCTATTAATCTGGGCTTGGCACCCATAAAAGAGGTAAGGGGTGCAATGAAGACCTTTCTGAAGGGTGGGGTGTTAATTAGAGAAATAAAGACGGTAAAAGATAAATCACAGAAGAAGGGTATAGACCTGTAAAACAGACTCAAGGAAACAATAGCTGTTTATTCAAAATAATAGTCCTGAAATCTTATCACAGTGGAAGGAATCTCAGAAGAAAATCCAGTCATTTCAACTGGAGCTAGCTGACAATAAACATACATTTTTAAAACAGTTCTAAAAGGAGGGGGAGATCACTGATCGGTTACTTACAAAGATGGCTAAGGCCCAAAAAGAAACACTTTTTACACTGAGGGAAGCAGAGGGTAATGGAGTTTCCAGGACTCCTGCAATACTATGGCTAGGGTCACATTGCGTTACGTGACCGCGTTAAATGGACTACGTTACACCGCAGCAAAACGCGGTGTAACGTAGTCCGTTAACGCCGCCATTGCCTGTAATGGTGAACGCATCGCTAGTGCACGCCCACATTGGGCGTGCACTAGCGATGTGCCGTCATTTGAGTGACGGGCCGCGAACGCTGCTTGCAGCGTTCGTGGTCCGTTTCTCGCTAGCGCAGATCGGGGATCTGCGCTAGCGGGATCGGCTAACGCGATCCCTTTTGGGACATTGCGTTAGCGCAGTCCGTAGCGCTATGCGCTAAACGGACTGCCCTAACGCAATGTGACCCTAGCCTAAAGGTCTAAGTTTTATTATCATCTGCATTCTTCTACGGAAAATTCCTCACAGGATGATTTGTTGGACTGTCTGTCTGGAATAAGTCTCCCCTCTTTGGAGGAATAAAGATAGGGACTTTGTAGATCAGCTAATTTCCTTGGAAGAAATCCAGTAAGCCGTGAAGAGAAGGTCTAATCAGAAGACCCCTGGAGCAGATAGCCTACCAAAAGAAATCTACACACACTGTGGGAGAATTATTGCCGCATTACATAGAAATGATTAATAGTGCACTTTTATTTGGGGTGCTCCCAGAGTCGTTATATGAGGTGGTAATTGTTGATCTGCCCAAAAAAGAGAAAGATGAAGTACCTGACTCTTAAGCCATGTACACACGTTGAATATTAGGTGAGTTTTTACTTCAACATTTGCAAGCCAAAACCAGGAGTGGGAGAAAAATACAGAAGTGGTGACGTGTTTCTATTATACTTTTCCTCTGATTGGCTCACAAATACTGAGGTAAAATACTGTATTTATATTTCTCCTAACCCCAAAGTGTGTGTTATATTATGTGGGAGATATCGGAGGATGGTCTTCATTACAACTGGCTATAGCCAAAATACTGTATCAAACCAGAAAGTCTATACAGTGACATGTAAAAGTTTGTGCACCCCTGGTCAAAATTACTGTTATTGTGAACAGTTAAGTAAGTTGAAGACTAAATGATCTCTAAATGGCCTAAAGTTAAAAATGACACATTTCCTTTGTATTTTAAGCAAAAAATACATATTTTCATCCTTATGTATGCACTGACTTTCCCCAGCTCTCCCTGGCTCCTGAATGTCTCTGTACATTGCACTGACTTTATATGGTAAGCAATGACTTTCCCCAGCTTTCCCTGGCTCCTGAATGTCTCTGTATATTGCATTGATTTTCTATACTTTCCCTGGCATCTGGGTGTCTATGTGCAGCGCATATAATCCTTTTAGTATGCTTTGTTACCTATCATCTTGTTTCCATGACCTGTTTTTATGTCTCTCACTGTGTTATCCTGGCATCTCTTTGAGTGGTCAGTCCAACCCCTCCCTCTCTTTATTACCTCTTTATGACCTCTGCTTAACTTTCTACATCTGGTCTCCCACACCCAGCCACCTCCTCATTCACACCTGATTGCCCTTAGCTGGGGATATATTCACATGCAGGTGTCTGCTCCAGATGCAGTCTGCTGCATTCATCTTTTAACTTCCATCTTTTAAATTACATCTTTTTAATTATGTTGAATTAGACTGAATTGGACTGGAATTGACTGGAAGGTAACAGAATACCAAACCACTACAATGCTTCAGTTTCTTTTCTCTTTTACTCCCATACTACTTTCCTTCTTACAATCTCCTGCAATCCCCCCACCTAGTAAAGAACAAGTCCTTTCCCCCTCAATACTCACCAGCCATCTCACCTTCTCCTCAGATCTGTTACTCCACATACAATCCTTTCTCTCCAGACACTCACGGCCGCATCATGTCCTATCCTGCTCCCACCTTCTAACACTCTGTCTGCTACTCCTCATCTCTGGTGACATATCCACAAATCCCGGCCCTCCACAACTCATCCCCACACTCATTTCTAACCCCCTGCCACGATCCTCTGCACGTTTTCCCAACCATGAGAACCTCATACCCATTTATCCAGCCCCCACTCCCTGCTTCCCCTACCTGGAGCACTATGGAACGCACGCTCCGTCTGCAACAAACTACCATTTATCCATGACCTCTTCATCACCAACAAACTCTCCTTCCTCGGCATCACTGAAACCTGGCTCACCCCCTCTGACTCAGCCTCTCCAGCTGTGCTTTCCTATTGCGGATTCCACCTTTCTCACACCCCTCGCTCCACAACAAACGTGGTGGAGGGGTTGGCTTGCTCCTGTCCGACACCTGCTCCTTTACTCCAATCCCGCTACCACCCTCTGCTACCCTTCCCTCGTTTGAGGTGCACTCCGTCCGCATCTATTCCCCCTCCAACCTCCAGCTGGCTGTCATCTACCGCCCCCCAGAACTAACCATCTCCACCTTTCTCGACCACTTCACCACCTGCCTACTTCATTTCCTCTCTGCTGACATCCCCACTATCATCATGGGTGATTTCAATATCCCCATTGACACTTCCACCCTCAGCTGCCTCTCACTCAATGGTCCTCTGAGGCCACTCACAAAGATGGTCACACACTGGACCTCATCTTCACCCGCCTCTGCTCCCTTACTAATCTCATTAACACACCCCTCCCCCTGTCTGACCACAACCTACTGACATTCTCTTCCCTCTCCTCTCCTAGTGTGCAACCCCCACTCCACAAACTCACTCACCCTTGCAGAAATCTCAAACATCTCAACTTACAATCACTCTCTGAGTCCCTTCTCCCTCTTACAGACATAACTTCCTTCCATGACACAGATGCTGCTGCCGCTTTTTATAACACCACAATAACAGCAACACTCGATTCGGCCGCCCCGCTCATGTATAGCAAAACTCATACACTCAACAGGCAGCCCTGGCTGACCAGCCTGACCAAAGAACTGAGACGGGCTTCCAGGATCGCTGAGCGGAGATGGAAGCGATCCCGCTCTGCCAACCACTTCACTGCATACAAGCAGTTCCTCGCCAGCTTCAAGTCCACGCTCACTGCCACAAAACAAACTTACTTCTCATCTCTCATATCCTCCCTGTCTCACAACCCTAAACAACTTTTCAACACTTTCAATTCTCTACTCCTTCCCCCTGCACCCCCTCCCTCCACTCTCATTTCTGCTGAAGACTGCCTCTTCCTTGAAACAGAAGATCGATACGATCAGAGAAAGCTTTTGGCCCACAGCGCCCAATGCCCCTCTTAGCTCCTCAACCCTGCTCCTCCAAAACCAACTTCTCCACCATGACAGAAGATCAGCTCTCCACCCTCCTGTCAAGATCACACCTCACCACCTGCACGCTCGAACCGCTCCCATCCCACCTCATCCCTAGCCTTTACACGGTCTTCATCCCAACCCCAACGCACCTCTTCAACCTCTCACTCACAACAGGTGTCTTCCACTCATCCTTCAAGCATGCCAAGATCACACCCATCCTCAAAAAGCCCTTCCTCGACCCATCCTCTGTGTCTAGCTATCGCCCGATATCTCTTCTCCCTTATGCCTCCAAATTACTGGAGCAACACGTCCATCTTGAACTGTCCTCCTGCTCCCTCTTTGATCGGCTACAATCTGGCTTCCGACCCCATCACTCAACTGAAACTGCCCTGCCCTAACTAAAGTCACCAACGACCTAACTGCAAGGAGCAAGCGACACTACTCTGTCCTCCTTCTCCTGGACCTGTCTTCTGCCTTCGACACTGTGGACCACTCCCTTCTGCTACAGATCCTCTCATCTCTTGGCATCACAGACCTGGCCGTATCCTGGATCTCGTCATATCTGACAGACCGAACATTCAGTGTCTCCCTCCCCTAAACACCACCTCCTCACTTCGCCCCTTATCAGTCGGTGTTCCATAAGGCGCTGTTCTAGGACCCCTACTCTTCTCCATCTACACCTTCGGCCTTGAACAGCTCATAGAATCTCACGGTATGCAGTGCTGATGACACGCAGATCTACCTATCCGGACCTGACCTCACCTCCTTACTTACCAAAATCCCGCACTGTCTTTGTACTATTTCAGCCTTCTTTTCTGCTCGTTTTCTAAAACTGAACATGGACAAAACAGAATTCATCATCTTTCCCCCATCTCACTCTACGCCTCCACCAGACCTATCCATCAATGTCAATGGCTGCTCACTTTCCCCAGTCCCACACGCCTGGTGCCTCGGGGTGATCCTCGACTCTGCCCTCTCTTTCGAGCCACATTTCCAAGCCCTTGCCTCCTCCTGCCATCTCAAACTCAAAAATATTTCCCGGATCTGCGCATTCCTTGACCGCGACACCACAAAAACACTAGTGCATGCCCTTATCTCCCGCCTTGACTACTGCAACCTCCTACTCTCTGGACTCCCCTCTAGCACTCCGGCCCCACTCCAATCCATCCTACACTCTACTGCCAGACTAATCTACCTGTCTCCCCGCTATTCCCCAGCCTCCCCCTATGCCAAGCCCTTCACTGGCTTCCTATCGCCCAGAGACTCCAATTCAAAACCCTCACAATGACATACAAAGCCATCCACAACCTATCTCCTCCATATATCTTTGACGTGTTCTCCCGGTATCCAACCTACACGCAACCTCCGATCCTCTCAAGACCTCCTTCTCTACTCCCCTCTCATCTCTTCTTCCCACAACAGCATCCAAGACTTCTCCCATGCTTACCCCATACTCTAGAACTCTCTACCCCAACACATCAGACTCTCGCCTACCATAGAAACCTTCAAAAAGAACCTGAGAGGACTCACCTCTTCCGACAAGCCTACAGCCTGCAGTGATCCTCAACCTACTGAACCGCCGCACAACCAGCTCTACCTTCTTCTAGTGTATCCTTACCCATCCCCTGTAGACTGTGAGCCCTCGCGGGCAGGGTCCTCCCTCCTTATGTACCTGTGTGCCTTGTTTTTTGCTCATGTTTAATGTATTTGTCTATATTTACCCACTTTTTCACATGTAAAGCGCCATGGAATAAATGGCGATATAAAAATGTATAATAATAATAATCTTTAAAATTTTAAAAATTACAAAACAAAAAAATAGGATGATGGAAAAGTTTGAGCACCCTGCATGGTTATAGTACCTATTAGTAGCACCCCATTTTGAAAGTATCACAGCTTGTAAACACTTTTTTTTTTTGCAACCAGCCAAGAGTCTTTCAATTCTTGTTTGAGGGATTTTCATCCATTCTTCCTTGGAAGTCTTCCAGTTCTGTGCAATTTCTGGGTCGTCTTGCATGCATTGCTATTTTGAGGTCTAGCCACAGATTTTCAATGATGTTCAGATCAGGGGACTGTGAGGGCCATTGTAAAACCTTCAGCTTGCGCATTTTGAGGTAGTCCATTTTGGAATTTGACTTGTGTTTAGGATAATTATTCATTTGTAGAAGCCATCCTCTTTTCAACTTCAGATTTTTTTTCCAGTGGTGTTATGTTTGCATCAAGAATTTGTTGAAATTTCATTGAACCCATTCTTCCCTTTACTCGTGAAATGTTTCTAGTGCCATTGGATGAAACACAGCCCCAAAGCAACTTGAAAATTCTTTGCTATCTTCTTATAGCCTTCTCCTACTTTGTGGGCCTCCACCATTCTGTGTACTAGACAGCTGTTTAGAAGAACTCATGGCTGCTGTTTTTGGCACAAGGTTAGAGAATGCTGTTTTTTTTTACAAAGCTGGGAAATTTGTATCACCTGGCCTTTCCTAACGATGATTGTGAACAAGCCATAACAGGCTATTTAAGGTCTGAAACCTTGGGCAAAGTTATCTGAGCAAACAAATCTACAAGGATGCCCAAACTTTTGCATTGACCCATTCTCTTTCTTGTAATTTTTAGAATGTAAAAGATGAAAAACAATGTATATATTGTGGTAGAGCGGCTCACTTGGTTGGAAACAGAGGTATAACCGGAACAGGTCTCTTAAAAAAATGCTTGGTTTATTGAAGACAGCATAAACCAAGCTCGCGAAAGTAAACACGGCCCTCTGGGCAAAACGGAAAAACAAAGAAACAGTCCTTTTCCTAGCGGGGATCAGCCCGCTCACAGGTAGCAATGTCCATGGTTCAGGTTTAGCACACATTTCCCTGGAGTGCTCCCTCTCCAGGCACACACTGAATACTGAAAGCACTGGCAGTCAGCCATTTAAGCTCAGACCATGTGACTCCTCCGTCATGTGATTGATCACATGATCTCGACATCACACTGCAGGTGGAGATATGTGGACCTTCTCCCTCCCGCTCTATGAATGTCCACTAAAACCAGCTCATAATATAACTTTCAATAAACCATTCCAACACGTAGTGTGCTGGAGGAAACTATTCTGGTTTTGCATCACTGACACCATCAGGACACGTATCTCCCCTCCATCACTTCACCAGTAACTGTGTCATAATATGTATAATATATATATAATTGTCTAAGGGGTACTTCCGTCTGTCCTTCTGTCACGGTTATTCGTTTGCTGATTGGTCTTGGCAGCTGCCTGTCATGGCTGCCGCGACCAATCAGCGATGGCCACAGTCCGATTAGTCCCTCCCCTACTCCCCTGCACTCACTGCCCGGCGCCCGCTCCGTAATCCCCTCCGTTCACCGCTCACACAGGGTTTATGGCAGCGGTAACGGCCCGCGGTGTAACGCGCTCCGTTACCGCTGCTATTAAGCCTGCGTATCCCCAACTATTTACTATTGATGCTGCCTATGAAGCATAAATAGTAAAAATATGTCATGTTAAAAATAATAAAAAAAACAAAAAACCTGCTATACACACCCTCCGCCGCCTTTATCGCTCCTCGCCACGCTCCCGGGACCGCTCTATTGCAAGCGGCAGCTTCCGCTCCCGTCCCAGGGCTGGTGTGCGACAAGGACCTGCCGTGACATCACGGTCATGTGACCGCGACGTCATCATGGGTCCTGCTCACACCAGCCCTGGCACAGCAAGCTGCCGCTTGCAATGGAGCGATCCCGGGAGCGTGGCGAGGAGCGGGAAAGGCGGCGGATGGTAAGTATAGCAGGACTTCAACGGGCTATAGGTGAGTATATGGGTTTTTTTTTTAAGTCTCTATACTACGTGGCTCTGTGCTGTATACTACGTGACTGGGCAATATACTACGTGGCTCTGCTATATACTATGTGGCTGGGCAATATACTACGTGACTGAGCAATATACCGTACTACGTGGGCTGTGCTATATACTATGTGGCTGGGCAATACGTGACTGGGCAATATACTACGTGGCTGGGCAATATACTACGTGGCTGGGCAATATACTACGTGACTGGGCAATATACTACGTCGCTGGGCAATATAGTACATGGCTAGGCAATATACTACGTGGACATGCATATTCTAGAATACCCGATGCGCTAGAATCGGGCCACCATCTAGTATATATATAATTATTTTGCCTAAAATACAAAGGAAATGTGTCATCTTTAACTTTAGGCCTTTTAGAAATCATGTCATCATCAATTTGCTTGATTGTTTCCAATAACAGTAATATTGTCCAGGGGTGCCCAAGCTTTTAAATGTCATTTTGCCGAGGGGATGTAGCTACAGGGTAATAATGCAGAGCAGCCTAAAGACATGCCCTCAGAGAATCCTGGGGGGGGGGGGGGAAGCTTTCCTTGGTAGAAACCATAAAATCAGCAGTAAATAAAGGCCCTGATCTATGGAACCATATATATTGTAGATTTAAATAATAAAACAAATAATAATATAATGAGAATAACAGTAATTTTGACTTAAGGTGCCCAAACTTTTACATGCCTCTGTAGCTAAACACTGGCAAGCAAGTGCTGTTCCCTCAATTTATGAGGTTGTGAGTTGCTTGAATATCAATAATTTAGTGGAAAAAAAGATATACATGCGGGAAGGGGGGAGAGGCACTGCTAAATTTGGAAAACAGTTAAGAGGGATTGGATTAGATGTTCATCGGTGGTGTTGGAGGTGCTGGCAGGGGATGTCATGTTCACCTCACCTATCCTTTAATAGCGATACACTATTTCAGCCGTAAGAAATCTCATTATTTTGCCAGTCCTGATGTTCATATGATCCAGGTATTGTACTTGGTATAATGTTAATGTGCTTGTGAGGTTGGCGAGTGGGGAGGGAGTTGGGATAAAATGTTTTGGTTTTATGATCCTGTCAAATAATGATTGGTTCATTGATTTGTCCATGTTCTTCTGATGGTATAATGAGAATTATCTTTATAGATCATGTGGCACCCCTAGGGGTATTTGCCACAAAAATAGTTACTGACAGTAAGTACAAATACTAAAATAGCAAGACTGCACTACCACCTCCGGCCAGAAGGGGGAGCTCCAGAGACTCCCCTTGATCCATTCTGGTCTGAGAGAAGAAATGGCAGTTGGGCTAAGGAGCTGAAAGTGAGAGGTCATACAGCTGAATCTCTAACAGCCCTGTGACTGTTACCAGGCCTAAATCACCGGCCTGAGGAGAAGAGGGATAGAGAAAAAGGACATTGTGAGAACCGGGTAGCATTAATCACTACCCAGAACAGGCGCAAAGACGGATACCGGATCCGTGGCTGTATTCATTATATATAATACAGCAACCGGAAAAACGTGAGGTGATATCAGCTTCACTAGGGCCGGACGCAGCAACAGACACAGAGTTCAGCGGTACTCCCAGAGGGGGTAAACCGATAAAAGGACTCGGGTTGCCCGTCGAACCAGGACCTGGAGGGGACAGATTGGGCCGGCAGCCAGTTCACATACAGCAGCAGGGCCACACAGAAATTGCGCACAATAAGAGGCGAAGACCCCGGCAGGGTCAAAGTAACTCAGAGTTCCCATACAGACTCCGGTGACAGGACTGGTTGTAAATCCTTTTATGTTAAAGTAAACTGGTTAAACGTTTCAGTGCCTCAGTCTTTCATTTGGACAATAGCCATCTATCCAGGATCGGGATCGTCACCGCTGGGAGAACCGGCTGCTGATCAAGTAAGTGCCTGTCCCCTCATGATACCCCTTACACTGTGCATTGCCTGAGGCCACGGCACCGGGTCAAGCCACCCGTGACATCCCCCTCAAGAGACAGACTCCATTGATCCGGTGCTGGGTATCCCGGTCTCCTGGGCGTCACAATTGGCGTCACGAACAGGATCTAGCCAGCCCGTATACCGGGTATTGTGTGCCGTGATTGGAGCCCAAAACTGTGAAAACTGGGATGAAAAATCTTGAAAATTGACTTTATTAAAGAAAAATCCATTCCCCATTGAAAACTATTGAAAGTGACTTTTCCCCATTGATTATAATGGAGTAAAGATGGCCGCCATCCCCTGAGGTAATCACTTCATAACCGTTAGGCACGAGACTGTTAATTGAGCTACGCCATTACCTGAGCCCCAGTCTAACTGAAAAACTTCAGAATCCGCCATTACTGAGCGCGCGGCGGGCGGGAGCAGCAGGGGGCGTGTCATTGTGGGAGGCACCTAGCTGAGCGCTCTGACATCAGAGCAAGGGGAAAAATCGATCCTGCTGCACAGCGGAACGAATCTACACTATCCCGACGGAAGCGGAGGACCGGAAGGGTCCGGATTAACTAAGGGGGCACAGTATGTCGCAGCACGGAGACGCCGCAGCACCCGGCAACGCTAATGCAGCTGAAAGACAGAGTGTCAATAGAGAGTCCGGTAGCACAGCGGTGCAAGGAGTGGCGCCCATCATGCCGGTGCTGATGCCATATACCCCGGGTGGCCCATGGCTTCCAATGTATGAAGGTGAGCCTAATACCCTTGACGATTTCAGAGAAAAGATGCTGGCCCATTTTGACATGTTCCCTGTGGGTGAAGTTCAGCGTGTTAGTCTCCTGATGATGCAGTTAAGTGGCCATGCTAAGCGAGAAGTCACAGCATGGGCAGCTGATCTAAAAGGCACTGTTGAACGCATATTTGCTGGATTAAAAGCTACATTTGAAACCACGGCCAGCAGCAAAGCTAAAATACGATTCTTTAATTGCAAACAAAAAGCTAATGAGGGCGTGAGAGACTTTGCCTTAAACCTGCAAGAAGCCCTTAAATCACTTACACTGGCTGAACCCATTTTTAACACCGGAGCGGATAAACTACTAAGAGATCAATTTATTGAGGGACTCTACACCCCTTCTCACCGGGGGCATGTGAGCATGCTTGTTTTTAAGAACCCTGAATTGACATTTGCCCAATTAAAGGAGAGCGCTATACGTCTCCAGCTGGCAGAGGCACCTCGGGATCAGGATCCTGCGCAACCCATGGCAGAGGCACCTCAACAACAGGGAGTGCCAGTGACATCAGCTATGTCTGGGGCCATTGCTAAGCCCCTGGGGCCCAGTACTAATGAGGCTCTTCAACAAAAGCTTGACTCTTTAGCTGATGTTGTTGCTTCAATGGCTAAAACCATGCAGGAGATGAGAGGACACAAGATGGAGTTGGCAAACTGTAGAGAGGATGTTCCATGGATGAGACCCCGGAGATACCCGACATGGAGAGGACGACCCCGCGACCGCTACCAACCGGATGGACAGCCCATTTGCCGCCGTTGCCAGCAGCCGGGCCACTTTGCACGAGATTGTGATTTAAACGGGAATCCCCTGGGAATGCGGGCCGCTTCGCAGGAATGAACTTTCAAGGCCCAACACCCTGGCACGACAGGTACATCGGAGGACGACCCATTATCCCTATCGTGCTGGACGGAATTCCCCTCAACGCTTTGCTGGACACAGGTTCCCAGATTTCATCTATACCGTTTATCCTTTATAAGAGGTACTGGGCTGATGCAGATATTGATAAAGGGCCCTCTGATGTTGAACTAGATATATGGGCCAGTAATGGTAAGTTGGTACCGAAACTAGGATTCAGGGAGATGACCATAAAGATTGGTAAAGTAGAACTGAAGAAACAGGGTATAATTGTTGTTGATGTTGACCGGCGGAACTGTGAACCAACTGTATTGATAGGAATGAATGTGTTAGAGAACTGCTTTTCCGAAGTCATTTCTGTCTTACAGCAAATTGCTGAAACTGCCCAATCCTGCCAGCAGAGAGTTCTCCGGAGGGAAATAAAAGTATTGATGTTAAGGCAACAGGTAGAAGTTGCAGGTGGAGAAATCGGCAGTGTGAGGGTAAGTGATCCAACGTCTATTGTAATCCCACCAAAAACAGAAATGCTGGTATGGTGTAGAGCAGCCATTGGTACTAAGGGACGAGATTATCAAGCCTTAATAGAACCAGTGTACACCGACAGCAGGCCCACTATACTCACAGCACGAGGGATAGTCGAGGTACACCGGGGACGAGTGCCGGTACGACTTTTGAACTGTGGAGAGGAAGAGGTCACTTTGCCAAGGTATGCTACAATGGCAAAGCTATATACTGTTGACAACAATGCCATCACAACCATTGAGCCCTTAGAACCAACCTGTCAGGTGGAAGGCAATGGCTCAGATGGAGAAATGGAGGATTGGTGCCAACAGCTACACGTGGGCATAAATTCAACACCTACCCATCAAAAACAAGGGGTGTATAGGCTAGTGACGGAATATGAACAAGTCTTCAGTAAACACCCATTGGACTTCGGACGGATAGAAGGGGTAGAACACACAATCCCCACAGGTGACCATCCCCCAATAAAAGAAAGATATAGACCCATACCGCCCGCTCACTATCAATGTGCAAAAGATATGCTGAGGGAAATGAAACAGGCCGGGGTAATAAGAGACAGCTGTAGCCCCTGGGCGGCCCCTCTAGTGATTGTCAAAAAAAAAGGACGGAACCATGAGAATGTGCGTAGACTACCGGAAGATTAATAACATCACCCATAAAGACGCCTACCCCTTGCCTAGGATAGAAGAGTCCTTAACTGCTTTGAAATCTGCTAATTATTTTTCCACCTTAGACTTAACAAGCGGGTATTGGCAAGTCCCTGTGGCTGAGAGAGATAAGGAAAAGACGGCATTCACCACACCAATGGGTCTATGTGAATTTAATCGCATGCCGTTCGGACTCTGCAACGCATCCGGTACCTTCCAGCGGCTGATGGAATGCTGCCTCGGACACAAGAACTTCGAGACCGTCCTCCTGTACCTAGATGATGTGATCGTCTAATCGAAGACTTACGAACAACACTTAATAGACCTGGCAGAAGTGTTCGAAGCCTTATCCAGGTATGGCATGAAAGTCAAGCCATCCAAATGTCACCTTCTCAAGCCAAAGGTACAGTACCTGGGACACATCGTGAGTTCGGAGGGAGTAGCACCAGATCCCGAGAAAATAAGCGCCATAAGGGATTGGCCAAGACCTACCAGCGCAAAAGAAGTGAGACAATTCCTGGGATTGGTGGGTTACTATCGCAGATTTATAAAAGGATTTACCAAGTTGGCAGCACCCTTGCAAGACACCTTGGTAGGGCAGACGAAGAAACCTTCAAACCGAAACCCTCCTTTTCAGTGGAACGACGAAAGGGAAGACTCCTTTGAACAACTAAAGAAGGCACTAACCGGAGAAGAGGTTCTGGCATACCCAGATTACCATCAACCTTTCATCCTCTACACCGATGCCAGTAATGTGGGGCTAGGAGCGGTGCTGTCACAAAAGCAAGAAGGTCGGGAGAAAGTCATCGCCTTTGCAAGTAGAAAGCTCCGGCCTACTGAAAGAAATTCAGAAAATTACAGCTCCTTCAAATTGGAACTACTGGCAGTAGTTTGGGCTGTGACGGAGCGTTTCAAGCACTATCTGGCCGCTGCAGAATTTATTGTCTATACTGACAACAATCCGTTGACCCACCTGGACACAGCCAAATTAGGTGCGTTAGAACAGCGATGGATAGCCCGGTTATCTAATTACAACTTCATAATCAAGTATCGAGCAGGTCGCAAGAATGGAAATGCCGATGCCCTATCCCGGATGCCACACTTGAGAGATGTAGAAGAGGAAACGGGGGAGCTTGAAGAAATTGAACTACCAGCCTTCCATCGTCCCAAGGGAAAACATCATCAGTCAAGTACCTATCAGAAACAACAAGAGGTGAATTTTAATCCGTTAGCACACCATAGATGGGCTGACACCCAAGACAGCAATCCGGCTGTGAAGTTGGTGAAGGAACTGTTGACTGAGCAAAGTGCATATCCCGATGAGGATGCCCCAGAAGAGACGCATCAACTCTGGAAAGAGAGAGGCAAAATGTTCCTGTATCAAGGGAAGCTCTGTAGAAGATACACCAATCCGAAAACACATGAATTGGTTTGGCAGATTATTGTGCCTAAACAAGATGTGAAGATGGTCCTCGAAGCTTACCATAATGGTGCTGGTCACTTCGGTTGGAAAAAGTTAGAAGTACTTCTAAGAGAAAGATTTTATTGGGTCGGGATGAGAAAATCAATCGAACAGTGGTGCAGAAATTGTGGCCCGTGCAACCTCAGAAGAAACGATCAAAAGAACCAAAGAGCACCACTGCAGCCCATAATCACCAAACAACCACTTGAACTTGTAGCCATGGACCACGTGAAGTTGACACCAAGCCGGTCCGGCTATGTCTATGCCTTGACCATCGTGGACCATTATTCACGTTTCTTGGTAGTAGTACCCGTAAAAGATCTGACAGCAAAAGCAGCAGCCAAAGCGTTCCAAACGTACTTTTGTAGACCCCATGGATATCCGGAACAGGTTCTCACCGACCAAGGTACAGCCTTTGAATCAGAGATCTTCAGAGAATTCTGTAATATGTATGGTTGCAAAAAGATCCGGACGACGGCCTATCATCCACAAACAAACGGCTTATGCGAGAAGATGAACCATATTGTAATAGACCTACTAAAGACTTTACCCGAGACAGATAGGAATCAATGGCCAGAGAAATTGCCTGACTTGGTGGATCTGTATAATCATGTCCCGGTGAGCTCCACCAACTGCACCCCAGCTTACCTTATGCGTGCAAGACCCGGCCAATTACCAATCGATCTAGAAATGGGAATTCTGAAACCAGACGCAGAAGTTCAAGACTCCAATTGGGATATCATACGGCAAAAGCAGTATCGCCAAGTGCAAGAGAGTGTGGAAAGAAGCCTTCAGCAAACTAGAGAAAGACAAGAGCGAACTTTCAACCAGAATGCTCTAGCGACCCCATTAAGACCGGGTGACCAAGTGCTCAAGAGAAATCGTCGAACCAATAAACTAGACAATCAGTGGGAAGCCGTACCCTACACAGTTTTACCAACAAGAATGGATAATCCTAAAATGTGTCTCATTAGCAAAAACGGAGGCTTAACATCTGTACTAGTGTCAAGAGACAATCTTAAATTGTGTCCGGAAGCATTGAAAGAGCCAGAAGTTGTCCAGCCAGAACCAGAAGTTATTCAACCCATACAGGTTCAACCAGTAAAGGAAAAAGAAGAGGAAATGTATCACACCTGTATAGGAGACTTTCCCAAAACCCTACTAACATACCATGGTGCAGTAGTGGTTCCCATGGTGGCCTTTTACCCAACACCGAACCCAATACCAGAAGTCCCAAGACAGGAAGAGGCTGACCCCGTACTACAGGAGGTTCCAGGCCAGGAAGAAAAGATTCCTGATCAGAGTAATCTCATTCACGGTGGACTTGCCAACTCCATAGTCATGGAATTATCTTTAGCAGAGCGGGCAGATACTACATCCGCAGTAGACAGTAGTACACCACATGAAGAGATACCGCTATTACGTAGATCACAGCGTAGTACCCAGGGCCAATTACCGGCCAGGTATGCAGATTACCAACTATAAAGCTCATAATGTGAATTGTATATATGTTATGCCATATATAGTTAAACAGAAAATGTAGTATAGTCATTGTTATCAGTCTGCAACGTTTAAGCCCAGTGCCTACAGAGACTTGTCTGTATGAACTTCTTGCATATTCTTGAACTTGTTATCAGCCCGGAGGCACTAAATCAAAGCTCCGGAAAGACTGCTTTTTGAACTTTGCTTTTTGCTCTTTTTGAACTTTCTTTAGACTTTATATTGATAACTCCGTTGGAAAAATGGAACTAAATTCCTGGACACTAAGTACAGTGCCTTTCCTAATACCTTCAAGGATAGAACTGTATTAATGGACGCTATTTGAAGTGACTTTTTACAGAACTCTATTTTTGTTTCCTTGAGTGGTTTTTGTAACTTTTCATTTTTAAGACTCTGTACATATAAATTGTTATTTCAAAATGTTATTGTCCCACAGTCCCGGAGTACTGTTCTTAACTAAGGTGGAATGTGGCACCCCTAGGGGTATTTGCCACAAAAATAGTTACTGACAGTAAGTACAAATACTAAAATAGCAAGACTGCACTACCACCTCCGGCCAGAAGGGGGAGCTCCAGAGACTCCCCTTGATCCATTCTGGTCTGAGAGAAGAAATGGCAGTTGGGCTAAGGAGCTGAAAGTGAGAGGTCATACAGCTGAATCTCTAACAGCCCTGTGACTGTTACCAGGCCTAAATCACCGGCCTGAGGAGAAGAGGGATAGAGAAAAAGGACATTGTGAGAACCGGGTAGCATTAATCACTACCCAGAACAGGCGCAAAGACGGATACCGGATCCGTGGCTGTATTCATTATATATAATACAGCAACCGGAAAAACGTGAGGTGATATCAGCTTCACTAGGGCCGGACGCAGCAACAGACACAGAGTTCAGCGGTACTCCCAGAGGGGGTAAACCGATAAAAGGACTCGGGTTGCCCGTCGAACCAGGACCTGGAGGGGACAGATTGGGCCGGCAGCCAGTTCACATACAGCAGCAGGGCCACACAGAAATTGCGCACAATAAGAGGCGAAGACCCCGGCAGGGTCAAAGTAACTCAGAGTTCCCATACAGACTCCGGTGACAGGACTGGTTGTAAATCCTTTTATGTTAAAGTAAACTGGTTAAACGTTTCAGTGCCTCAGTCTTTCATTTGGACAATAGCCATCTATCCAGGATCGGGATCGTCACCGCTGGGAGAACCGGCTGCTGATCAAGTAAGTGCCTGTCCCCTCATGATACCCCTTACACTGTGCATTGCCTGAGGCCACGGCACCGGGTCAAGCCACCCGTGACATCCCCCTCAAGAGACAGACTCCATTGGTCCGGTGCTGGGTATCCCGGTCTCCTGGGCGTCACAATCATTTTGTAAGCAATGATTTTTTTTTATCAAAACGTTTTTATTGAACAAAGAATGTTGTCGTTTGGACGGCAGCAATCTTGGATGGCTCTCTCATACACTAGATTGGCTGTTAGGCTGAGCACTCCTGCATTTTCTCGACGAGATCTCTATGAGAGGGCCACAAGCAGACATGACTTGCAGTGGCTAATCTCTGGGAAAACAATAGGATAGGTAGTCAAAAATTACAGTGGGGCAAAAAAGTATTTAGTCAGTCAGCAATAGTGCAAGTTCCACCACTTAAAAAGATGAGAGGCATCTGTAATTTACATCATAGGTAGACCTCAACTATGGGAGACAAACTGAGAAAAAAAAATCCAGAAAATCACATTGTCTGTTTTTTTAACATTTTATTTGCATATTATGGTGGAAAATAAGTATTTGGTCAGAAACAAACAATCAAGATTTCTGGCTCTCACAGACCTGTAACTTCTTCTTTAAGAGTCTCCTCTTTCCTCCACTCATTACCTGTAGTAATGGCACCTGTTTAAACTTGTTATCAGTATAAAAGGATACCTGTGCACACCCTCAAACAGTCTGACTCCAAACTCCACTATGGTGAAGACCAAAGAGCTGTCAAAGGACACCAGAAACAAAATTGTAGCCCTGCACCAGGCTGGGAAGACTGAATCTGCAATAGCCAACCAGCTTGGAGTGAAGAAATCAACAGTGGGAGCAATAATTAGAAAATGGAAGACATACAAGACCACTGATAATCTCCCTCGATCTGGGGCTCCACGCAAAATCCCACCCCGTGGGGTCAGAATGATCACAAGAACGGTGAGCAAAAATCCCAGAACCACGCGGGGGGACCTAGTGAATAAACTGCAGACAGCTGGGACCAATGTAACAAGGCCTACCATAAGTAACACACTACACCACCATGGACTCAGATCCTGCAGTGCCAGACGTGTCCCACTGCTTAAGCCAGTCCGGGCCCGTCTGAAGTTTGCTAGAGAGCATTTGGATGATCCAGAGGAGTTTTGGGAGAATGTCCTATGGTCTGATGAAACCAAACTGGAACTGTTTGGTAGAAACACAACTTGTCGTGTTTGGAGGAAATAGAATACGGAGTTGCATCCATCAAACACCATACCTACTGTAAAGCATGGTGGTGGAAACATCATGCTTTGGGGCTGTTTCTCTGCAAAGGGGCCAGGACGACTGATCCGGGTACATGAAAGAATGAATGGGGCCATGTATCGTGAGATTTTGAGTGCAAACCTCCTTCCATCAGCAAGGGCATTGAAGATGAAACGTGGCTGGGTCTTTCAACATGACAATGATCCAAAGCACACCGCCAGGGCAACGAAGGAGTGGCTTCGTAAGAAGCATTTCAAGGTCCTGGAGTGGCCTAGCCAGTCTCCAGATCTCAACCCTATAGAAAACCTTTGGAGGGAGTTGAAAGTCCGTGTTGCCAAGCGAAAAGCCAAAAACATCACTGCCCTAGAGGAGATCTGCATGGAGGAATGGGCCAACATACCAACAACAGTGTGTGGCAACCTTGTGAAGACTTACAGAAAACGTTTGACCTCTGTCATTGCCAACAAAGGACATATTACAAAGTATTGAGATGAAATTTTGTTTCTGACCAAATACTTATTTTCCACCATAATATGCAAATAAAATGTTAAAAAAACAGACAATGATTTTCTGGATTTTTTTTTCTCAGTTTGTCTCCCACAGTTGAGGTCTACCTATGAGATGTAAATTACAGACGCCTCTCATCTTTTTAAGTGGTGGAACTTGCACTATTGCCGACTGACTAAATACTTTTTTGCCCCACTGTAAGTACCATATATACTCGAGTATAAGCCGACCCCCCTAATTTTGCCACAAAAAAACTGGGAAAACTTATTGACTCGAGTATAAGCCTAGGGTAGAAATGCAGCATTTACCGGTGAATTTCAATAATAAAAATAGATCATTATTTCCCCATAGCTGTGCCATATAGTGCTCTGCGCCGTTCATTATTGCCCTATAGCTCTGCCCCATATAGTGCTCTGCACCGTTCATTATATCCCTATAGCTGTGCCCCATATAGTGCTCTGCACCGTTCATTATTGCCCTATAGCTGTGCCCCATATAGTGCTCTGCACCGTTCATTATTGCCCTATAGCTGTGCCCCATATAGTGCTCTGCGCCGTTCATTATTGCCCTATAGCTGTGCCCCATATAGTGCTCTGCACCGTTCATTATTGCCCTATAGCTGTGCCCCATATAGTGCTCTGCACCGTTCATTATTGCCCTATAGCTCTGCCCCATATAGTGCTCTGCACCGTTCATTATTGCCCTATAGCTGTGCCCCATATAGTGCTCTGCACCGTTCATTATTGCCCTATAGCTGTGCCCCATATAGTGCTCTTGCACCGTTCATTATTGCCCTATAGCTCTGCCCCATATAGTGCTCTGCGCCGTTCATTATTGCCCTATAGCTGTGCTCCATATAGTGCTCTGCACCGTTCATTATTGCCCTATAGCTGTGCCCCATATAGTGCTCTGCACCGTTCATTATTGCCCTATAGCTCTGCCCCATATAGTGCTCTGCACCGCTCATTATTGCCCTATAGCTGTGCCCCATATAGTGCTCTGCACCGTTCATTATTGCCCTATAGCTCTGCCCCATATAGTGCTCTTGCACCGTTCATATTGCCCCATAGAAAGCTCTGCCATTGTCGCTGCTGCTGCAGTAAAGAAAAAAAAAAAAAAAACACATACTCACCTCTCTTGCTTACAGCTCCCGGCGTCTCGTTCCGGCGTCCGGTCCCGGCGTCTCTCTGCTCTGACTGATCAGGCAGAGGGCGCCGCGCACACTATATGCGTCATCGCGCCCTCTGACCTGAACAGTCAGAGAGCAGAGACGCCGGGAAGATGGAGCGGCGCCCGGCGGCTGGAACGTGGACAGGTGAATATGCGATACTTACCTGGTCCTGGCGTCCGGCTCCTTCTCCCGGACAGCTGTCTTCGGTGCCGCAGCTTCGTCCTCTATCAGCGGTCACCGTTACCGCTGATTTGAGAAATGAATAGGCGGCTCCACCCCTATGGGAGGTGGAGCCGCTTATTCATTTCTCTAATGAGCGGTCCCACGTGACCGCTGATAGAGGAAGAACTGCAGCACCGAAGACCGTGGGACGGCAGGGGGAGCGCCAGGATCGCTGGAAGCAGGTAAGTATGCCTCAGCGCCCTCACCCCATCACCCACCGACCCTGCCACCCACCTTGACTCGAGTATAAGCCGAGAGGGGCACTTTCAGCCCAAAAATTTGGGCTGAAAATCTCGGCTTATACTCGAGTATATACGGTATGTCAAATAATTAAAAAGTCCTCCTCCCATCAAAGTTTTTATCCTCTTTACATATTGCAATCCTCATATTATATAGTACTGTGTACTTACAATTGCTCATTTTGCCTTTCTACCCAGCTAATTCTTTTCTTTTCTCTGCTCTATGTAGAAACATGAAGTATCTTGTCCCTGCATTTATCATTCCTCTCTTCAGCTCCTGACCCTGCTGCTCCCGCTTCCCCCTGCCAGGATTTTAGCAGTGAATGATGACTCATACAGAGAAAATTGACCTCCTCTTTCTACATAGATCTTAGAAGGATTTAGCTTGTCAGTATTTTAATCAAGTGATGTCATAGACCTAATGGAAAACAGAAGAATCAATTGGCTGGGGTCCCCATACACATTTGGATGTCAGCTGATCGATTTCAGTGGTTTTGGCCAACAATAGGTTAAAGTACCACTCCAGCGGGTTTTTTTTTTTTTGCAGCACTGGAGTGGTGGTACTAATCCAAGTTCCCTGTCCTTAGTCTTATACTAAACAGCCACAGTCTTCAGCTATTCCTGGTGTCACTCCAATTGGTCTCTAGCAGTCTGTGACCTGCAGATCGTTCGAGTATTTGCTGGGCAAGATAGATGTCACTCGCTACTCAGTGTAAGTCTGAGAGCCAGAACGAGGCCATGACAAGGCTGTCTAAACTTACATTCAGAGCTTATGACCGTTACTTCTGACTTCTAGTCAGTCAAAAGTTGCAGTTGTCACAAAATGTCGGCACGGGACCGGAGTGACGCCGGGACGATCTGAAGAAAGCGGCTGGTAAGTATAAGACTAGGGTCAGGGAACTTATTAGTTGCACAAGTCTAATACTGAAGTAAAAAAGAAATGCTGGAGTGGTGCTTTGGAGTGTGGAGGGGGGTTAGTAGTCATGTTTCCGGTAATTGTACTTACCAGCGTGAAGACAAACATCAACATCTTCCTCTTTAATATTCATCTTATCTTCCGGTTCAGTTTTTGGAGCAATATCAACAACTATAATGTTCAAGTTCTCTTCCTGATTTAAAGGTTAAGAGAAAAAACAATTTTACACCCGTTACACAGTGTTCCATATTCCTACATAATGATAGAAAGTGCCATTCTGAATTCTACACCTCACAGCCCAGCAGATGGTGGATACATCTTCAGCATGTAGATACTACAGAATTTAACTGTAGGCTGATGAAGGTCGAGTTAAAGACCGAAACGTGTTTTGCTTTCATTAATAAATTATCATCCTTTTTGAACGACATCCGAGTGCCAAGACTTTAAATACTTATTAATGGGATAGGATCCTACATTTGTATCAACGTACTGAAAGTGCCGTTTCACTTTTTCATTTACCGTATATACTCAAGTATAAGCTGAGATTTTCAGCCCATTTTTTTAGGCTGAGAGTGCCCCTCTCAGCTTATACTCGAGTCAGTGTCCCAGGGGGGGGTCGGCGGGGGAGCGGCGGCTGTGACATACTCACCTGCTCCCGATGCGGTCCCTGGCAGCTTCTCTGATGGTCTTCTCCAGGCGCTGACAGCTTCTTCCAGCGTTGAGCGGTCACATGGTACCGCTCATTACATTATTATGGAAGCGACTCCACACCCATAGGGGTGGAGCCTGTTATGATCTGGTGGCCATGGAGCAGCATGAGACGTACTCTGGAGAAGGTGGTCCCTGTACTGACCGCAAACCCTGAACCTAGCAGCGCAACTAAAAGCAGCCATGGGGGGTACCTAACACTCCCTAGACCCCTCGGCACAGCCTAAGATCTAACTACCCCTAAAGACAGAAACAGGAAACCTATCTTGCCTCAGAGAAAATCCCCAAAGATAGATAGCCCCCCACAAATATTGACTGTGAGAGGAGAGGAAAATAACATACTCAGATATGAAATCAGATTTTAGCATAGGAGGCCATACTAGCTAAAAAGAAAGGATAGAACAGAGTACTATGCGGTCAGTATAAAAATACTAGAAAATATCCACCGCAGAAAATACGGATCACCACATCTGACTAAAGACATGGGGGGTATATCTGCATCTCCAGAGAAATAGCTAGGCTGCAAAAAATCCTTCACAGACCAAAACATGAAAATGCACAGAACTATAAGGTCCACTGCAGGTGGACAGCAAAAACAAAGCCAGGACTTATCTTTGTAGAAAAACACAGCAAACTGGAAAGACCAGCAGGGAAGTGAATCCTTCAAGAACAATGGACAACTGGCACTGACTAAAGGATCCTGCAAACCTATATACCCCAGTCAGTCCTGCAATTAGTAGATACACATGTCCACTCCTGCAATCCAGGCACAACTGCATTACCCTCTACAACCACCGGAGGGAGCCCAAAAGCTGAATTCAAAACAGTACCCCCCCTTGAGGAGGGGTCACTGAACCCTCACCAGAGCCCCCAGGCCGATCAGGATGAGCCCGATGAAAGCCACGAACCAAATCAACGGCATGGACATCAGAGGCAGAAACCCAAGAATTATCCTCCTGGCCATAACCCTTCCACTTGACAAGGTACTGAAGCTTCCGCCTCGAAAAACGAGAATCCAAAATCTTCTCAACAACATATTCCAACTCCCCATCGACCAATACAGGGGCCGGAGGATCAACAGAGGGAACAACGGGCTCCACATATTTCTGCAACAAAGATTTATGGAAGACATTATGAATAGCAAACGAGGCCGGAAGCGCCAGGCGAAAGGACACTGGATTAATAATCTCAGAAATCCTATAAGGACCAATAAATCGAGGCTTAAACTTAGGGGAAGAAACCTTCATAGGAACATGACGGGAAGATAACCAAACCAGATCCCCAATCCGAAGCTGGGAACCAACACACCGACGACGATTAGCAAAACGTTGAGCCTCCTCCTGAGACAGCACCAAATTGTCCACCACATAATCTGCTGCAACCTGTCGACCACAGAATCCACACCAGAAAGGTCAGAAGGCTCAACCTGCCCAGAAGAAAAACGAGGATGAAAACCAAAATTACAAAAAAAAAGGCGAAACCAAAGTAGCCGAACTGGCCCGATTATTAAGGGCAAACTTGGCCAATGGCAAAAAAGCCACCCAATCATCCTGATTAGCAGACACAAAGCATCTCAAATAGGTCTCCAAGGTCTGATTAGTTCGCTCAGTCTGGCCATTTGTCTGAGGATGAAATGCAGAAGAAAAAGACAAATCAATGCCCAGCTTGGCACAAAAGGCCCGCCAAAACCTAGAAACAAACTGGGAACCTCTGTCGGACACAATATTCTCCAGAATACCATGCAAGCGCACCACATGCTGAAAAAACAACGGAACCAAATCAGAAGAAGAAGGCAATTTAGGCAAAGGCACCAAATGAACCATCTTAGAAAATCGGTCACAGACAACGCAGATAACCGACATTCTTTGGGAAACAGGAAGATCGGAAATAAAATCCATAGAAATATGTGTCTAGGGCCTCTCGGGGACCGGTAATGGCAAAAGCAACCCACTAGCACGGGAACAGCAAGGCTTAGCCCGCGCACAAATCCCACAGGACTGCACAAAAGAACGCACATCCCGCGACAAAGAAGGCCACCAAAAGGACCTACTAACCAAATCTCTGGTACCAAAAATCCCAGGATGGCAAGCCAACACAGAACAATGAACCTCAGAAATCACTTTAGTAGTCCATCTATCAGGAACAAACAGTTTCCCCACAGGACAGCGGTCAGGCTGATCAGCCTGAAATTCCTGAAGAACCCGTAGCAAATCAGGGGAGATGGCAGAAAGAATCACCCCTTCCTTCAAAATGCCGACTTGCTCAAGAACCCCAGGGGAATCAGGAAAAAAACTCCTAGAGAGGGCATCCGCCTTAACATGCTTAGTACCAGGAATGTACGAGACCACAAAATCAAAACGGGAGAAAAACAGGGACCATCGAGCCTGTCTAGGATTCAGCCGTTTGGCAGACTCGAGGTAAATCAGATTCTTATGATCGGTCAGGACCACAATACGGTGCTTGGCCCCCTCAAGCCAATGTTGCCACTCCTCAAATGCCCACTTCATAGCCAACAACTCCCGATTGCCGACATCATAATTGCGTTCCGCAGGTCAAAACTTCCGAGAAAAGAAGACACACGGTTTCATCAGGGAACCATCAGAATTCCTCTGAGACAAAACGGCCCCTGCCCCAATCTCAGACGCGTCAACCTGAACCTGAAATGGAAGAGAAACATCTGGCTGACGCAACACAGGGGCAGAAGTAAATCAGCGTTTAAGCTCCTGAAAGGCAGAAACGGCCGCGGAGGACCAATTCGTCACATCAGCGCCTTTCTTGGCCAAATCGGTTAGAGGTTTAACCACACTGGAGGAGTTGGCAATGAAACGACGATAAAAATTAGCAAAGCCCAAGAATTTCTGAAGGCTCTTCACAGATGTGGGCTGAATCCAATCATGAATGGCCTGAACCTTAACCGGATCCATTTCTATAGATGAGGGAGAAAAAATGAAACCCAAAAAAGAAACCTTCTGCACTCCAAAGAGACACTTTGACTCCTTCACAAACAAAGCATTATTACGGAGGATCTGAAATACCATCCTGACCTGTTTCACATGAGACTCCCAATCATTGGAAAAAAATCAAAATATCATCCAAATATACAACCATGAATTTATCAAGATAACTCTGAAAGATATCATGCATGAAGGATTGGAACACAGATGGGGCATTAGAGAGTCCGAATGGCATCACAAGGTATTCAAAATGGCCTTTGGGCATATTAAATGCAGTTTTCCATTCGTCACCCTGCTTGATACGAATAAGATTATATGCCCCTCGAAGGTCAATCTTAGTAAACCAGCTAGACCCCTTAATCCTAGCAAACAAATCAGTAAGCAAAGGCAAGGGGTATTGAAATTTAACCGTGATCATATTCAAGAGGCGATAATCAATACAGGGTCTCAAGGATCCATCCTTCTTGGCAACAAAAAAGAACCCCGCTCCCAACGGTGAAGAAGATGGCCGAATATGCCCCTTCTCCAAAGACTCCTCAATATAGCTCCGTATGGCGGCATGTTCTGGCACAGACAGGTTGAAAAGTCGGCCCTTAGGGAACTTACAACCTGGAATCAAGTCAATAGCACAATCACAGTCCCTATGCGGTGGAAGGGAACTGGATTTGGGCTCATCGAATACATCCTGGAAATCTGACAAAAACTCAGGAATTTCAGAAGAGGGGGAAGAGGAAATTGACATCAAAGGAACGTGACCATGAACCCCCTGACAACCCCAACTAGTCACAGACATGGATTTCCAGTCTAACACCGGATTATGTAGCTGTAACCATGGAAAACCCAGCACAATATCATCATGCAAATTATGCAACACCAGAAAACGACAATCTTCCTGATGGGCTGGCGCCATGCGCATGGTCAGCTGTGTCCAAAACTGAGGTTTATTTTTAGCCAACGGTGTAGCATCAATGCCCCTCAAAGGAATAGTGTTCTGCAAAGGCTGCAAGGGAAAACCACAACGTCTGGCAAATTCTATGTCCATTAAGTTCAGAGCGGCGCCTGAATCCACAAATGCCATGACAGAAAATGATGATAATGAGCAGATCAAGGTCACAGATAACAGAAATTTAGGTTGTATAGTACTGATGGCAACAGAACTAGCGATTCTCTTAGTACGCTTAGGGCAATCAGAAATAACATGAGCAGAATCGCCGCAGTAAAAACAACCTATTCTGACGCCTAAATGTTTGACGTTCAGCTCTAGACAAAATCCTATCACACTGCATAGGCTCAGGGCTCCGCTCAGAGGACAACGCCACAGTGTGCACAATTCTGCGCTCGCGCAAGCGCCGATCAATCTGAATGGTCAGAGACATAGAATCACTCAGACCAGCAGGCGTGGGGAACCCCACCATAACGTCTTTAACGGATTCAGAAAGACCCTTACTGAAAATTGCCGCCAAGGCATCCTCATTCCATTTAGTCAGTACAGACCATTTTCTAAATTTCTGGCAATACGATTCTGCCGCTTCTTGACCTTGACACAGGGCTAACAAAATTTTCTCAGCCTGATCCACAGAATTAGGCTCATCATACAACAACCCCAATGCCTGAAAGAACGAATCAACATCAAGCAAAGCAGGATTGCCAGTTTCCAGGGAAAATGCCCAATCCTGTGGGTCACCACGCAGCAGAGATATGATGATTTTAACCTGCTGAATAGGATCACCAGAAGACTGGGGTCTTAATGCAAAAAACAGTTTACAGTTATTTTTGAAACTCAAAAATTTGGATCTGTCACCAAAGAATAAATCAGGAGTGGGAATCTTAGTTTCTAAGGCAGGAGTTTGAACAATATAATCTGAAATACCCTGTACCCTAGCAGCAAGCTGATCCACCCAAGAAACTAACTCCTGAACATTCATGTTAATACAAGACTCCGTAGCCACCCAGAGGTAAAGAGGGAGGAACAGACCAAACAGGCTAAGGAAAAAAAAAAATGGCTCAAAATCTTTCCACCCTTCTTCTGAGATGCAATTAACTCATTGTTGGCCAGTTGTACTGTTATGATCTGGTGGCCTTGGAGCAGCATGAGACGTACTCTGGAGAAGGTGGTCCCTGTACTGACCGCAAACCCTGAACCTAGAAGCGCAACTAAAAGCAGCCATTTGGGGTACCTAACACTCCCTAGACCCCTCGGCACACCCTAAGATCTAACTACCCCTAAAGACAGAAACTTGAAACCTATCTTGCCTCAGAGAAAATCCCCAAAGATAGATAGCCCCCCACAAATATTGACTGTGAGAGGAGAGGGAAATAACATATGCAGATATGAAATCAGATTTTAGCATAGGAGGCCATACTAGCTAAAAAGAAAGGATAGAACAGAGTACTATGCGGTCAGTATAAAAATACTAGAAAATATCCACCGCAGAAAATACGGATCACCACATCTGACTAAAGACATGGGGGGTATATCTGCATCTCCAGAGAAATAGCTAGGCTGCAAAAAATCCTTCACAGACCAAGCTGGACAAGACAAAAACATGAAAATGCACAGAACTATAAGGTCCACTGCAGGTGGACAGCAAAAACAAAGCCAGGACTTATCTTTGTAGAAAAACACTTTCCAGACCAGCAGGGAAGTGAACCCTTCAAGAACAATGGACAACTGGCACTGACTAAAGGATCCTGCAAAGTTATATACCCCAGTCAGTCCTGCAATTAGTAGATACACATGTCCACTCCTGCAATCCAGGCACAACTGCATTACCCTCTACAACCACCGGAGGGAGCCCAAAAGCTGAATTCACAACAGGAGTCGCATATTCATTACTGTAATGAGTAGTACCGGTGACCTCTCAACGCTGGAAGAAGCTGTCAGCCCCCAAAGACCATCAGAGAAGCTGCCAGGGACCGCGCCGAGAGCAGGAGAGTATAATGGGGAGGGTGAGCAGCATTGCGCGATATACACCTGTCCTTGTTCCATTGCTGGGTGCCGCTCCGTCGTCCGCGTCCTCTGCTGTGACGCTCAGGTCAGAGGGTGCGATGATGTGGTTAGTGCGCGCCCTCTGCCTGAACGTTAGTGCAGAGGATGCGGAAGACGGAGCGGCACCCGGCGGTGGAACGAGGACAGGTGAATATTGCAAGTGCCGGGGGCCTGAGCGACGAGAGGTGAGTATGTCATTTTTTTTTTTTAATCGTAGCAACAGCATATAGGGCAAATATCTCTATGGAGCATCTTATGGTCCCCTTATTAACCTTTATGCAGCACTGTATGGGGCAAATATCTCTATGGAGCATCTTATGGGGCCATTAGTAACCTTTGTGCAGCATTATATGGGGCATATTTTAATATGGAGCATCTTATGGGGCCCATCATAAACTTTATGGAGCATTATATGGGGCGTATTTTGTATGGCGCATCTTATGGGGCCCATCATGAACTGTATGGAGCATTATATGGGGCTCCTGATTCAATATGGATATTCAAAAACACTTAATCTACTGATGTCTCAATTAATTTTACTTTTATTGGTATCTATTTTTATTTTTTAAATTTACCGGTAGCTGTTGCATTTTCCACCCTAGGCTTATACTCGAGTCATTAAGTTTTCCCAGTTTTTTGTGGCAAAGTTAGGGGTCTTGGCTTATACTCGAGTATATACGGTATATCTGCAAAATGTCTATTGGGAAAGTGTCAGGGCCCCCGTACACAGAGCGCCAGCGGAACCTGACAATTTCAGCTGGTACGGCCAACACAAGTTAAATATGTATGCGGCCCTTTAGATTCACCTATTGAGATTTACAATGGTCCAATTGCTTAAAGATTCATTTACACTGAAAGATTGTCGCAATTTTTAGGCTAAGTGCACACGTTCAGGATTTCTCGCAGAAAATTCCTGAGAAAACCGGACATTTTCTGCAAGAAATCCGCATGCGTTTTGCCGCGATTTTGCCGCGTTTTTTTCCGGACACTTCCCAATGCATTTAGTAGTGGGAAATCCGCAAAAAAAAACGCAAATAAACCCGCAAAATTAATGAACATGCTGCGGTTTTTACCGCGATGCGTTTTTTTCACGGAAAAAACCGCAACATGTGCACAAAACATGCGGAATTCATTCTAAATGATGGGATGCTTATTGTATGCAGTTTTTTTGCGGTTTTATAGCGTTTTTATCGGGAAAAAACGAAGAAAAAAAACTGCAACGTGTGCACACAGCCTTAAGAACGCTGGTTTCACAAAAAAACTACCGATCACCTTGATGAATGAGCAAACCGCTGGTTCGTCAGGTGAAATGATCTCTTGTGCAGGGCAAAAAAGTCATCGTTCTCAGAGGAGCATCATCCTGTGTAAACAGGACTCACTCTGCCAAGAACAAAGGCAGCCTATGCGCTCTGAGCGATCTACTATAGATCGCTCAGTGCGCATCATTCACTTTCGGTCTGCTATTAAACAACCACCGATTTGCAAATGTCAACTGATCGGCAGTCATTTAGGACTCCTGGCTGGCCTTTGGAAACAGACCCTTAAAGTAAGACTTTCCCCACACACAGCCCGTTCTCTGCTTGGGTCAAGAAACTATTTGAGAGGACTTGTAACACTCAGGGTTGTGGAGTCAGTAAGCTAAAGCTCCGACTCCTCAATTTCCATGACACCGACTCCACAGCCCTGGGAACATTCATATACTGTCATTAGAATATTACCGAGTATCCATGGGACATGTCGTTTTTCACAGAATCCTGTAGATAGACAGGACTTGGACAGCTCTCTGGTATTCGCTTCTTACTAGACCTCGGACATATCCTTGGTATACTCTTCTTATTGGACCTCGGACATCTCTCTGGTATACTCTTCTTACTAGACCTCTCTGTAAAAGCATCCACATATTATCTAAATAGATTGATTATATAAGATTTGTCAGTGGATTTGTGCATAGTTAGGTTTTTACCCAGTGATGTCAGAGTTTCCGGAGTCTCCATAATGACGTCCTTGTACTGATCCTTGTGTCCTTCTATGTAGTCCCACTCCTCCATGGAGAAACAGACGGTGAAGTCCTGACACCTTATAGGAACCTGAGACACAATGATAAAGTCATCATCCAGCCACATTATCCCTTGTGTGGTCATATAATGTCCCAGTATTCCCAGCAGAGCTCACCTCTCCAGTCAGCAGATGGATGACCCTCCTGGTGAGGTCCAGGATCTTCTGCTTATTGTTTATCAGTGAGAAGTAAGGATTTTCCATAATGAGACTCAGGGTCTCGAGTTGTTTATTGGACTTTTTCATAGGTCCATAATCCTAAGAACAGAGGATGAATCCCAAAAGTCATTGCTGCTAATCCATTATAAACGACGCGCTAATTTTCATGATATGTGACAAAATACCCAGAACCCCTCACCTCTCCCGTCAGCAGGTAGATGATCTCCAAGGTGAGGCGCAGTATCTTCTCGGAAACGTGACTCTGGTTCCTGTTCATTTTGGTACTGAGGTAATTTTACATATACATGAGCTCTGTTTTAGGCACTCCTTTCCTCACACCTACGAAAATAAGAAATATACCCTATATTACCTAAAATATCACATTACAGATCAGAAAGCTCGTGTGGTTTCAGTATGGTCACAGAGTTGGGTTTTTTGCTGTATGAATTTTAGAGGGGATTTTACTGCCAAATCAAAAAACAGCTTTACCTGCTCTTTGAATATTCTTCTTATTGATTTCAATGGGAAAAACGGCAAATGACAGTGCCATTAGTTTGCTGTGCTGAGAGTGAAGCTGTAAGTCTTCACATGGTTCATTCGCCCCCCAATTACCATATCAGCACAAACAATTCACATTTTACAGACCGTCCGGCTGTGACGAGAATCTGATACCGTTTTTGCATAAATAATTGCTTTTTCAAAATGTGTTGTATTTTACTACATGACGAGTTTCATGAGTGATGACCAAGCTAACCAGCATGCAGTCCATAACGTAGTGTTGGACCATTGGCTGGATCTGGCGATATCGGAAGGTTCAGATGACCTACACAGTAGGACCCCACGCGTGTGCATCCATTCTCATTGGCTCATTCTCTAAGCCACCATAATTTGGATATTATATTCAAAAGCCACTCCTTGATTGGAGAAATTATATATATGCACACACACACATATATATATATATATATATATATATATATATATATATATATATATCCTGAATGCAAGCCATAGACAAAGAAGCACAGACTATTGTACATGTAGAAACTGTTCCTGCAACATGAAATAACTATAGACTATACCTAACCTGCTCCTCACCTTCCCTCTCAGCTCCAAACCTCCAGCCCTCTCTGTGTAGCCCCCCAAGGTCGGCTCCGTGATGGCGTCAGTAGTGCAAGACTACGGGGAGACGAGAATCATGGGTAATGTAGTCGTGGAATTCCCAGCTCATTGAATGACCGGTAATAGTATCTTCCTAGAATACGGTATTCATCAAAGCGTCTCTAGTTTGTGGCGGCGGCCATTTTGTCGAAGACCAGCTCTCCACTGGATTGTGGACGGGAAGTTTCTGTCGCCCCTGTGGTAAATATATAGTTATTTAGAAATAACAACAAGTAGCCACCTGGAAGCCGGAACTAGTAGGTCACAACTAACTGGAGCGCAGCAGGGGACCGGAAGTTTAAAGAACAAAACTGAAATAGTGACGTCACTTGCTGGAACGCAAAACTCAGGATGCTAGTGGAACGCTAAACCCGGAAGTGGAAGCGGCTGCTCGTCACGATGCCGAGATTTCCAGTTCCGGTGATTTAGTCAACAAGAGCACCGAAGCCTCGCTGTGTAAGTACGGCTGTTATGTGTGAGAGTCACTGCTGGACACCGTACATGGCGGCCATTTCTGGAGTCCCTGTTATGTGCCCAGCGGAGGAGTGAAGGCACTCCATTAAAGAAGAGAAATATCAGGCGTTTCTAGAGGTGTGCAGGATTTTTTAAAAATCCTAAAAAAGACAGGGAATGTCTTAAAATGAGAAAAGCCTTATATTACCTTGTTTATTGCTCCCCTGCTTTTGTGGTCTCCCAGGTCTCTGCATTGATGCCAGTGTGTATAGCACAAATCCAATGATGGGCTGCAGTGGTCACATGTTTGGGTGCAGCCCATTATCGCTGCAGGGCAATGAAAAGAACAACCGTGATCACCAGGGAACCGGGCGGCCCATACCACAGGCACCATCATACTACAGACACCAGCTGCATGAAAGAAAACCAGTCCATGCTGTGCCCCATATTAGGGGAACAGCTCCTTCCCTGCTCCATACAGCAATCGGACTAGTTCCTTGGATTAGCGTCCCATCGCAGAATTTAGTGCCTGTAACATGTACTATATTTATCAAGAAAGGCAGCCAGGCCTCTCAAATTGTACTAGTAAATCAACCATTACAGCATGTGGGAAAGAGTTCTGTAGTCTTACTGCTCTTACAGTAAAGAATAGCCTCGGATTATGAAACCCTTCATCAGAAAGGTCTTTGTACTGTCCCCTCATATATTTATACATTAACATAAGATCACCCCTTAGTCTTCGTTTTTCCAAACTAAATAGCCCCAAGTGTAATAACCTATCTTGGTATTTCAGACCCCCCCAGTCCTCTAATAACCTTGGTCGCTCTTCTCTGCACCCGCTCTAGTTCAGCTATGTCTTTCTTATACACCAGAGACCAGAACTGTGCACAGTATTCTTAGTGTGGTCGAACTAGTGACTTGTATAGAGGTAAAATTATGTTCTCCTCATGAGCATCTATGCCTCTTTTAATGCATCCCATTATTTTATTTGCCTTTGTAGCAGCTGCCTGACACTGGCCCCTGAATATGAGTTTGTCATCCACCCATACACCCAGGTCTTTTTCAGTGACAGTTTAACTGAAGGTTCCGTCATTTTACATTACATCCCCTGCCCAAGTGCATAACCTTTCCTTTTTTTTTTTACATTAAATGTCAATTCTCAGACAAGCCTCCATCTTGTATAAATCCTTCTGTATTATCATATTATCTTCCTGCAGAGTTTAGTATCATCTGCAAATATTGAAATTCTGCTCTGTATGCCCCCTACAAGGTCATTAATAAATATGGTAAAAAAGAGGACCCAATACTGACCCCTGTGGTACCCCACTGCTAACTATGACCCAATCCAAGTGTGTTCCATTAAGAGCCACTCTTTGTAAGGAATAACAATGAGAAATTTGTTAACCCAGTTACACATATCTTCCACTAGTCCCACAGCTTATTTTATGCACCATCCTTTTATGTGGCACTGTATCAAATACCTTTGAAAATCCCAGATAGACAACATCCACGGCCTTAAGGTACCGTCACACTGAAACGACGCTGCAGCGATACGACAACGATGTCGATCGCTGCAGCGTCGCTGTTTGGTCGCTGGAGAGCTGTCACACAGACAGCTCTCCAGCGACCAACGATCCCGAAGTCCCCTGGTAACCAGGGTAAACATCGGGTTACTAAGCGCAGGGCCGCGCTTAGTAACCCGATGTTTACCCTGGTTACCAGCGTAAACGTTAAAAAAACAAACACTACATACTTACCTTCCGTGTCTGTCCCCGGCGCTCTGCTTTCCTCTGCACTGTCAGCGCCGGTCAGCCGGAAAGCAGAGCGGTGACGTCACCGCTCTGCTTTCCGGCTAGCTGGCGCTGATGCAGGAGGAGTCAGCGGAAGGTAAGTATGTAGTGTTTGTTTTTTTAACGTTTACGCTGGTAACCAGGGTAAACATCGGGTTACTAAGCGCGGCCCTTCGCTTAGTAACCCGATGTTTACCCTGGTTACCAGTGAAGACATCGCTGGATCGGTGTCACACACGCCGATCCAGCGATGTCAGCGGGAGATCCAGCGACGAAATAAAGTTCTGGACTTTCCTCAGCGACCAACGATCTCCCAGCAGGGGCCTGATCGTTGGTCGCTGTCACACATAACGATTTCCTTAACGATATCGTTGCTACGTCACAAAAAGCAACAATATCGTTAACGATATCGTTATGTGTGACGGTACCTTTACCCTGGTCCAGTCTGGATCTAACCTAATAGAATCTGACCAGATTATGAGATCTAGACAGTTTGTTCAGGATTTAAAGGGAACGTGGCAGCTGATTCATGCTGCCTGAACCAATCGCTGTATGAGTCACAGCCTGCATTATTGCAGTTGTGGATGTTTTATTCTCAAATGCTGTGGTATCTCAGAGAAAAAGTACTTTGAAGAGTTCACCAGAGACTGCATCTCAGACAAATCAGACATCAACAGGAAGTAAGGGCTGCGGCTGCTTTCTGACTTCCTTTTGATGTTCCATTTGTCCGAAGGAGAGAACAGTGTGCTGATTGGGTGCAGGGCTTGTGTGATGTAACATGGTGATGTGAGCATTGGGACAGCGAGTGCCGATACCGCCAGCGTGGGAGGTGAGAATAAGGACTGTCTCACACTTCTTTTTATTCAGGAAAATGTTCTTTTAGGCCCAATTTTTTCCACTTTTTCAAGAGCTAACATGAAAAAGCAGATCACAAAGTTTGTTACCTACGTTCTTCTGAGTGAGGAAATACCCCCACAAAAAGAGATGGACACATCTCTTTTTGTGGGGGAAGGGAAGAAGTGACATTTGGAATGTATATTTGTCTGGAATAGATTGCAGGCACTATGTCTTATTAGCAGAGCCTCTGAGGTAGCAAAACAACAGAAACCCCAACAAGTGACCCTATTTTGGAAACAAAACCCATCAAGGCATTCATCTAAGGGCTGTGATGAGCTTGTTAAACCCCTAGGTGCTTCACAGAACGTTTTAAAATGTGGATGTAAAAACGAAAAATGTTTTTCTGCTAAAATGTTGTTTTGCCCCCAAATTTGTAAGTTTTACAATTGATAATTGGGAAAAAATGGACCCCATAATTTGTATTGCAATTACTTCCGAACACAAAGATTCCCCATATGTGGTCAAAAACTGATGTTTGGGCACACAGCAAAACTCGGAAAGCAAGAGCGCTATTTCTTTTTTTGGAGCGTAAATTTGTCTGGAATAGATTGTGAATGCCATGTTGACATGCCAAAGCAGCGGGAACCCCAAAAGTGACCTTGTAGAAATTGCATCTCTTGATGAATTCATCTACAGCTCCAGTTACTATTTTGTAACATCCACACCAGGCTTTATTCTGGAGAATTGCAAATGGGCCAGTTTAGCGTCTAAACATTGTGTCCCCATACAGTGTAGCACCTCCATACATTGTGCCCTGCTTGTGCTTCTGGCGATACGCACAGTTAAATTAAGTACCTTCTCTCCATTACAATAATGCCAAACATGTGGCCACTTACTGTAATTTAGGCACAGTGGGGCTTAGGAGGGTGGAATTTGGAAGCGCAGAATTCACTTGATTTTATTTGAGGGGGTGGGAGCCATGTCACTTTCCAGAGTCCTTGTTCTTTCAGTAACATGGAAGCCCTTATATTTCTAGTGACAAATGACAGACTTGAGTGGAGACTGGTTTTGTGCAGGATAAAGTACGGTTTTTAATGGTAACATTTTGGGGTACATAACATTTTCTGATTGCTTCCAGTATAAGGCTGGGATCATATTTTTGTGTTCTATTCTGAACACTTATGTCGAGATTTCCATTTACATCCCACAAAAATGCGATTCAGACATATTCCCCAACAGAACCACTCACCATAATGAGGCAGATGGAGACACTTTGGATTCCATTTGCTGTCTGTTCCGGTGGTATCCATCTTTTTAGGAGCTCACAGAACTCTGGTGGTCCACACTTGTGCGCTAATAAGAACCCTAAAATGGTGGGACATTGCTGGAAAAGAGATCAGATAGAGTCCAAAGTGACTTCATCTGCCTTTTAAGTGAGTGGTTCTGTCTGAGGTTTTGCCTGAATCACATTTTTGGGGAATTTACACAGAAACCCTGATGTAAGTGCTCAGCGGAGAGTGCAGGATAAATGTGAGCCAAGCCTTGTACTGATTTTTGGGAGAATGAACATATAGGCAGTACAAGAGTCGTTTTTATTTTTGTGTAGTTCACTGTGCGGTTTAAATGATAAGGCGGATTTATTCTTAGGGTTGGTGCGATACCAAATTAATATATTTTTTTTAGGTCTTGCTGCTATCAAAGAGTGAAAATGCTTGCTTATAACAAAAAAAAGTTATTTTGTTGCCATATTCTGAGAGCTGTAACTTTTTTTTTTATTGTTTGACGAACATTGCTGTATGGGGGCTTATGTTTTGCGAGACGAGTTGGAGATTTGTTTGGTACCATTTTGGGGCACATAACATGTTTTCATCCCTTTTTATCAGGGGGGATTTGATTTAAATCTAACTGATTTAAATCACGATTTAAATCACGATTTAAATCACTAGTCAGTAAGGCTTGATTTAAATCAGTGATTTAAATCAAAGTTTCTACCTAAACTAGTTCTTGCTACTTTAACATGCAAGTAGATGAAGATTTTTAGAATCCCTTTTTATATTACTTTTTTCTCCCCAGTTTAATGGGTTAATCATTCATATTTGGACACCACTGTTCTGTTGTACTTAGGAAGGAGAAAAATAATCCTGACCTTAATAACAATTTAAATAGATTTATTCAACTGAAACAATAACAACATTACAGCATAAGTTATTTGCTTAAACAAACATCCATGTTTGTTAACTAATTTGGCTAAACAAAATATATATATATATATATATATATGTATGTATATATATATATATATATATATATATATTATAAGAAACTTAGACTGTCAGCCCAGCCGACACATGAAAAACTTAAATACTACTGTCCCTGCTGTCCTCTGTAGCTCACTTGTCGTCATCTTCATCATCATCTTCTTCTTTGTTCCTATTCATAATCTGGAAAAGAAAAACAAGCTTTCCTGCTTTATTGGGTCCCAACCGATTTCTCAATTTAGAATGAATGAGTCCAAAGGAAGAGAATATTCTTTCAACGCCTGCAGAAGAAGCTACTGCTGTTAAAAGTGAAATCATTACTTGAACAGTCTCTAAATCCAAGCGCTTAAGTGACTTCCATCAGTTTACTGGTGTGACCTTCCTTAAAATATCTTCAGCAAACATATTTCTTGAATGGTTCCCCCTTAGCTCTGAAGTTTATTATAGTTTGCATTAAAGATGGATGATTGCTGGATACCCATGTCATAGCTAACTCCTCTTCCTCAGCACTTAGGTTTTGACCCTGATATTGGATATTGACAATATTTGCCAAAAAATGAGCTGGAGTCAGTGCTTGTCCCATTCGTTTGTTTACTGCTTGTAATTTAATTCTGTCCATGTGTAGTTCTGTTTTTAAGTGTTCACTCAGTTCCTTCCAAATTTCAACAGCATCCGCAATAAAACAGCTATATTTCTGTATTTTGTTTAAAGCTTGAGAGATGGGTTTCAGGAAGCTCAGCATATGTTCAACATTTCTCTTAAGCCCAATGTTGAGGATTTTGGCTGTGACAGTGCCATCTATTTTATCTCGATTTTCTTCACAAAGTGTCATCAGAATAGGCCAGTTTTTGATATACTGCTCAAAACAGTCCACCACAGAGTTCCATCTAACATCTTGTGGGAGCGTTCGCTTGGTTCCACCCATCCTTTTCAGAGCTGCTGCAGCAAAATGATTATTACGGAAGTATTTAGCAATTTCAACAACATTAGCCTTTATTTCTGGAACACTTAAAGGGAACCTGTCACCCCGTTTTTTCAGATTGAGCTATAAATACTGTTAAATAGGGCCTGCGCTGTGCGTTACTATAGTGTATGTAGTGTACCCTGATTCCCCATGTATGCTGAGAAATACATTACCAAAGTCGCCGTTTTCGCCTGTCAATCAGGCTGGTCAGGTCGGGTGGGCGTGTTCACAGCGCTCTTTTCTTCCCCAGCTTTCCGTTGGTGGCGTAGTGGTGTGCGCATGTCCAAGGTCCGAATTCCCTGCGCCCACGTGAAGACACAGCGCGCGATCTGCGCTGTCATCCCTTTCATCGGTGGGGGCGGCCATCTTCCTGGGGGCGCGCGTGCGCAGATGGAGTGCTCTGCTGCACGGGGCTTCAGGAAAATGGCCGCGGGATGCCGCGCGTGCGCACAAGAGATCGCGGCGGCCATTTTCCCAAAGCCGAGATGCAAACTCGCCACCAACGGAAAGCTGGGGAAGAAAAGAGCGCTGTGAACACGCCCACCCGACCTGACCAGCCTGATTGACAGGCGAAAACGGCGACTTTGGTAATGTATTTCTCAGCATACATGGGGAATCAGGGTACACTACATACACTATAGTAACGCACAGTGCAGGCCCTATTTAACAGTATTTATAGCTCAATCTGAAAAAACGGGGGTGACAGGTTCCTTTTAAGTCTTTGGCTAAGAGGTGCAGCAAATGAGCACTGCAACCATATGTTATTAGCAGCTTTGTATTCCCTCCCTGCTCTTCTAAATCTCTTCTCATCTTGGATACGTTTGCAGCATTGTCAGTGACCAAACTGCTTAGTAGACATTTGAATTTTTGTTCACATGTCGTTATAGCTTTTACTGCCACTTCTTGTAAGTATTCTGCTGTGTGTGCATTTCCTGACGTATCAGTTGTTTGTGCAAGGAAGACTTTACCTTCTTCTGTTGTTATACAAGCACATACAATAGGATCATTGTGGACATTACTCCACCCATCAATACTTAGGTTAACAATTTTACCCTCCAGAGCTGTTGCACATTGCTCCATTTCTCTGTCATACACTTGATCCAGCAGTTTCACTGCAACATCAGCTCTGCTGGGTGGACTGTATCCTGGTCTCAGTGACTGAACCATATTAATGAAATGTGGGTTCTCAGTCAGACGGAAAGAAGAGTTCGTTGCATAAATAAACTGGGCAATTTTTTCATCAATCAACTCTTTTTCTAATCTGCTAGTTCTTATCACAAACCTATCTATGGTGGTACCAGGAGGTAAAGGTTTTTTCTTCCTTTTGGGTGATGGTGATATGTGGCTGTGGGTGTCTGATGATGCTGCTGCTGCTAATGAAGCACTATCCTGGATGGATAACTCTGAAACTGTAGAACAGGATGATGGTGATCTTGGAGGTGGATAGTTTCCAGAATCCATGAATTCCCCTAAACAAAAAAAGTCAATGCTGTTATTTTATTGTTTATACAATTTCTGCTTATTGTACACAACACATCACTGCCCCTGCCCCCAAAGGAATATTTGTTTTTCTTCATAACTGTACCAAATGACAGTAACATGCAGTAATAATAAGAAATATAATTTTTCTCACACATGACAGTTCAGTCTTTAGAAATAGGATTCAATAAAAATGTTTACCAACCTGAAGATCCTGCCTGTTCAGAAGTGTTTCTTTGGTCATCTTCATCACCGCACTTCTCATGATGTTGCCTCATTCGCGCCACCAGGCCTTGCATCTCTTTGTTGCATCGTTTGCATTTTGCACGCATGCCTGCCTTACCGATAGGCGAAGGAGCTTCATTAAAATATTCCCAAACTGGGTCTCTTTTACGGCCTGCTGCCATTTATAAGGAAAGAATGTAATAAACCTCAGATCGTACACACAAACAGATCCAGACTTGTCTGTCTGTGGCTATGCTGCAGTATTGTGCTCAAAGTTTCACTTTCATTTTCTTGTCTGCTTGCCCTTCCTCCTCCTCACACTTAGATTCACATTCTTCTTGTGTTGTGCAGATCTATTCCACTCCAAACAATCAGAAACATATTGTGTAACTTCTTGGACTTGGCACTGAAGGGGTTGATTCTGTATTCATAGGTTTGTAGAACAATAGGATTAAGGTCTTTTTCTCAACTCTGTTCATGTTGTAACATTTTTGCCGTGAAGAAGAGGCTGGGACCTCTGCGGAGTCAAATTCAGTTTTGAGAACTGCGTAAGTAAAGCGAGCGTCTGTGATAATATAGGAGAGAAACTGCCCACTAATCCTACAGAAACCTCTGGAAGAGCATGGCATTGTGAATGTTACACATATACAGCCTTTATTCTACTGAGTTAAACAACTCAGCTTTATCTCATGATGGAAGAACCTTTGGATGGTAAAATATTTTCCTCAAAAAGCAGTTTATTGAAAAAAATCCGATTTAAATAAAAAAAATCCGATTTAAATAAAAAAAATCCGATTTTTTTTTATTTTTTTTAAAAAAACATTGATTTTTATCCACCCTGCTTTTTGTTCAGATTTTGCAGACACAGAATGAACCAAAATCAGCAATTCAGTAATTATTTTTTATCTATTTTTTTGCGCTGTTCACATTGCGGTAAAAATAAGACCAATATTATTCATCTGGTCTTTACAATTACAGCGATACCAGATATTGTGCCTGTGAGAAGACCCTGCTTATAGCTGGATCTCACAGGTCACTGCACTCCATGGTCATCAGATACCATCAGGGCACCATGGCAACAATCGCCACCTGAGATTACGATCGCAGGGGGTCGATTCTGCCATAAAGGGTCTTTAAAGGGAACCTGTTCCCCCCCTCCTTTCCCCCCCCCCCCCCCCAGGTGTTTATAACTAAAAGAGCCACCTTGTGCAGCACTAATGCTGCATTCTGACAAGGTGGCTCTTTTAGTTCGGGTCCCTGGCACTGCTTAAATAATTGCTTTTGAAGTTTGTTCCTCATACCGTGAAATCGCCACGGGGGCAGGTCTTTCCCCCTTAATCCAGACGCCTCACAGCCCTTCGCGCTGCCCTTCGAACTTACAACGCATTTGTTCAGACTGGCCTACCGCCTCAACGCATTAACCTAATTATCCCCGTGTGGCCCATTCAAAAAACTTAAGCCATAATCAGGTTCCTCACATCATGTTCTCATACAATTTATGCAGTTAATAGCCCTGTGTGTCTGTACTACTACATACTGTACTTGGGCAGTGAACTGGTTCATGCAGCTTTACATGAACACCCGATCCTTACACTATGGCTGGTCCGAACAACAAAAGCAATTGTTACCATCCACCTCTTGTGTCTCCCCTTTTCCTCATTGTTTGTAAGCTTGCGAGCAGGGCCCTCACTCATCTTGGTATCTGTTTTGATCTATGTGATTATTGTTATGCTGTAATGTCTATTGTCTGTACAATTCCCCTCTAAAATGTAAAGTGCTGCAGAATATGCCTGCGCTATAGAAATAAAATTATTATTATATGATTATTATATATATTCGGAGTCGGTGCATTTTACATCGACTCTGACTCCGCCAAAATGGACACCGACTCAACAACTCCAACTCCACAGCCCTGCCCATAAGCAGTACCACAGGCCCATCCATCTCATCTGTTAAGAGTCAGTGTCATCTTACCAGTCCATAAAACCTTTGAAAATTCAATCTTCATTACTCTCATTCATTAGCTTAATAGTACTTATCATATTTGAAGCATTGTCAGTTACGACAGAAAGAACTTGCTCTTTTTTAAGTTCATAGTCTTGTGGCCTGAGAGTCCATGTGAGCGGACGTGCGGCTGTGAGCTCCCACCGCTGTGCATACCAAAATCCTGCAGAGCCGCTGCTGTTTGGTCCCTGTGGGGGCTTATCTGTGCGGGGAGACTTGCAAAGCCCGGTGGCGCTGAGTGGTAGCGCTTAAACCGGCGAAAATGACAAGGAGACGGCAGAAGGACGCGGGAGCCGGGGATGCAGGCGCAATCCAAGATGGCGCCGACACGAGGGAGAAGGCAGACAAGGAGAACGCCGCATGCAGAAAGCGCATGGAGGTGGCGGCAAAGCTCCAGCAGTTTGCGAGAGCGGAGGCCGCAGAGGAGGGAGCCGGAGCTGATACCGAAGAGGAGGAGGAGAGCCCAGCAGGAGAACATGAGGTACAACAGGGGAGAAAGGAGAGTAAAATGGCGGTGGCAGAAGGGGGACCCGAGGAAATGGCACCAGAAGCTGAGCCTACCCTAAGAGACGTTTTTGCGCTAGTTTCTTCATGTAAACAGTCTCTGACCTTACAGATACAGGAGGTTAAGGGAGACACAGCCCAGATAAACGCAGCCATGCAGAAGATTGACAAACGTGTGGGGGAGGTAGAGGAGAGAGTGAGCACTGCAGAAGACCATATAGTACAGCTGCAAAAAGCAGAGAAAAAGTTCACTCAAGCAATAGCTGAATTGGCGGCAAAAAATGAGGACCTTGAGAACAGGTCCAGAAGAAACAATATTCGCATAGTGGGCATCCCTGAAAAAGCTGAAGGGAGGAATCCAACGGAATATATTGAAAAATGGCTTTTAGAGACATTTGGAGATACGGCGCTAACAAAAGTGTTTGCGGTAGAAAGAGCGCATAGGGTCCCACCGAAACCACCTGTCCCTGGAGCGAATCCCCGTACCATGCTCGCCAAAATTCTAAACTATAGGGACAGAGACATTATCCTGAGGAAGGCCAGAGACATGACGGATCTGACAGTTGAAGGCCAAAAGATTGCTATCTACCCGGACTATTCTACTCTGGTGCAGAGACAACGGATGATGTTCACGGGTATCAAGAGACGGCTGAGGGAGTTGGGAGTGCAGTATTCCATGATGTTTCCAGCAAGACTGAGGGTGGTGGCGTTTGATAAAATTTATTTTTTTCAGAAGCCGGAGGAAGCTACCCAGTGGATTGACATTAATGCTAAAAAGCTTAAAGGAAAAGGAGACTGAAACTGTGGGAAGAGTCTGATTTTGGTTACTTATTTGTCAGGGGGCATAGAGTCATGTGATTGACAAACCAAGGGGTGGCGAAGAAGGGAGCTGGATTATATTCAGTTAAAGTTAATGGGATGGTGTAATCGTTGTTGGGAAGGAGGGAGGAAGGGTAAGCGGCATACTTTAAGTGTATGTAGGTTTCTTGCGTGTGTAAATAATTCTATGTTTAAAATCTGTTGAGATATGTTATTTTTCAAAATGTCTGAAATCCTGTTATGTACAGTGGTGGGAGGAGGGTTGGGAAGGTAATGCCAAACGGAGTGTTCGCTATGGGCGATGATGCCCCACTCTTGGAGAGAGGTGGAATGGTTAGATGTGAGGGGGGATGGGTGTGAGGGGGAGTTGGGAGGGGGGGGGAGGGTAGTTAGACAGCTTGTGCTCAAAAATGATGATACTTTTAGTAAAGATGAGTCAAGTGATGGGGACCCGTTTTAAAATTTTGAGCTGGAATGTGAGAGGCCTAGGGGAGAAATCCAGACGTGCAGCGTGTTTGCAATATGCAAGAGACCAACGGGCCTCAATGATATGCTTGCTGGAGACACATTTGGTAAGGGAGAAAGTGGATGTTCTGAATAGACGGTGGATTCAGAAGGGTTATCATTCTACCTTCTCCACGTATGCAAGAGGAGTCTCAATCTTGGTTCCAGCGGGAGTTCAGTATGAGGAGGCGAAGGTATATGTGGATGTGGAGAGACAGTATGTACTAATTCGGTGTATATTGTATGGAGTGATGCTGTGTGTTGCCGCGATGTATATTCCGCCTCCCTACTCTAGCAGGAAAATCAGAGAAGTAATGGAGCGTGTGGAAAGATGGGGACCGACACCGTTAATAATTATCGGAGATCTAAACAACATCTGTGATGACTACTGGGACAAAAATAAAAATACTCAGAATAGGTCGGAGGGACACATAACAACATTTGGCACCTATATACAGGAGATAGGTATGATTGATCTTTGGAGGGTTAGACATGTTGGAGAGAGAGGGTACTCATGTTATTCACCAGCACATACCACACTCTCTAGGATTGATATGGCTTTGGGTAACAGGATTTTTGACACACTGGTTGGGGAGGTGAGATACCTGCCAAGGGCCTTGTCGGACCATAGTCCAATTGAAGTAGAGGTTAGATTGGAGGGGGCACGGTCGACAAGTGGGAGAGAATGGAAGATTCATCCCAATTGGTTACAGAGTATTGAGTTGGAAAGTATAGGACGGGAGGTGGCGGAATTCTTTCTCTTAAATGATGGAAGCACTGATGCTCTTACAATCGGGGATGCAATGAAGGCGTATCTGAGGGGACTACTGTTTAGGGACATTAGTAGGTGTAAGCGGAGGACGAGAGAGGCAGAAAAAGCGGCAGTTGAGGAGTTGAAGGAAGCAGAAGATGGGATGGCCACACTGGGAACCCCTGAGGCAGAGAAAAGGATGAAAAGCGCACAAAATCATTTGGAAAAGATTCTGTTAGGCAAAGCTGAGAGGAAGCGGGATTTCCAAAGGGTATTGTTTTATCAGGAGGGAGAAACAGTGGGACATATGCTGTCGGTAGTGGCTGCTGCTCAGAGAGGTTCTTCATATATACACTCTTTGGAATCTGCAAGTGGAGGTAGAATTACGGAAACGCCTGAAATCTTGAGGGCCTTCGCGGACTTCTATGCAGATTTGTATTCCTCTCGGATTGGTGATTCGGTCGAGGACACTCTGACTTTCTTGGAAGGTCTGGATCTGCCGAAACTGAATGAGGCAGATAGGGAGAGCCTTGAGGCCCCTATCACTGAGGAGGAGTTGAGTCGGGCATTGATGTCCATGGCTAATGGGAAGGCGCCTGGGGTCGATGGGCTACCCGCTGAGATCTATAAAGGGTTGGCAGAAGTGTTGATTCCTAGATTAAAAATGGTACTGGAGGAAGCTAGGTCTTGTGGGTGTTTGCCAGCCTCTATGAGAGAGGCCATAATAGTGGTTATTCCAAAGAAGGATAAGGACTTGGGGAAACCGGAGTCGTACCGCCCAATTTCTTTACTAACAATTGATGTCAAGCTTTTGGCCAAGGTGTTGGCTCTCCGACTCTCTAGTGTTATTGCGAGTCTGGTGCATTTGGACCAATCTGGCTTTATGCCTGACAGATCCACGGCGATCAATTTGCGCAGGTTGTATGTAAATTTGCAGGTAGAGTCTGATAACGGTGGTCGTAGAGTGATTGTATCGCTGGATGCACATAAGGCGTTTGACAGTGTCGAATGGGGATACCTCTGGCAGGTGCTGGAATGTATGGGGTTTGGTCCGCAGTTTGTGGCCTGGATACAGCTGTTGTATTCATCACCGTTGGCTAGAATTAGAGTGAACGGGGAGCTGTCTCGACCTATAGGGCTGGCTAGGGGTACTAGGCAGGGATGCCCGCTCTCACCCCTCCTGTTCGCGCTGGCTGTAGAACCTCTTGCCGCTAAGATTCGGCAGTCGGATAGGGTCCCTGGGTTTAGGTATGGGAAAATAGAGGAAAAAATAGCGCTATACGCGGATGATGTTTTGCTGTTCCTGGCGGATCCAGACGATTCACTAAGAGGGGCCATTGAAATTGTTGAGAGATTTGGTGCTGTGTCAGGATTGACAATTAATTGGGATAAGTCGGTTCTTTTTAGGGTGGATGACGTAGGTGAGAATGTAAGTGAGGATGTTGGTGATGAAAGGCTACAGGTGGTTTCCAAATTTAAATACCTTGGAATATATGTCTCGGTGCCAATTGCGGAGTACCTACAAAGAAATTTGGCTCCTGTTATGGGGATACTCAAGGCGAAGGTAGATGCCTGGAATAAATTACATCTATCGGTCGTCGGTAGAGTAAACCTTATTAAAATGGTCCTGATGCCTAAAATCCTATATGTTTTACATAACGCACCAATTTGGATCCCTAGGGGGAAGTTCAGGCAGATTAATGCCCTCTTTAGAAGTTTGATATGGGGTAGACAATATCCACGTATTAGCCTGGAGACGCTTCAGCGACCCAAGGAGGATGGTGGTTTGGCTTTGCCCAGCCCGGAAATATACTTCCTTGCGGCCCAGAGCCAGCATTTGAAGGGCTGGGCGCGAGGGGCGTCATCCAGTGCAGTACAACATCTAATGGAAGAGGTGACGGACCGACGACCGATGGTCAGGTGTTTGGAGGATGGCTCTTTGGGCGCTTTGGGGAAAGTATACCCAACCCTGTTCCTGATTCGGAAATTATGGAATAGACTAAGGCAGATTCGTGGGGTTACAGGGTTGACTAAATTCACACCGATATGGTCTAAGAACAATTTAAAGGAATTTGAGGCTTTGGGAGGACTGATGGAATGGCAGAATAAGGGAATTTGTTTTGTTCACCAGATAACTCAGCAGCAAGCATTGAAGTCCTTTTCTCAATTGCAGGAAGAATTTGGGCTGCGATCCACAGGGGTATATCAGTATGCGCAGATGAGGCATGCCTTTAGAGCTCAGAAGAAGAAGGTGGATTTCAGAATTCAGGATGATATTGTGTTGGAGTATGTGTGTGGTGACGGGACTACAAGGGGAGTTATTTCCACTCTGTATAAGGACCTAATGCACACGTTTTTACTAGATTTCCCTATAAAGGCGAGAGCTAAGTGGGAGAGGGACGTAGGACCGATGGAAAATGAAACCTGGGAATCGGTGATGGAGTGGATTCCGCGACTATCCTTGAGTGAACCATATAGACTCTCGCAGTTATATATTCTGCATAGAGTATATAAATCTCCGGAAGTGCTATACAGAGCGGGATTGCGTGCCAATTCTGAGTGTCCGAGGTGTGCGAGTGAGAATGCTGGAATATATCACATGATGTGGACGTGTCCTAGGCTGGCTGCTTTTTGGGTGGTGGTTTTGAGCCGGGTTGAAGTAGCGTATAAGTGTAGAGTTCTTAGAGACCCGATGGTATGCGTGCTGGGATATGTGGAAGAAATTGGAGTTGATAATACTTGGAAGGTTGCAATTGCTAGGCTACTCTACATGGCAAGGAAAGTGATAGCACGAAATTGGATTAATGTGGAACCACCTACGAGAAGGGAATTTCTCCAATATGTTCAAAATGGTTTAAAATTGGAAAAGGGGGTGTACAAAAAAAGGGGGAAAATAGATATGTATAATAAGATGTGGTCTCCTTGGCTTGAATTGGAATGAGGAGTATAGACGTCGAGTTTCTTAAGATCTGGATTAGGATAAACTACACGAGGCAGATAATGCCTCAGTGGGGTATAGATTGGGAATGAGCTGTCTTAGGGGGGTAGTTGGGGTAATGTTGGGGTGTATTGAAATAAGAAAACGTGCATGTGATATAATGCAATGTAAATTACATCCGGATGTTCTTTATTTTGTTAATAAAAATTTATTTAAATAAAAAAAAAAAAAAAAAAAGTTCATAGTCTTGCAGAACCTTTTCCACGAAGACCTGGAGAAACTCACTGGTGTGATGAGCTTTAGTGTCTTTTACTGCCAATGTCTTGGTAACTATTTCATTTTTGTCACAAATCGAACATTGATGGCAAAATAGTTTACTCTGTGACGTGTGCAGGCATCCATTTTAAGAAACAGAAAGCGTCCCTTGAGAGTTTTTTTAAGTTCTTCCTTTTGTTTAAAAGCTTCTTCGATTACTAATTTTCTAATACTCTCTCTCTCTCCAGAGATACACCAAGCTTGCGGGCCATTTCCCCATTCAGACACATAAAAGCTGGTCGTGAAAATAATGAAATAGGCACACTATTCTTTACAACAAGCTCTATGATCTGTTTTTTTTAAATGTATCTTCTGTCATTGTCACAGTAACTTTGTCACTGACAAAATATCTTGCAACTGATGGCTGCAAAGTTCTCTGCTCCTTTGTTTGGCTGGAAGAGCTGGGCACTGGTTCATTGGTTTGGATGCAGTCTTTCTCATCCACTGCTTTCAGTACTTCTGGATGAAAGCGCTGTAAATGTCTCTTTAGATTAGAAGCTCTGGTAGGAGCTTTTTTATCTTTGCCTGGATATGCACTAATCTTGGCTTCACAGCATTTGTTTTCGTCTGGATCATTTGTCATACACTGACAGACATAATGTTTTCTATCTTCAGTGATGGTGAAATGTTCAAATACAGCTGATTTAATGTGACGCTTCTTTGACACTCAGATTTTTAATTCTGCGTTCACAATCCAAATGACAATTGTTTTTCCTAAAAACAATTGTACAAAATTATTGCCAGGTCGTACAACTGATATAGTGGTCAGTAATACTGTTAGGGTACCGTCACACTATACGATTTACCTACGATCACGACCAGCGATATGACCTGGCCGTGATCGTAGGTAAATCGTAGTGTGGTCGCTGGGGAGCTGTCACACAGACAGCTCTCCAGCGACCAACGATGCCGAGGTCCCTGGGTAACCAGGGTAAACATCGGGTAACTAAGCGCAGGACCGCGCTTAGTAACCCGATGTTTACCCTGGTTACAAGCGTAAAACTAAAAAAAAACAAACAGCACATACTTACATTCTGGTGTCCGTCAGGTCCCTTGCCGTCTGCTTCCCGCACTGTGACTGTCGGCCGTAAAGTGAAAGTGAAAGCACGTCACCGCTGTGCTCTGCTTTCACTTTACGGCCGGCAGTCACAGTGCGGGAAGCAGACGGCAAGGGACCTGACGGACACCAGAATGTAAGTATGTGCTGTTTGTTTTTTTTTAGTTTTACGCTTGTAACCAGGGTAAACATCGGGTTACTAAGCGCGGCCCTGCGCTTAGTTACCCGATGTTTACCCTGGTTACAAGCGAACGCATCGCTGGATCGCATCGCTTGATCGCTAGATCGGTGTCACACACACCGATCTAGCGATGACAGCGGGAGATCCAGCGATGAAAGAAAGTTCCATACGATCTGCTACGACGTACGATTCTCAGCAGGATCCCTGATCGCTGCTGCGTGTCAGACACAGCGATATCGTAACGATATCGCTGGAACGTCACGAATCGTACCGTCGTAGCGATCGAAATGGCAGTGTGTGACGGTACCCTTATTCCTCATGTACTCATAGTTAACTGATGCAAAGTTTGTTGAAAGGATAATACTTCTTACAGTCTTCCTCTTCTGAGTAGCAGCTGTGAGATGCTTGGAAGACGCACACCAAACATCTAGTCTAGAGGAGGAGCTTTACTACTAAGAATTTGCAACACATTTTCTCTTTCAGTTTCATACATTGTAAGTAGGGGGGTTGGGGCAGCATGAGGTTAACCAAGTATAAGATTAGATAAGGGCAGTGGAGAACAGTGACACACAGGAAGTAAGAAATGTATCTCCAGCAGAACTGCTTATCACTGTTGTTCATAGTTTGATAGAACATATATTTGAGTAACATTTATAAAATTCATATGAAAGTTCAATTATGAAATATTAATACATTTTTTTTAAAGCTTGAGTCTGAGTCAGTACATTTCTTCCGACTCCAACCAAAACTAACTCCGACTCCACGACTCACGAATCCTAATTTTGCTAATCTCTCTGGGTATTGTGGTTCCCCCATCCCCTTTATTAATTTTGTTGCCCTCCTTTGTACTCGCTCTAGTTCCATTACATCCTTTCTGAGCATCGGTGCCCAAAACTGTACACAGTACTCCATGTGCGGTCTAACCAGGGATTTGTGTATCCAGACCTCTTTTAATGCACCCCATGATCCTGTTTGCCTTGGCAGCCGCTGCCTGGCGCTGGCTGCTCCGGGTAAGTTTATCATTAACTAGGATCCCCAAGTCCTTCTCCATGTCAGATTTACCCAGTGGTTTCTCGTTCAATGTGTAATGGTGATATTGATTCCTTCTTCCCATGTGTATAACCTTACATTTATTATTGTTAAACCGCATCTGCCACCTCGGCCCAAGTTTCCAGCTTATCCAGATCCATCTGTAGCAGGATACTATCTTCTCTTGTATTAACTGCTTTACATAGTTTTGTATCATCTGCAAATATCTATATTTTACTGTGTAATCCTTTTGTGTACCAACCTCTTGTGTGGCACGGTATCAAACGCTTTGGAAAAGATATACCACGTCCAATGACTCACCTAGGTCCAGTCTATAGCTTACTTCTTCATAAAAACTGATTAGATTGGTTTGACGGCAGCGATTCCTCATAAAACCATGCCGATATGGAGTTAAACAGTTATTCTCATTGAGATAATCCAGAATAACATCCCTCAGAAACCCTTCAAATATTTTACCAACAATAGAGGTTAGACTTACTGGCCTATAATTTCCATATTCACTTTTAGAGCCCTTTTTGAATATTGGTACCACATTTGCTATGTGCCAGTCCTGCGGAACAGACCCTGTCGCTATAGAGTCCCTAAATATAAGAAATAATGGCTTGTCTATTATATTACTTAGTTCTCTTAGTACTCGTGGGTGTATGCCATCCGGACCCGGAGATTTATCTGTTTTATTCTTATTTACCCGGTTTCGCACCTCTTCTTGGGTTAGATTGGTGACCCTTAATATAGGGTTTTCTTTGTCTCTCGGCATTTCGCCTAGCATTTCATTTTCCACCATGAAGAAGGTGTTTAATGTTAGCTTTTTCCTCGTCTTCTACAACCATTCTTTCCTCACAATTTTTTAACCCCTTTCTGACATTAGACGTACTATCCCGTCGAGGTGGGGTGGGCCCCTATGACCACCGACGGGATAGTACGTCATATGCGATTGGCAGCGCTCACGGGGGGAGCGCTGCCGATCGCTGCCGGGTGTCAGCTGCCTATCGCAGCTGACATCCGGCACTATGTGCCAGGAGCGGTCACGGACCACCCCCGGCACATTAACCTTCGGCACACCGCGATCAAAGATGATCGCAATGTGCCGGCGGTACAGGAAAGCATTGCGCAGGGAGGGGGGCTCCCTGCGGGCTTCCCTGAGCCCCCCGCAGCAACGCGATGTGATCGCGTTGCTGTGAGGGTCTGCTCACCTCCCTCCATGCTCCAGGCCCTGATCCAAGATGGCCGCGGATCCGGGTCCTGCAGGGAGGGAGGTGGCTTCACAGAGCCTGCTCAGAGCAGGCACTGTGAAGCCTGCAGCACTGTAAGACAGATCGGTGATCTGACAGAGTGCTGTGCAAACTGTCAGATCATCGATCTGTGATGTCCCGTCCCCCCACCCCCCACCCCGGGACAAAATAAAAAAGTTTAAAAAAAAAATTTCCAAATGTGTAAAAAAAAAAAAAAAAAAAATATTATTCCCATAAATACATTTCTTCATCTAAATAAAAAAAAAACAATAAAAGTACACATATTTAGTATCGCCGCGTCCGTAACGACCCGACCTATAAAACTGGCCCACTAGTTAACCCCTTCAGTAAAAAACAACGCTTTATTATCATACCGCCGAACAAAAAGTGGAATAACATGCGATCAAAAAAACAAGCAAAAAACGAGCCGCCATACAGCATCATCAGCAAAAAAATAAAAAAGTTATAGTCCTGAGAATAAAGCGATGCAAAAATAATTATTTTTTCTGTAAAATAGTTTTTATCGTATAAACAGCGCCAAAACATTAAAAAAAATGATATAACCTCGGTTTTGGAAACAAGAAAAATTTCCTTCCCGTACAGATTTTGTGGCAGAACTTAATAACATCTATAGAATGGAGCAGTTGATAAATCAGTCACCAGGTAACGTAGAAAAAACTTACAACATATGGGCCCCTTGGATCGCTTTTAGGGAAACTCCTGAACTAGATCTCTAGAACCCGACACACTATATAGCTTATTCTCGTATGCTTCTGGGCCGTTCCTCGGCATGCGTCCTGTCCGCTGGGGTGCGGGGGCAGCCACACTCCTTCCCTGAATTCCCCTCATCCATCCTTCTCTTCTTCTTCCCACCCTCTTTTCTTTCCCCTTCCTTACTTTCTATGTTTGTCCTCCTCATAACTAGTTTGATTATACATATTGTATTTTAAATATCCACAAAGGAATCTAACAATTGTTACCAACTATCCCGGCTGTTCTTTATTGTTATCAACTCATAATTTCGGGATAGCCAAGAGCATTATTAATCAGAAAAGTTAAATCATAAGACATAAATGCTGTAACTATGCTCCTCTTGTTCGACTTAAAACTACTGCCTATCATTGCACAGATTTACCAGTTTGTAACGTTTACCTTTATTCTTTATTGCTGTGACCAATAAAAATGATTTATACAAAAAAAATTATATAAATGAGGTATCGCTGTAATCGTACTGACCCGAAGAATAAAACTGCTTTATCAATTTTACCAAACGCGGAACGGTATAAACGCGTCCCCCAAAAGAAATTCATGAATAGCTGGTTTTTGGTCATTCCTCCTCACAAAAATCGGAATAAAAAGTGATCAAAAAATGTCACGTGCCCGAAAATGTTACCAATAAAAACGTCAACTCGTCCCGCAAAAAACAAGACCTCACATGACTCTGTGGACCAAAATATGGAAAAATTATAGCTCTCAAAATGTGGTAACGCAAAAAATATTTTTTGCAATAAAAAGCGTCTTTCAGTGTGTGACGGCTGCTAATCATAAAAATCCGCTAAAAAACTTGCTATAAAAGTAAATCAACCCCCCCTTCATCACCCCCTTAGTTAGGGAAAAATTAAAAAAAATTATTTATTTCCATTTTCCCGCTAGGGTTAGGGCCAGGGTTAGGGCTAGGGTTAGGGTTGGGGCTACAGTTAGGGTTGGGGCTAAAGTTAGGGTTAGGGTTTAGATTACATTTACAGTTGGGAATAGGGTTGGGATTAGGGTTAGGGGTGTGTCAGAGTTAGAGGTGTGGTTAGGGTTGCCGTTGGAATTAGGGTTAGGGGTGTGTTTGGATTAGGGTTTCAGTTATAATTGGGGGGTTTCCACTGTTTAGGCACATCAGGGGCTCTCCAAACACGATATGGCGTCCGATCTCAATTCCAGCCAATTCTGCGTTGAAAAAGTAAAACAGTGCTTCTTCCCTTCCGAGCTCTCCCGTATGCCCAAACAGGGGTTTACCCCAACATATGGGGTATCAGCGTACTCAGGACAAATAGGACAACAACTTTTGGGGTCCAATTTCTCCTGTTACCCTTGGGAAAATACAAAACTGGGGGCTAAAAAATAATTTTTGTGGGAAAAAAAAGAATTTTTTATTTTCACGGCTCTGCGTTATAAACTGTAGTGAAACACTTGGGGGTTCAAAGTTCTCACAACACATCTAGATGAGTTCCCTGGGGGGTCTAGTTTCCAATATGGGGTCACTTGAGGGGGGTTTCTACTGTTTAGGTACATTAGGGGCTCTGCAAACGCAATGTGACGCCTGCAGACTATTCCATCTAAGTCTGCATTCCAAATGGCACTCCTTCCCTTCCGAGCTCTCCCATGCGCCCAAACGGTGGTTCCCCCCACATATGGGGTATCAGCGTACTCAGGACAAATTGGACAACAACTTTTGGGGTCCAATTTCTCCTCTTACCCTCGGGAAAATACAAAACTGGGGCCCAAAAAATAATTTTTGGGGGAAAGTTTTTTTTTTTTTGTTTTTTTTTTCACGGCTCTGCGTTACAAACTGTAGTGAAACACTTGGGGGTTCAAAGCTCTAACAACACATCTAGATGAGTTCCTTAGGGTGTCTAGTTTCCAAAATGGTGTCACTTGTGGGGGGTTTCTACTGTTTAGGTACATTAGGGGCTCTGCAAACGCAATGTGACACCTGCAGACCATTCCATCTAAGTCTGCATTCCAAATGGAGCTCCTTCCCTTCCGAGCCCTCCCATGCGCCCAAACAGTGGTTTCCCCAACATATTGTGTATAATCGCACTCAGGAAAAATTGGGCAACAAATTTTGGGGTCCAATTTCTCCTGTTACCCTCGGGAAAATACAAAACTGGGGGCTAAAAAAATAATTTTTGTGGGAAAAAAATTTTGTTTTATTTTTACGGTTCTGCATTATAAACTCCTGTGAAGCACTTGGTGGGTCAAAGTGCTCACCACACCTCTAGATAAGTTCCTTAGGGGGTCTACTTTCCAAAATGGTGTCACTTGTGGGGGGTTTCAATGTTTAGGCACATCAGGGGCTCTCCAAACGCAACATGGCGTCCCATCTCAATTCCTGTCAATTTTGCATTGAAAAGTCAAACTGCGCTCCTTCCCTTCCAAGCTCTCCCATGCGCCCAAACAGTGGTTTACCCCCACATATGGGGTATCAGCGTACTCAGGACAAATTGTACAACAACTTTTGGGGTCCAATTTCTTCTCTTACCCTTGGGAAAATAAAAAATTGGGGGCAAAAAGATCATTTTTGTGAAAAAATATGATTTTTTATTTTTACGGTTCTGCATTATAAACTTCTGTGAAGCACTTGGTGGGTCAAAGTGCTCACCACACCTCTAGATAAGTTCCTTAGGGGGTCTACATTCCAAAATGGTGTCACTTGTGGGGGGTTTCAATGTTTAGGCACATCAGGGGCTCTCCAAACGCAACATGGTGTCCCATCTCGATTCCAGTCAATTTTGTATTGAAAAGTCAAATGGCACTCCTTCGCTTCCGAGCTCTGTCATGCGCCCAAACAGTGGTTTACCCCCACATATGGGGTATCGATGTACTCAGGACAAATTGTGCAACAACTTTTGGGGTTCCTTTTTCTCCTGTTACCCTTGGTAAAATAAAACAAATTGGAGCTGATGTAAATTTTTTGTGAAAAAAAGTTAAATGTTCATTTTTATTTAAACATTCCAAAAATTCCTGTGAAGCACCAGAAGGGTTAATAAACTTCTTGAATATGGTTTTGAGCACCATGAGGGGTGCAGTTTTTAGAATGGTGTCACACTTGGGTATTTTTTATCATATAGACCCCTCAAAATGACTTCAAATGAGATGTGGTCCCTAAAAAAAAATGGTGTTGTAAAAATGAGAAATTGCTGGTCAAATTTTAACCCTTATAACTCCCTAACAAAAAAAAATTTTGGTTCCAAAATTGTGCTGATGTAAAGTAGACATGTGAGAAATGTTACTTATTAAGTATTTTGTGTGACATATCTCTGTGATTTAATTGCATAAAAATTCAAAGTTGGAAAATTGCGAAATTTTCATAATTTTCGCCAAATTTCCGTTTTTTTCACAAATAAACGCAGGTACTATCAAAGAATTTTTACCACTATCATGAAGTAAAATATGTCACGAGAAAACAATGTCAGAATCACTGGGATCCGTTGAAGCGTTCCAGAGTTATAACCTCATAAAGGGACAGTGGTCAGAATTGTAAAAATTGGCCCGGCCCATAACGTGCAAACCACCCTTGGGGGTAAAGGGGTTAAGGGGCCTACACTTTCACTTATGATTCTTTTACTATTGATATAGTTGAAGAATAGATTTGGATTAGTTTTACTCTCCTTAGCAATGTGCTTCTCTGTTTCCTTTTTGGCAGCTTTAGTTAGCTTTTTAGATAAAGTATTTTTCTCCCTAAAGTTTTTTATAACTTCAACGGTGCCATCCTGCTTTAGTAGTCTAAATGCTTTCTTTTTACTGTTAATTGCCCCTCTTACTTCTTTGGGTTTTTCCTATTTCTTGTCCTTTTATTCCCACAAGGTATAATCCGCTTACAGTGCCTATTTAAACATTTCTAATTTATTATCTGTATTCTTATTTCTGAGGACATTGTCCCAGTCCACCAGATTAAGGGCATCAGTGTTTTTGTGACTCCCTGATAAGTTGCCCTGGCGAAAGACAAGTTAAACTGAACAAGATGCCCGACGACCTGCAGATTTGTTATTCTGTCAGATGTTATTCTGTCCCTGAGCTCAGCCCATTTATGTCCATAAAAATGTTTGAAAGCATTCACCTCCACGCAGTGCGTACATTTTTGTCCTATTGTGTGTTTATTGTTAATTTACTGTCTGTGAAATCTCAAGGTAGTCCATTTTAGAATGTAATGCATTTTCTTGCATTTTTAGCACCATCATTTTACCACATGCCTCTACTGTGCTGAACAGCAATGGACAATAAAAAATGTAAGAAGGAGAATTCGAATGTGACCTTTCAGAAAACACAGGTAAAAATACAGTTTAGTATAGTTATTATTTTGAGAATATATATCTTGATAAAAGGTGCTTACACCTTCCAACATTGTTGCATTAAATTTCTAGGGTGAATTTCCAAGGCTTGTGAAGATCAAGGAGGAGGAAGAACCTACAGATATTAGCACAGGTCATTCAGACATTGGTTTTCCATATACTAATATTATGAGTGTTTTTTAACCCCTTCACGACCTTGGGATTTTTCGTTTTTCCGTGTTCGTTTTTCACTCCCCTCCTTCCTAGAGCCATAACTTTTTTATTTTTCCGTCAATTTGGCCATGTGAGGGCTTATTTTTTTGCGGGACGAGTTGTACTTTTGAACGACATCATTGGTTTTAGCATGTCGTGTACTAGAAAACGGGAAAAAAATTCCAAGTGCGGTGAAATTGCAAAAAAAGTGCAACCCCACACTTGTTTTTTGTTTGGCTTTTTTGCTAGGTTCACTAAATGCTAAAACTGACCTGCCATTATGATTCTCCAGGTCAGTACGAGTTCATAGACACCTAACATGACAAGGTTATTTTTTATCTAAGTGGTGAAAAAAAATTCCAAACTTTGCTAAAAAAAAAAAAAAAATTGCGCCATTTTCCGATACTCGTAGCGTCTCCATTTTTCATGATCTGGGGTCGGTTGAGGGCTCATTTTTTGCGTGCTGAGCTGGCGTTTTTAATTATAGCATTTTGGTGCAGATACGTTCTTTTGATCGCCCGTTATTGCATTTTAATGCAATGTCGCGGCGACCTAAAAAACGTAATTCTGGCGTTTCGAATTTTTTTCTCGCTACGCCGTTTAGCGATCAGGTTAATGGTTTTTTTTTAATTGATCGGGCGATTCTGAGCGCGGCGATACCAAATATGTGTAGATTTGATTTTTTTTTTTTATTGATTTATTTTGATTGGGGCGAAAGGGGGGTGATTTAAACTTTTATATTTTTTTTATTTTTTTCACATTTTTTTTTAACTTTTTTTTTTTACTTTTGCCATGCTTCAATAGCCTCCGTGGGAGGCTAGAAGCAGGCACCACTCGATCGCCTCTGCTACATAGCAGCGATCTGCTGTTCGCTGCTATGTAGCAGAATTGCAGGTGTGCTGTGAGCGCCGACCACAGGGTGGCGCTCACAGCCACCGGCGATCAGTAACCATAGAGGTCTCTAGGACCTCTATGGTTACCATCCTGACGCATCGCCGACCCCGATCATGTGACGGGGGTCGGCGATGACGTCATTTCCGGCCGCCCGACCAGAAGCGGTAGTTAAATGCCGCTATCTGCGTTTCACAGCGGCATTTAACTAGTTAATAGGTGCGGGCAGATCGCGATTCTGCCCGCGCCTATTACAGGCACATGTCAGCTGTTCAAAACAGCTGACATGTCCCGGCTTTGATGCGGGCTCACCGCGGAGCCCTGCATCAAAGCAGGGGATCTGACCTCGGACGTACTATCCTGTCCGAGGTCAGATAGGGGTTAAAGATGAAACTTATACCAATTACAGTCTATGGGGCCGTTCACATTACGGTCTATGGGTTCGTGAAATAATGGGACAGCATTCTGATGCCATGTGTGCCATTTGTGTACTGTTGCATTTTCATGTTTGATAGTAAAAGCTTGAGAAAACATCTTGTACAAAAATTATGAAAAATTAATCCAAAACACTGATGAAAAGTGTTCTGTTTTTTTTCCGTACTAGAAAAATCATTGACATCTAAAAAATTTCTTAGACAACTTCACATCAATCCCCCACCTCCTTCACACCATTTAGTCTACATTACACTTTTTGGATCACGACAAGCATTGGGACCTGAGCAGTCGGGGTTCAAGAAAATAGTTATCAGAGTTTGGTTGGAACATATAAGTGAGAGTGCACTTTATATAAAAGTAGTACAAGAGAGCCAGTGAAAATGAGGACAGTCAGGACTCGGAGGTCATTGTTAGAGATGAAAGGATCAGTTCATGGGACTCGAGGTCAGCGTTACCAGGTGGCTAAACGTGAGACATGCAAATCTCTTACCTTTAAATGTCCCTAGCATAGCATTTAACCAGTTCTAGTGCGTTGTCATCTGTGCGTTACGTCACACAAATGACGTTTCGCCAGACCTGGCTATTTAAATGCTGTGCTGGGAAAGCCACAAATCAATCCACTTATCTCTAGTCATGGCAGATCTTCACTTAAACATTTTGTTCAGTTTTTGTGTGTGTTTCCTACAGATTGCAGCAGTAACAAAAAATCAACTGAAAAATGTCCAACTCCTCGATTTTCAAAGAACCGCACAGAAGAAGTTTTCCCTCCTGACAAGCATATTAAGGTATCAGCTGCACACAGTCTTATTAAAAATAGAGTAAAATTCTTGTTATTTGGGTTGAGTAGTGATGAGCCAGTATGCTCATTGCTCGGGTTTTCCCGAGCACGCTCGGGAGGTCTCCGAGTATTTGTGAGCGCTCAGAGATGCCCGCAGCTGCATGATTTGCGACTCTTAGACAGCTTGAATACATGTGAGGATTTCCTAGCAACCAGGCAACCCCCACATGCACTCAGCCTGGCTAGTAGCTGTAAATCATGCAGCTGCGTCAACAAAAACAAAATTGACGAGCACTAACAAATACTTGGAGACCAACTGAGCATGCTCTGGAAAACCCGAGCAACGAGTATACTTGCTCATCACTATTAAGGAGCAATTCCTTTTGTGCCCTTCTTGTCAAACCTCAAGACTGGGAACACTTTTTTGTTTTTGTTGTTGTGTTTTTTGGTTTTTTTTTTTTATTCCAGGAGTTCCTTATGGTTTTGGCACTTTTTTAATGTCCTAGTTTACAAGAGTCGAGTTGGCACATAAATGTGGTAACCTGACCGCCCACCCTCATCAATAATACAGGAAAATCATGACCGTGTGCACACTGTCACAATTGCGCATTCTGCAGACTTTTCTTCTTAGACTGGACAACCCCTTTAAATAAAATACATTTACTGCCACAACACTATTAGATTGCTACAATATATAGATACTATACTGATGTACTGTGAGGGCATTTATTTCGCTACCTTAATGCTTTCCTCTTATGAACAAGAATATAACTATTTCATAATATTATCTACTTTATACAAGAATAAACCTTCTATAATGATATACCCTATGTATAGGACTATAACTTATTCAAGAATATATTTAAGAATATAACTAATATAATACTACCCATTATTATTATTATTTATTTATATAGCACCATTAATTCCATGGTGCTATATAAATAATACCCATATGGACTGGAGTATGTCTACTATAATACTACCATTATGAACAAGAATATAACTACCATAATATTGCCTATTATAGAGGACTATAGCTACTGTATTATCTCATGTACAAGAATATAGCCAATATGATACTGCTTCCCTGTTACACTATAACAACTGAAATCATCCTTCTTATATAACTACCTAAGTACTAAGTCTATAAGTATTATAATACTGCCTACTATTGACAATAGCATCACTATTAACCCCTTAATGACCGCCAATACGTCTTTTAACTGACCTGAGATATAAGAGAATAGCCTCCCCATACAGAGGACAATCCAGCATCTGTCGGTTGTACACTATAGCTGACAACTTGCTGTACCAGCCACGATCAGTATTTGCACCATCTAAATCTGTTTAACCCCTTAGATGCTGCTGTCAATAGTGACTAGTACATCATTATAAATGGTTAACAGAGTGTGGGGGCTTCTTCTTTGTCACAATTGGTGCCCTCAGATCATGATTTTGTTGTCCTGATGTTTGCCATGGCAATTCATGACCAAATAGCGGCCTTAGAGTCTGATGGCTGTAGTAATCTGTTTAGAAGTTAGCAACATTTAGGTGGTAAAAATACACATTTTCATTTCTGTCATACCACTTTGCATTAATTCCTGTAAAGCACCTGAAGGGTTAATAAACTACCTGACAGCAGTTTTCCATATGTTTAGGGGTGCTGTTTTTAAAATGGTATCACGTTTGTGGGTTTCCCAATATATGGGACCCCTAAAGTCACTTCAAACATCGATAGTTCCCTAAAAAAATAAATTTTGTAAATTTCTTTGAAAAAATGAAAAATTGCTGCTACATTTTTAAACCTCCTAAAATGCTAACAAAATAAAATAACATTTTACAAATGGTGCTGATGTAAAGCAGACATGTGGGAAATGTTATTTATTAATGGTTTGCTGTTGTATGACTATCTGGATTAAAGGGATAATCATTCAAATTTAGAAAATTGCTAATTTTTTAACATTTTTCTCAAATTTTTTATATTTTTTATAAATAAACACAAAAAATGTTGAACAAAATTTACCATTATCATAAAGTATAGTGTGTCACGAAAAAACAATCTCAAAATCACTGGGATTTGTTGAAGCGTTGCAGAGTTATTACCACATAAAGTGACACTGGTCAGATTTAAAAAATTTGGCTCGGTCACTAAGGGGTTAAAATACTACTGCTCCAATCTAAAGGAAAATACAGTGGGAGAAATAAGTATTTGATCCCTTGCTGATTTTGTAAGTTTGCCTCCTGACAAAGACATGAACAGTCTATAATTTTAAGGGTAGGTTAATTTTAACAAACCTCATCATCAACTACAAAAAAAAATCTGACTGCTGTGTTTGCCAACAACAGTTTTGCCACCAATTATTATATTAAGTCTTGTTTGCCAGAGGAATAAAATACTTATTTCTCACTGCAAAATGCAAATAAATTTATATAATTTATACAATGTGATTTTCAGGATTTTATTTTTGATATTCTATCTGTCAATGTTAAAAGTAACCTACCCTTAACCCTGCTGTTCTATTCGTTTCCACTATATACTTGTACTGCTCCAGTCATTTTTGACCGGACCTATTAAAATGCTTTATTTTGTGTTTATAATGCTGGCCTCACACTAGCGTGTTTTACGGACGTAAGAGAGGTGCTGAAAATACGGATTGTATATGGTACTTTCCAGGAAAGTTCCCACGCTCGAGTTCATATGAGGATATCCAGCAGAGGGCGCATCACCGGGACTGAAGGTAACTATAGGTCATTGACCTACATTACCTTCATTCCCCGGGGTTTTACAGGCACGAGCACAGCTGCATTATAGCAGAGCTCCTGCCTGTAAAATATTTTAACCCCTTCAGATGGATTTACATCGTGGGACGTTACAGATCAACGGAAGGTATATATATTGTTGGTTTATTATTTTTCCTTTGTTACAGAGAGAGGTTCTTCAGGTGGATTAAGAGAGAAATAAAATATTAAAACAACCTGTGTGTTTATTTCATTAAAATACTTTTTAATAATGTGTGTGTGTTTTTTTTAACCCTTTCATACAATTGGATTAATAATGGATAGGTGTCATAATTGACGCCTCTTCATTATTAATCTGGCTTAATGTCACCTTACAATAGCAAGGTGACATTAACCCTTCATTACCCCATATCCCACCGCTACACGGGAATGGGAAGAGAGTGGCCAAGTGCCAGAATAGGCGCATCTTCCAGATATGCCTTTTCTTGGGTGGCTGGGGGCAGATGTTTTTAGCCAGGGGGGGTGGGGGGAGGGCAATAACCATGGACCCTCTCCAGGCTATTAATATCTGCCCTCAGTCACTGGCTTTACTACTCTGGCGGAGAAAATTGCGTGGGAGCCCACGCCAATTTTTTCCGCCATTTAACCCTTTAATAGCTAGAGCGCCCAAATTTTGCACATACACACTACTAACATTAGTAGTGTGGAATATGCAAAAAAAATGGGGATATGAGATGGTTTACTGTATGTAACCATGTCTCATATCATGTCGGGTTTGGGAAGGAGAAAGCAAAAGCTGGCAATAGAATTACCGGCTTTAAAGCTATCTAGCGCTGGATGAAATATTTATATATATATATGTGTCTCACTGATATATATATATATATATATATATATATATATATATATATATATATATATTTATACATACAGTACATATGTTTTTATGTTTTTGGGAGCACATGGATCCATTGTATGTCCGTATGTCGGTTTTGCAAGCCTGCGAGAAAATCTCGCAGTACGGATGCCATACGGATTACATACGGAGGATGCCATGCGCAAAATACGCTGACACACCCTGCCTACGGAGGAGATACAGACCACTATTTTGGGGACTTTTCTGCGTTTTACGGCCGTAAATTACGGACCGTATTTTTATACGCTGAGTGTGACGCCGGCCTAAAGGTTACAAGGGCTTATTGAATTCTGCACATAAATTACAAATTTGAGCTTAACTAACTAACTAAAACAACAACTACTACTATAACAACTATAACTAACTACACTCATGGCCAAAAGTATTGACACCCCTGCAATTCTGTCAGTTAATACTCATTTTCTTCCTGAAAATGATTGCAAACACAAATTATTTGGTATTATCTTCATTTAATTTGTCTTAAATGAAAAAACACAAAAGAGAATGAAGAAAAAAGCAAAACATTGATCATTTCACACACAACACCAAAAATGGGCCAGACAAAAGTATTGGCACCCTCAGCCTAATACTTGGTTGCACAACCTTTAGCCAAAATAACTGTGACCAACCGCTTCCGGTAACCATCAATGAGTTTCTTACAATGCTCTGCTGGAATTTTAGACCATTCTTCTTTGGCAAACTGCTCCAGGTCCCTGATATTTGAAGGGTGCCTTCTCCAAACTGCCATTTTTAGATCTATCCACAGGTGTTCTATGGGATTCAGGTGTGGACTCATTGCTGGCCACCTTAGAAGTCTCCAGTGCTTTCTCTCAAACCATTTTCTAGTGTTTTTTGAAGTGTGTTTTGGGTCATTGTCCAGCTGGAAGACCCATGATCTCTGAGGGAGACCCAGCTTTCTCACACTGGGCCCTACATTATGCTGCAAAATTTGTTGGTCGTCTTCAGACTTCATAATCCCATGCACACAGTCAAGCAGTCCAGTGCCAGAGGCAGCAAAGCAACCCCAAAACTTCAGGGAACCTCCGCCATGTTTGGCTGTAGGGACTGTGTTCTTTTCTTTGAATGCCTCTTTTTTTCTCCTGTAAACTCTATGTTGATGCCTTTGCCCAAAAAGCTCTACTTTGTGTTTCATCTGACCAGAGAACATTCTTCCAAAACGTTTTAGGCTTTTTCAGGTAAGTTTTGGCAAACTCCAGCCTGGCTTTTTTATGCCTCTGGGTAAGAAGTGGGGTCTTCCTGGGTCTCCTACCATACAGTCCCTTTTCATTCAGATGCCGACGGATAGTACGGGTTGACACTGTTGTACTCTCGGACTGCAGGGCAGCTTGAACTTGTTTGGATGTTAGTGGAGGTTCTTTATCCAACATCCGCACAATCTTGCGTTGAAATCTCTTGTCAATTTTTCTTTTCCGTCCACATCTAGGGAGGTTAGCCACAGTGCTATGGGATTTAAACTTCTTGATGACACTGCGCACGGTTGACACAGGAACATTCAGGTCTTTGGAGATGGAATGTAGCCTTGAGATTGCTCATGCTTCCTCACAATTTGGTTTCTCAAGTCCTCAGACAGTTCTTTGGACTTATTTCTTTTCTCCGTGCTCAATGTGGTACACACAAGGACATAGGACAGAGGTTGAGTCAACTTTAATCCATGTCAACTGGCTGCAAGTGTGATTTAGTTATTGCCAACACCTGTTAGGTGCCACAGGTAAGTTACAGGTGCTGTTAATTACACTAATTAGAGAAGCATCACATGATTTTTCGAACAGTGCCAATACTTTTGTCCACCCCCTTTTTATGTTTGGTGTGGAATTATATCCAATTTGGCTTTAGGACAATTCTTTTTGTGTTTTTTCATTTAAGACAAATTAAATGAAGATAATAATACCAAATAATTTGTGTTTGCAATCATTTTCAGGAAGAAACTGAGTATTATCTGACAGAATTGCAGGGGTGTCAATACTTTTGGCCATGACTGTATAACTATAACTAAAATTAACTATAGTATAAAATTTAACTGCGTGCAAACATTTAAAAAAAAAAAATAGTAAAAATAATAAATAAATAAACAGGTTTTTTTTCCAGAAAATCTTCACAAAATTCTGTTGTTTACATTCAGGATAACAATAATACACATGTCTGCCTAGTCCATTATCATGTCCGGCTTTCTATCTTCTCGATTGCTTATTGCATCATCATTGTGCATTGTGCTCATAAGTATCACTTGTTTATTTTTTCTTGGAACATAAGAAACCACTGTTGTGTCTTGAGTGAAATAAAACATTGAACTATGTACACCTCTTTTGCTGAGAATACTTTGTGGAAGCTCAGGCTTGTTTGCACAGAACTGTACTGAAAACCAATATGTTTGTTTTTTTTTTTTTACACTTGTACTGTTCCCGGTCAAAAATGACCGAACAGCATTTTAGCTAATTTTATGGTTTGTATGTGTAAATCTGCACCTAAAACAACTGTTTACTTCATAAACAATAGTAGATGCAATAAGTAGTCTCAAAAGAAATTATAACTCATTTGTTTTACTCAAAAAATGGCTGAAATTAGCTAAAATGCTATTCGGTCCTTTTTGACCTGGAACAGTACAAGTGTAAAAAAAAATGTGGCGCAAAAACCAAAAAAAAAAAAAAAGAAAGAAAGGACCCTTAGAAAGAACCCCTCAAATTAGGAAAATAGAAGTAACCACAAGTTTCAGAAGCGCATAATGAATTGTTTAAAAAATATCAAAGTTCAAAAACGGTCATTTTTGACCGAACAGTACAGCAGGGTTAAAATTATACACTGTTCATGTCTTTGTCAGTGGGCAAACTTACAAAATCAGCAGGGGATCAAATAATTATTTATCCCACTGTATTATATTGTTCCTGTTTATAAGAATATGACTACTACAATATCGCCTACTATAGATAATATACAGTGGGGCAAAAAAGTATTTAGTCAGTCAGCAATAGTGCAAGTTCCACCACTTAAAAAGATGAGAGGCGTCTGTAATTTACATCATAGGTAGACCTCAACTATGGGAGACAAACTGAGAAAAAAAAATCCAGAAAATCACATTGTCTGTTTTTTTATCATTTTTTTGCATATTATGGTGGAAAATAAGTATTTGGTCAGAAACAAACAATCAAGATTTCTGGCTCTCACAGACCTGTAACTTCTTCTTTAAGAGTCTCCTCTTTCCTCCACTCATTACCTGTAGTAATGGCACCTGTTTAAACTTGTTATCAGTATAAAAAGACACCTGTGCACACCCTCAAACAGTCTGACTCCAAACTCCACTATGGTGAAGACCAAAGAGCTGTCAAAGGACACCAGAAACAAAATTGTAGCCCTGCACCAGGCTGGGAAGACTGAATCTGCAATAGCCAACCAGCTTGGAGTGAAGAAATCAACAGTGGGAGCAATAATTAGAAAATGGAAGACATACAAGACCACTGATAATCTCCCTCGATCTGGGGCTCCACACAAAATCCCACCCCGTGGGGTCAGAATGATCACAAGAACGGTGAGCAAAAATCCCAGAACCATGCGGGGGGACCTAGTGAATGAACTGCAGAGAGCTGGGACCAATGTAACAAGGCCTACCATAAGTAACACACTATGCCACCATGGACTCAGATCCTGCAGTGCCAGACGTGTCCCACTGCTTAAACCAGTACATGTCCGGGCCCGTCTGAAGTTTGCTAGAGAGCATTTGGATGATCCAGAGGAGTTTTGGGAGAATGTCCTATGGTCTGATGAAACCAAACTGGAACTGTTTGGTAGAAACACAACTTGTCGTGTTTGGAGGAAAAAGAATACTGAGTTGCATCCATCAAACACCATACCTACTGTAAAGCATGGTGGTGGAAACATCATGCTTTGGGGCTGTTTCTCTGCAAAGGGGCCAGGACGACTGATCCGGGTACATGAAAGAATGAATGGGGCCATGTATCGTGAGATTTTGAGTGCAAACCTCCTTCCATCAGCAAGGGCATTGAAGATGAAACGTGGCTGGGTCTTTCAACATGACAATGATCCAAAGCACACCGCCAGGGCAACGAAGGAGTGGCTTCGTAAGAAGCATTTCAAGGTCCTGGAGTGGTCTAGCCAGTCTCCAGATCTCAACCCTATAGAAAACCCTTGGAGGGAGTTGAAAGTCCGTGTTGCCAAGCGAAAAGCCAAAAACATCACTGCTCTAGAGGAGATCTGCATGGAGGAATGGGCCAACATACCAACAACAGTGTGTGGCAACCTTGTGAAGACTTACAGAAAACGTTTGACCTCTGTCATTGCCAGTAAAGGATATATTACAAAGTATTGAGATGAAATTTTGTTTCTGACCAAATACTTATTTTCCACCATAATATGCAAATAAAATGATAAAAAAAACAGACAATGTGATTTTCTGGATTTTTTTTTCTCAGTTTGTCTCCCATAGTTGAGGTCTACCTATGATGTAAATTACAGACGCCTCTCATCTTTTTAAGTGGTGGAACTTGCACTATTGCTGACTGACTAAATACTTTTTTGCCCCACTGTAACTACTTTAAAACTGCTCGCTTTGTGCAAAAAACAAAAGCAGTGATCTAGAATCTTTATTAATCTTTATTTTTATACAGCACTAACATATTCCACAGCACTTTTCAGTGTGCACACATTATCATCGCTGTTCCCGTTGGGCTCACAATCCAAATTCCCTGTCAGTATGTCTTAGGAATGTGGGAAGAAACCGGAGAACCCGGAGGAAACCCACGCAAACACAGGGAGAACATACAAACTCTTTGCAGATGTTGTCCTTGATGGAATTTCACTCCAGCGCTGCAAGGCTGCAGTGCTAACCACTGCGCCACCGTGCTGCCCTATATGAAGAATATAAGTTGGTGTGCATGCAGCTTGTAAGCACAGGTTCACACTGGCCACTAAACAGACAAAACCGAAGATAAAAAAAATTGACCAAATATCCTGCAATTAGTAAATAATGAATAAATAAATAATGAGCAATAGCGCATGAAAATGTAAAAACAAGGAATTGACCTCCGTTTTTTTAGCTGGACACTATATTCATATAGTTCCCAATTGATCGGTGTCCATTAGTTGGGGCCTCGGTCCTTCTCACCCCATGTTCACATTTGTCGTTATGGTAAAGTTTTAATACTAGAGGTTAGGGCCATCCCTAATAGGTTCACCATGATGTGGTGGGATAGCTTTTGCTATTTTTTTGACCAAAATTATGTTCACCAAGTACCCTATATTATTTTCATGCATGATAGCTATTTATTTACTACAGGGTGTTTGCCCATTTTGTTTTTATGGTAGGCTTTGTCCCTTTGTATAACACTGTGACTATTGTATGTTGCACATAGGAGACAATACAGGGTGGGCCATTTATATGGATACACCTAAATAAAATGTGAATGGTTTGTGATATCAACTTCCTGTTTGTGACACATTAGTATATGGGAGGGAGAAAACTTTTCAAGATGGGTGGTGAGCATGGCGGACATTTTGAAGTCCGCAATTTTGGATCCAACTTTATTTTTTTCAATGAAAGAGGGTCATGTGACACATGAAACTTATTGAGAATTTCACAAGAAAAACAATGGTGTGCTTGGTTTTAACGTAACTTTATTCTTTCATCAGTTATTTACAAGTTTATGACCACGCTTAAAATGTGTTCAAAGTGCGGCCCATTGTGTTGGATTGTCAATTCAACCCTCTTCTCCCACTCTTGACACTCAGATAGCAAAAACGCAGAAGAAATGCTAGCACAGGCTTCCAGTATCCACTGTTTCAGATGCTGCACATCTCGTATCTTCACAGCATAGACAATTGCCGTAGGATGACCCCAAAGTTAAAGGTCTAAGGGGGTCACATTAGGAGACCTTGGTGACCATTCAACTGGCCCACGACGACCAATCCACTTTTCAGGAAACTGTTCATGTAGGAATGCTTGGACCTGACACCCATAATGTGGTGGTGCACTATCTAGCTGGAAAAACTCAAGGAACGTGCCATCTTCAGTGCTTAAAGAGGGCAACGCATCATCATGCAGCAATTTCAGATATCCAGTGGCACTGAGGCTTCCATTGATAAAGAATGGCCACACTATCCTTGTACCCCTTATACAACACCATACCATCAATTTTTGTATTCCAACAGTCTTGGGGGGGGATCTATCCACTGTGGGTTAGTGTCAGACCAATTGCAGTGGTTTTGTTTGTTAACTTCACCATTCTTAAAAAAGTTTGCCTCATCACTGAATATAATGTTTTGTGTAAACTGAGGGTCCTGTTCCAATTTTTGTTTTGCCCATTCTGGAAATTCAGCACGCTGATCTGGGTCATCCTCGTTGAGATGCTGCAGCAGCTAGATTTTGTAAGGGTGCCATTTGTGAGTAGCTAATATCCGCCGTAGGGATGTTCGACTGATGCCACTCTCCAGTGACATGTGGCGAGTGCTACGCTGTGGGCTCTTGCTGAATGAAGCTAGAACAGCCACTGATGTTTCTTCATTAGTGACAATTTTCTTGCATCCTCATTTTGGCAAATCCAACACTGAACCTGTTTCCCGAAATTTGGCAAGCAGTTTGCTAACTGTAGCATGGGAGATGAGTGGTTTCGTAGGGTGTCTTGCATTGAAATCTGCTGCAATGACCCTGGTACTATGTTCACCAGACATCAACACAATTTCTATCTCCTCCTCACGTGTTAACCTCTGCGACATGTCAATAGCTGTAAACAAAGAGAAACTTGTAAATAACTCATGAAAGAATAAAGTTACGTTAATACCAAGCACACCATTGTTTTTCTTGTGAAATTCTCAATTAGTTTGATGTGTCACATGACTCGCTTCCCATTGAAAAAATAAAGTTGGATCCAAAATGGCCGCCATGTTCACCACCCATCTTGAAAAGTTTCCCCCCTCCCATATACTTACGTGCCACAAACAGGAAGTTGATATCACCAACCATTCCCATTTTATTTAGATGTATCCATATAAATGGCCCAGCCTGTATTATAAGAGTAGAACTTTGACTGTACTGGCCAATATATGGAAGAATTCAGCTACTATAATACTGCTTTCTGTAGACAAGAATAACTATTATATTACTGCTGTGCATAAGTACTATAATACTTGTTCCTATGCACAAGAATAAATCTACTATAATACTCCCCCCATGTTCAAGTGTATAATGACTTTAATACTGCCATGTATGTACAAGAATAAAACTACTATAATACTATGTATAACCACTATAATACTGCTGTTACAAACAAGAATAAATCTACTATAATACTGTTTCCTATGACCAAGTGTATAACTATTATAATACTGCCCCTACGCACAACAATAATTTACTATTACTACTACCCCAGTGTACATGAATAATACTGCCCTTGTGTACAAGAACATAACTACTATAATACTGCTCCATTGTACCTAAATATACCTACTATAATACTGTCCCCTATGTACAAGACTATAGCTACTACAATACTGCCCCCCGTGTACAAGAATATAACTACTATTAGGGTATGTGCACACGTTGTGGATTCTCTGTGGATCCGCAGCGTTTTTTGAGGTGCAGAAACGCTGCATATCCGCAATTGATTTACAGTACAATGTAAATCAATGAGAAAAAAAAATGCTGTGCACACTTTGCGGAAAATCTGCTGCGGAAACGCTGTGGTTTAAAAGAAGTAGCATGTCACTTCTTTTTTGTGAATCTGCAGCGTTTTCAAACCATTCCATTATAGAAAACCGCAGGGGTAAAAAACGCAGCAAATCCGCAAGAAAACCGCACAAAAAATGCTGCGGAACACCACAAAAAACGCAACAAATCCGCAGGTGCGTTTTCTGCCAGGAGAGGCAGAATCCGCACCAGAAATTCCTAAGCCTAATCCGCAACGTGTGCACATATCCTAAGGGTATTTGCATACGTTGCAGATTGGCCTGCAGAATTTTCTGCACAGAATCTGCACCTCTTGGCAGTAAACGCAGGTAAAAATCTGTGTGGTTTTGATGCATTTTTTATGTGTTTTTGATGCTGATTTGATGCGTTTTTTTCATGCGTTTTTGTAACCTAAATAAAGATCTATTATTTAAAAAAAAAATTGTGATGTCATTTCTTTGTCCAACCTCTTATTTTACATATTCCATGGAAGAAAAGTGTTTACACACAGACAGACAGATAAAATGGTACATAAATAGTTAAAGACACACACACAATCTGCATGCAATATCTTTAAAAAAAAAAAACTGGCATGGGCTCCCGCGCAATTTTCTGCGCCACAGAGGGAAAGCCAATGGCCGGGGGCTAATATTTCTAGCCTGGGAGGGGTTAATACCCATGGAGCTTCCCAGGCTATGAATATCAGTCCGCAGCTGTATATTTAGCCTTTACTGGCTAGTAAAATAAGGGAACCCCCAAAAAATGACATGGGGCCCCTATAATTAATAGCCAGAAATGCTAAGCAGACAGCTGCGTGCTGATATTCATAGCCTTGGAAAAGACCATGGATATTGTCCCCGCCCCCGGCTGAAAATACCAGCACCCAGCCGCCCCAGGATTGCCACATCTGTATGATGAACTAATTCTGGCACTTATCCTCTTTCTTCCCTCTGCCCTGTTGCAGTGGCATATGGGGTAATAAGGGGTTAATGTCACTGTTGATTGTAAGGTGACATTAAGCCTGGTTAATAATGGAGAGGCGTCAATAAGACGCCTATCCATTATTAATCCTATAGTTACTAATGGGTTAAAAAAAATAGATACAGCCAGAAAAGAGTATTTTAATGAAATAAAGCACTATGCATTTTTTGATAATTTTTATTCTACGCCTAATCCAATCGAAGCCATTGATCTCCTGCATAAAAATACTTCCTGTTCCGACGTAGTCCCTCTTTAATAACGAGTGTCCCACGACGATCTCCCTTATAGAGGGACCGCTTTATAGGGCCTCCGATGACACACTGACCGGAGGTACATTGCGGGGGTGGGGGGGTTGTTTATCATCTGAGTTCACGTTACGGCACTACAGCCGTGAGAAAATTCTCACGCTGTAGTGCCGCAAGTGACAGGTGAACTCAGGTTACCTGTTGGCGATGGAGTGATACAGCAGTCATTGTATCACCGGAACCCCTGGAGAGCGGTCACATCTGCCGACATGACAGCTCTCCACGGGAGATCGTCATGGGACAATCGTTATTAATTGGATTACGTCGGACACAGGGAGTATATTGTTTGTTTATTATTTTAATTTTATTTGCAGATGATCGATGGCTTCGGGGATTAGATGTATATGGTAAGTATGTACTATATGTATACTGTACGTGCTTTTTTTGTTTGTTTGTTTTTTTAACATTCAACACATTAGCCTGATGGTGGGACTACTTTCCAATCATTGGCTAATGGTGTTACTGTAGCAGGCATAGCCGGATGGGACTAGTAGTCCCATCAGACGATGCCTGCCTACACACAGACCCACACACACAGCCCCGCCCCCAGACACAGATTCACGCAGACCCCCGCACACACATACACGCACATAGCTCTGCACACTCTTCCCCCTCCCGATCTGCAGCGTTTCTAGCACCCACATCCGCAGCAAATCCGCAGATGTTTTTTAAACCTGCAGTTTTCCTGCGGATGTGCCTGACTCAATGGGTGCAGAAACGCAGATCCGCAGTTTTCCTGCGGATGTGCCTGACTCAATGGGTGCAGGAACGCAGATCCGCAAAAAGAATTGACATGTTGTGGGAAAAAAATGCTGCATTTCTGCGCAGATTTTTCCGCAGCATGTGCACAACGAATCTCCATTTACCATAGACTAACATTGGCTGTGCACTACACTGCAGATTTGATGGGAATCCGTGCGGCAACAAACGCTGCACATCGTCATCTAAATCTGCAATGTGTGCACATAGCCTAATACTGCTCTTATGTACAACAATATACTATAATACTGTCCCCTATGTGCAAGAATATTTCTACTATAATACCGCTCCTATGTACAACAGTATAGCTACTATAATACTGCCTCAATGTACAAGAATATAACCACTATAATACCGCTCCTATGTACAACAATATAACCACTATAATACCGCTCCTATGTACAACAGTATAGCTACTATAATACTGCCCCTATGTACAACAGTATAGCTACTATAATACTGCCCCTATGTACAAGAATATAACTACTATAATACCGCTCCTGTGTACAACAATATAGCTACTATAATACTGCCCCTATGTACAGTATAGCTACTATAATACTGCCCCTATGTACAAGAATATAACTACTATAATACCGCTCCTATGTACAACAGTATAGCTACTATAATACTGCCTCAATGTACAAGAATATAACCATTATAATACCGCTCGCATGTACAACAATATAACCACTATAATACCGCTCCTATGTACAACAGTATAGCTACTATAATACTGCCCCTATGTACAACAGTATAGCTACTATAATACTGCCCCTATGTACAAGAATATAACTACTATAATACCGCTCCTGTGTACAACAGTATAGCTACTATAATACCGCCTCAATGTACAACAGTATAGCTATTATAATACTGCCCCTATGTACAAAAATATAACTACTATAATACCGCTCCTATGTACAACAGTATAGCTCCTATAATACTGCCTCAATGTACAATATAACCACTATAATACCGCTCCTAAGTACAACAATATAACCACTATAATACCGCTCCTATGTACAGCAGTATAGCTACTATAATACTGCCCCTATGTACAAGAATATAACCACTATAATACTGCCCCATTGTATGTGAATATACCTACTATAGCATTGCTCACTATGTACAAGAATGTAACTGCTATATACCGTAATTGCTTTCTTATAATTTATGACCCACTTTGCACAAGAATATACATGCTATAATACAGCTCCTATGCATAACAATGTAATGTCTGCTATACTATCACCTATATATAACATTATATCTTCTATAATACTGCTTTCTGTTTGTGCATTTAGGAAGAAAATCTGAATATCGTGGTAGTTGATATTGGTCCAGAGATTCAAAGAGAAAATATGAGAAGTGTGAGGGTCAAGGAGGAGGAACTTCCTGCAGATATCAGCCCAGGTGTGTGCCTTGCTGATGAGTAACATGTATCTGTGCGGGCCGCTGTGTATTACATGAGGACATTGTATTTTATAACTGGAAATCTGATAATGAATGTTGCATGTGTGTGGCTCACCATGGAGAAGGTAATCCATAGGACTACTTGTTCGTTAGGAATCTCATGTGCCAGGTGACCAGGACATAGAAACAGATCAGTACATACAGCAGCAATGTACCTGCGTGAGCACATACCACTCATTCATCAGGCACTGATGGTTTATATGCCACGGAGCGATGTTCATACAATGAGGTCACAGGTATGAGCAATGCTAATACGCCACCCGGTTACTAGAAAGCAAGCAAAGTGTATAATCCTCAGTCACCAATTGGAAACACATGGAGGAATGGAGCAACATGGGCTAAACAGTACAATAAAGTAATGCACATATCTCTCCATAGGCCGCCAATCTGTAACCAGAGGGGAGAAGGATGCATAGACCATTGGTTCACAAGACTGAGCATTTCCTCTACTTGGTCACAAAGTATCCAAGACTTCATGCCACATGTGTGCCAACGCTGTATGACGTTCTGTTTGTTTATTAACTCTGTTTCAGTACATCTGAACACAAGGCGAAGTTCCCTTCGAAATCCTTACAAGAAATGGTGGTCTCCTGCTAAAAGCAGTCGTGCAGGTGCTCACAAGGTATATTATTGCAGAAACTATCTTCAAACAAGAGCCAATGTAGAATGGTATTTAAAGGAGTTGTCTACTACTGGACAACCCCTTCTGAATGCCCCTGTGTGGTTAAAGGGATAAGAAAAATGCATATTTACCTCCTAGACTGGTGCAGCTTTTCACCTTTACCCCTTCCCCCGACGATCTTATGTTATTGTTTTTGTCATGTGAGCGCTGCAGTCAATCAGCAGCCACTGATGAACTGCCATCTTCACAGTTGCTGCATCTGACGGACCGGGAGGTATGTTTTTTTTTTTTATTATTTTACTAGGCATATTAGAGATATGGAAAATGAGTTGTCCAATAGTGGAGAAGCCCTTTATTACTCCTTTGTGTGTTAGGTTTATGTAATGGTTGAATAGTAACACATCCTTACTTTGTTAGGTGTCATGGCCTTAGAAAAGGTAGTCGCTAGTTGTAGACTTGAGGTTGTGACACCCTCACTTTTTTTTTTTAATAAATGCTAGTGTGTTTTTAATGTAGATGCGGCTCTGCATTAAAATGGAAATTGGCTGCAAGTCAAAGCCTTTAGGTGGAGTTATTTTTAATTGCAGATTATGATGTCAGAAGTGATAAATGTTTTTTTAATAGATGGATCTCTCAAAAAAGAAAATTTATTCCGAATATCTCATGAATCCACAGTTCCTGAAAGAATTCATAGACATGTATCGGTCCTTTCCGTGCCTGTGGAACGTGAAGATCTCCGACTATTCCAATAAACAGAAAAGACTGAAGGCCTATGAGAGCATGGTCAACCTCTGCCGCTCTGTCTGCCCAAGTGCCAACATCCAGTTTGTTAAACATAAAATTGCCAATTTGAGGACAGTCTTCAAAAAAGAATTCAACAAAGTACAAGTGTCCAGGAAGACGGCCACCTCCGCTGATGATGTGTATGTTCCCCGGCTGTGGTACTTTGACCTCCTTAAGTTCACAATTGGCCAGGAGGATGCACCAATGGAGGGATCATCCAATTCGGGAGAGTCCCAGGAATGCCGCCAGGAAGATGAGCCAGTGGAAGAGACCATTGAGATTCTGGAGGACTCAACTAATGTGTCTCAGGTATTTCATGTTAGGCTTTAAATCTCCTTCACTTCCAGTTTACAATCTCATCACCAGTGTATTCTTTATTGGCCATTATTTGCTGGAGGAAAGAATACAGCACTGTTCATTGTTTAGCCTGCACCTTACACAACAAGTGCACCAATCCCCTCATTATAACCACTTAAATGCCACTGTCAACCTTTGACAATGGCATTTAAGTGGCATGATTTAATTGCCCATCCCAACCCCTCCTCGATATGGAATCTCAAGGTACCAGTGAGCAGCCATAGTACTGAAGGCCACTAACTCACTTCTGCGAAGCTCAGCCTTTTACTTGGCTTCATAATAGATTGTTAGTTTCACCACATACTGCAATATGTATCCTGTGATTGTACTATATACTACTTTCATTACATGTTGCAGTTTATTTGGAGACCATGTAGTAAAAAGGGGTAATATCAAAAGAAAAAAAATCCCAATACTAGAAACAAAGTTAGTACTGCCACGTCCACAAAAGTCTCACCTTTCAGCATATAATACTATTTAATCTGTACAGTAAATTCCATAAAGAAAAAAATTCATCATTTTTTTTCTTTAACCACAGCTCCCCCCACAAAAAAATGCAATAAAATAGAAAGAAACCCAACTCTGAGAACGACACAAACCAAATTTTACTTTTTTACAAAGTTCTGAATTTACTGCATGTTGATGGGAAAATATAAAGTTATGTCTCTTAGAAGGCGGTGAGAAAAAAGAAAGCAAAAAAGGTCTAAAATTGGCCGCATTGGGAGTTGCATGTATATACGTGCCACTCGCATTTTCCCTCTTCACCACCAGATTGGCCGTATCCGTGGCCTTCATTGTTTAGGCCTTCTCACCACCGGGTCACCTCTGTTATAGTCCTGCTTCAAAATAATTACCATATGTGGGAAATACACTATGTAAGCCGGGTAGGGTAAGTAGTATGGCACTTTAGGAGTCATCTAGTGGGCACCAGACCAGTGGTATGTCAGAACTGTTGATCTTGGGAGTCCGGGACAGTGGCCGTTCCATTTGTATTAAGTTGTTGGTCCTTAAAAATGCAGATATATTCGAGGTACTTGAGATACATATTTGAAGGAACAGTGTTTGCCAAGTCTATGGCCTTATCCGGGGCAATGATCTGTCCAGAAGCTGGTGGTACTAGATTGGGAAGACATCTGGGACAATTAGGAAGCTGCAGGTATGGTACATGGTCCCCCACCGGCACAGTACACTGGAAGTAGTGAACTCATCTCATCCTTTAGCACTTGTGATCACATTCCAGAAGAGACCCCCATAATACTTTAATAGTGATTTTATTATCAAAAGCATGCAGGAGGGTTTTGACGCTCAAACGTGTGACTTTCAGGTAACCAGTAACAGCCAATCTGAGGATGTGGACTACGACCCACAGGAGGATATGCCATTTATAAGGAAAAGAAAGAAAGGAAAACTGTACAATGATGATGATCTGAGCAATGAGCTGCTTTCCCAAGCTGCAGCAATTCTCTCTAAAAACAATGACGAGTATGACGCCTTTGGTGTAACAGTCGCGTCAAAATTACGGAGGATGGAGGAAAAACAAAGACTTGTCGCCGAGGTCCTCGTCATGGATGTTTTATACAAGGGCATGCTGAACCAGTTAAGTGAAGAATCGTACATTGCCGATTACCCCATTCACTACTACTCATCCAACGCAATGAGCTGACCTCCTTCCTCCCAGTTACTCTCGAACCTATCCTCACCAAATGGCCAGGAAAAGCTGTGACTCTGCACCCATCTAAAATATTTGGGGCTCCTCATCCTGTTTAAAGGGTAACTCCACTCACAAGTTCAATATTTTCTATATGCCTTATGTACATATTATGTGAAGACTGTATACACAATGTACTGCTGATATTGGTTGTTTGTAGTGTTACTCCGTACGGTAAGCTTCCATTGCCTCCCATCCGTTATCCCTGCAGTCTCCAGTATAAAAATACTCTAGTCAATGGCTGGAGTGGGAACCCCACTGAAAATGCATACATCTACTATTGCATGATTTGACAGCTGATAGAATTTGTATTTAGTTATCCTTTAGCTCCACTTTTCTTGAGATCCTGCTGTGCTCCTCTCTTTCTGTAACTTCCATTCATTTTAATGAGAGTTGCAGTAACAGAACAGCTGGTCTGCTTTAGGCTGTTTCCGTTGTCCCATCTCCATAGTTATGAGCCTGGCCGGACTTATATCGCGGTCGACCCTTTAATGAATGTGTGGACAGTTACGGTGTACGCATCGTTCTTTCCAATGGGAAGGTGTGGTTTTCACCAGTGTTCTCATTAAGGGTGACTGACAACCATTAACTTTCCAGGGAGAAGGCGGACACAGTCTTGCCTCTTGTTATACATTCAGTAATAGGATCTGAACTATATAGCTAGTCGGGTCAAAAAGTAAGGTCGCCCACTGTCAATTTTCATACATCTAAACTTATAAATATCTGATCGTCATCCTAACAGAATGTAAAGTAATGGAGCAAAAAGACAATGAAATGATCTATGCAGCAAACCGAAAATCCTTCGCTACTTCCTCACATAGGTTGCCCTACACCAACGTGTGGCACACGGACCTGCCGTTCACCCAACAAGTCAGGGGTGCTCAGTGAAAAGATGCAACATAGTCACTTGTACCACCGGAAAAAGAATAAAATCACGGCACTCGCTGAATTTCAGATTTATAGGACCAAATTAATCAAAGCTTTTATGCTAGAATTATGGCCTAAAAAGCTTTGAAAAGTCACAAAATGTGGGTGCAACTTGAGGCTGCGCTATAATTTAGCGACTTTTGACGTTCTCGCTTCATTTTTGCCCAGCTCTGACAAAGTGAGCTGAGACGAGGACTAAGACGTATATGCTTCAAGAATGGGAGGAAAATGTTGAGCACATATGCTTTATTCTTTATTTTATCTGTTCGTGAGAAGGTACTTCTGACTGACCCCACAAACCAAGAAGCTGTAGCTGCCTTGTATCTGGTTAACCGTTCCTACTAGTATCTGAAGAACCATCTCGCCCATCCCAGTGGCGATAACAAGAACATTTGTAGCACATCCTTTGTAATTTAGCAACATACTGGGGAATACACTACTGAGGAACAGACCAAGGAAAGCTGTGCCAATAAAAAGACCAGGTATATTGCTCTGTGACTGCAGCAAGAACAGAAATGGTGCCAACATTCCGACAAGGTTAATAAAGAGCATGGAACGTGGAGGCACTTTGTAGGGTACAGGTATGGAAATTAGTCTTCCAAAGGTAATGCATGCCCAAAAGATGCTGGGCAAAAATCCTGCAGTCTTATGAGTTAATGACAGTGGTTCTTCCACAGCGTAAGTGTAGATAAAGCCAGAGTATTCACCCGTTAGTCCATCCGTCATGAAGAGGATGATTGCTGAACATACATGAATGCTAAAATATGTGGAGGGGGCATTCCAAAACTTTTTATTCTGGCAGCAATATAAGCACAATCCATGACCACCTTCGTGCCTATATACGTCGTGTGTTTCTGATTTCTTCCCAACTTTTATCTCAGTCTCCTTATGAGTCTCCATTGCTAGCTCATCTGCAGTCAGTAGTGATGGACTCCTCCTATTACAACCAGGCACCATGCCTTTTTTGTACGTTAACGGAAAAACTGCCATAGGTACAGGAAGATTGATAGCAGCCATGATCCAAAAGGCATAAGAGACACTTGTCAATACAGTTCCAACAAGAGGAAGGACATAGTGAGATATATTGCCTGGATGATGTGGAACAATTGAATTCCTGATGTGCTCAAGTTTGCTGCTTCCATTCTGCGTGGCATTTGATTGCATACAGTTGATGTCAGAAAGAAATGGGTCCGCTATTAATGGACTCAGCAGAGCTCCAAAACCAACAAAGAAGTGAAGTATCTGTAAGAAAACTGCTGAGTCCTGCTGATAAATTTTCACAAGCTGCATGTTGGAGATCAGTGTTTCCCATTGCTAGACCCCAGCCACTGCCATAACCATTGCAAGAACTCCAGCATGATTGCAAAATGGAATGCTAGCGAATACCAATGAGATGGTCAGTGAACATATCAAGCAAATGAACAAACACAGCTTCAATGACTTTTTGAAGATTCCTCCCAAGGTGCTGCCAACAAGGAGGCAGAACTGCTGAGCGAAGAAGACCCAAATGATGTCCTGCAGGCTGCAGCCTACAGTCACTTATTGGAGCGTGTTCTTCAGCTTTGGACTGTGCATTGCGATTTTGGGTCCCACACTCTTGGATCTAAGGTGCCAGACACCAAGTCTGGCACCTTAGATCCAAGAGTGTGGGACCCAAAATCGCAATGCACAGTCCAAAGCTGAAGAACACGCTCCAATAAGTGACTGTAGGCTGCAGGTTCCTCTTGAAGAAGATGAGAAGGTTCTCGTCCCACCACACCCTTCATTCCCCCTGACCTGGCCAGAGAAGCTGCTCCAGTATCTCAGGAATTTCTCTGCTCTCCCACTAAGTAAACTTGTCAGATTTTTCTGTGTCTTCAGGGTCGGTCTGGCCTGGCGAGGAGCGGGGAAATCTCTGGTGGGCCCTTGGCTGAACCGCCACGGCGCACGTCCCGATCGATACTGGCATGCTGGTAAATTCTAGACTGTAAGGCTCATCCATGCTGGTAAATGCTAGACTGTATGGGCTCCTTCCAGTTGTCAGGTGTATGCTTAATGAATCCGAAGCCTCGCACTCCACCCCATGCCCTCATTAAGACCGTAATTAAGATCTTTACACCTAATTGGATGCATTTTGTAAGGTCTTTAACCCTCTGAGGACCAAAGGACATGAAGTGCCTTGAGAAAGTACTTATACCTTGTGAACTTCTCCAAGTTTTTTAATGCAATACCCACAAACGTAAATGTATTTTATTGGGATTTTATGTAATATACCAACACAAAGCAGCAAGTACCCATATATACTCGAGTATAAGCCGAGGCACCTAATTTTGCCACGAAAAACTGGGTAAATATATTGACTCGTGTATAAGCCGGGTATGCATTGTCCCCTCATCCCTATTCCGGTATACATAGCTCCCCGTCCCTTTCCTTGTGTGCATGGCTCCCCCCCATCGCTGTCCTTGTATGCATGGCACCCCGGTCCCTGTACGCATGGCTTCCCCCTCCTGCCCTGGTATGCATGGCTCCCCTGTCCCTGTATGCATGGCTTCCCCCTCCTGTCCTGGTATGCATGGCCCCCCGATCCCTGTCCCTGTATGCATGGCTTCCCCCTCCTGTCCTGGTATGCATGGCTCCCCCCTCCCATCCTTGTATGCATGGCTCCCCCATCGCTGTCCTTGTATGCATGCCTCCCCCTCCTGTCCTGGTATGCATGGCTCCCCGGTCCCTGTCTCTGTATGCATGGCTTCTCCCTTCTGTTCTGGTATGCATGGATCCCCCCTCCCATCCTTGTATGCATGGCTCCCTATCCTTGTATGCATGGCTCCTTATCCCCTATCATTGTATGCATGGCTCCTATAAGAAAAAAAAAAAAAAAGCATCCTACTTACCTGCATCTCGTTCCCGGCGCCAGCAGCTCTTCCTGCCGAGTGATCATGTGTCCATGCTCATTAAGATAATGAATATTCACTCCACGCCTATGGGAGAGGTGTGAATATTTATTACCTTAATGGGCGAAGCCACATGATCGCTCAGCCAGAAATGCTGCTGGCGCCGTAACGAATGAGATGCAGCGAGGGCGCGCAGGGAAGGTACGTAGGATGTGTGCTGGAAGCCTGCGGCTGTCACTCTGTGCTATTACAGAGAAATGAATATTCATTTCTCTTTAGCAGTCTTTCTGGGACAATTGACTCGTGTATAAGGCGAGGGGGTGTTTTTTAGCACACAAAAATGTGCTGAAAAACTCTGCTTATACACGGGTATATATGGTGTTTGCGAAGTGTAAAGGAAATGATTCATTGTTTTATAATTATTTAAAAAATATAAATCTGAAATTTGTGACATGAATTTGTATTTATGGGTAGTCTGATATCCCTAAATAAAATCCTAAATGACCAATTGCCTTCAGACGTCACATGATTTTGTAAATTGAGTCCACCGGTGGGTTCTTTTATTCTCAGTATAACTACAGCTGTTCTGTGAAGGCCTCAGAGGTTACACTTCCCAAGGAAGGAGAAGACTAATTAGAGATGGAGCCAAGAGGCCCACGGTCTCTCTGAAGGAGATGCAGAAATCTACAGCTGAGGTGGGAGAATCTGTCCACAGGACAACAATTAGCTGGCCTTTATGGAAGAGTGACAAGAAGAATGCAAAAAGCCATGTAAGGAACACAGCTGGCATGTGGAAGAAGGTGCTCTGGTGCACAATTTTCAGATTTATATTTTTAAAATAATTTGGAAACAAGTATCCCTTCCATTACACTTCACAAATACTTGTTACTTTGTGTTGGTGTATCACATAAAATCCCAATAAAATGCTTTCAAGTTTGTGGAGGTAAAGGGAAAAATGTGGAGATGTTCATGGGGTATGAATACTTTTTCAAGGCACTGTATCTGTCCCAAAGTTTTAAACTGAAACAAGTACAATTGAATTTAAAAAAAAAAACGCCCTATCATCTTTTTGCAGTTGTCGTTTACAGGCCTTTTTTGATAAGCCACCTTTTGCAACGAATTTCAAAAGATTCAGCGCTTTATACAGAAGAACCCATGGCAGCTCTATCGCTAGGCAGTGATCCAAGACCTATACAGATAGTAAAGGGAATCTGTCAGCAGGATAGGAAGGGGAATAAAATGACACCTTGATATCTGCGAGACAATGTCCAGAGACATTCACGTTTTTCTTACATGTAACTGAGCTGTTCCGAACTATGGCCGGACACTGATCGCAGGAGTGTCTTCCTCCAGGGACCATTTTGCATGAAAGGGGGGTAACAAGTTGAGACGTGTAATGGCCGCCCTCCTGATCTAACTGCAGAGCTGTGTGTGATCATACCTGACACAGCTACAGTTTCCGCACAGGCAGCTAGTGTAGCAATGTTGTTGCAATACAGCAGGACTCGGAGAGCTGCAGAAAATGTATTTGCCAGAAGACAACGTTCATTTCTACTATTCTGTGTTAATCACTTGTCTCACGCTGGTAACTCACCCTTTTAGTTACAATAATCTCTGGAGACTGATTCTCCTGCGGATCAGTGTCTGACCCACAGTCCTGAACATTTACATATAAGAATAAGACATTGGATCTCAGATATCAAGGTGTAATTGAATTCTGCTTTCTATGACCTACATGTCCATATGGATGACTTAGGAGGGTTGGTCCTGCTGACAGATTCCGATAACATCTTAAATGCTTTGGGCTGTACCAACCACTGTCTCTAAGGTTCTGTTGAAATCCAATACATTTCATGGCACTTAGAAGTGAGCAAGCATGTAAGGAAAATAGCATAAAAATCTCCAGTAATAGATTCTGATAGAATATGTATCAGTATTTAGTCTGTATTAGTATTTACCACTACCTGAAGTTTCCTATTTTGTTTTTTTGTTTAAACTTTCCGTAGGGCATCTTTACTTTTTTACATTATTTAATGTATCATTAAATTATTCACTTTTCTTTATTTCCTGATTTTCCAGGTAAAAATATTTAAAGAGAATCTGTCAGTAGATTTTTGCTATATAATTTGATAGCAATACGATGTAGTGGCAGAGACCTGGATTCCAATAATGTATCACTGCCCTGTATTTTGTTGTTAAAATCAAAATAGGTGTTTTATCAGCATGAGATTATCACTAGAGGACAATTGGCCTCATAGCTTCTGGTCCAGCCACACCCTCATCACTGATTAGCCGCTTTTTGTCAGTATATGGTATGCATTGAAAGCTGCCAATCAGTGGTGTGGGCGGGGTTACGCAAAGCTCAGCATTTAGAGCTCTGATAGAAATGCAGCATAAAAAACTTATTCTGTCACAAGTGCTGCACCCAGTAAATGAAGTAATACATCACTGGAATGAGGGTCTCTATCCCTACATCATGCCGTTGACAGATTGCCTTTAATTGTGGGAATAACAGGTAGGTACTTGACAACATGGCCATTAAAATATTGTGCACATTACTTCAACAGAGTGTATGCATATTGAGTGGGGTGCCCCCTTAACTTATTTACCCACCCCTTTCCCCCCTGAATTTCAGATTGATTTCTGAATAGATAATACCTTATGGCAATGGAGTTTTTCCTTCTAATTGTCCACCATTTCAGTCAGCATTCTGACCCATGATGTAACTATGTCCTACTGGTTTGGTAATGTTGGTTACATGTTCCAATTGTACTCTGCCCGACTAGACATCTTGCTTTCCTACAGAAACAAGCTATGGCATATCTCTGGGACAAACCATCACTTACTGATCGCTGGGCTCATCTTTGCTGGTTTTACATGGAGCCTGCCCAGTGCAGCGTCTTGTGGGATGCTCTACAGCACATTTCCCACAATGCCCGTTTAGTTAAGGCTTAAAGAAATTTGCACGCGAGTATTGTTTCAATCTATAGAAAAAATGATTAGTATTACTTATTATGTCATGTGTGGGAACAGCCACGTTCCTTATGATAGCATGCAGTGAGTGTTATTTACATAGGGAGGTCTAGAGAGTATTTGTTAGGCAGCAGTTGGCATTGCGATGACTTGTAAGGCTTGGGATGTGAATCTATTGGTAAGAGACGGACCTACTACAAAGCTAGATAGATGGAGTCTTAAAGACCATGACTAATGTCAGCCAAACCCGCTGATATCAACCGCTTCGGATCACAGTCAAATGTGTACAGGGGCGCCAGTCAACTGATGGTCAGGAGAGTTGTCGATTGCACATGTGCGATTTTGGCATGCCTTGTCCCCAAGATAAGCCTCTGGCCAAAGTGTCAGTCGGTGGCTTTGTCATCGAGAAGTGGGAGATTTGGCTGAAGCATTGTTTGGCCGACAGTATGGTCAACTTTAGAGAACAAGTACATGGAGACATTGCAATGGCGCCCCTGAAGTTTCTGAACCCTGAGTTGTCCCTTAATGTGTCATTGGAGTTATCCTTTATTGTAATCTATTTGTAGGGTATTGTATTACTCACTTTAGAATTAATTCTTACAATATAATTTGACTTTGCACCATGAAGATTTCAGTTCAGTAATCTTTCGTCAGATGAAGGCATTTCTACCGTAGCCTCAGTAAGCCTAGCGTGACTGGACGAGATAGTGTAGACTCTAAGAGAATGGTAGACCCTTTCAGGAGCCACTGTGAGTTCTTTGTAGGCCAGCATTAAGGAGTTTTGCAAACCAAATTTTCACATTAGAAACTAAGTAGTAGCCAATGTCTAGCTGTGTACTGGATACCTGGTGTCTGTCCATCCCCCAGTATATATGAATGTTCGGCACAGCCTATCTGCAGTGGAAAGAAAAGGATTCAGCATTGGAATTTTAAGCACCTGAGCTTTTTCTCTTCCGACATCAATCGGGGGAGATTTGTCAGGACCCCATACACGTTGGATGGTCAACCGATGTATTTGAGTTTGGACGACTTCCATGTATATGGGAGGGTGTAGGACTGTATCTTTTGTGGTTTGACCTATTGGATGAGGGTTCCTCATCCTGTATGAAAATGTCATTTATACATAATACTAAACTCCCTGTACTATTGTTTTTGTTTACTGATCATTCGTAGTCCAGAGAAAGCCTTAATTGTCCATTAAGTCAATGTAGATTCTTAGGATGAAGGACAGACCATTAGTCAATCTAACGTTACTTAGTTAATGTGTAAGTGGCACTCTACTCTGTGTACTATGTTGGTGCTCTGTGGAAAGAGTAATCATCTACTATAGCTTTAAAGAGTATCTAAACTTTTATTTACTTTTTTAATAATGTTATCCGGCATGGAAAGTTCTGAAAATTTGCAAATCACTTTATTAGGGGATATATCTTGATTCTGTAAGTGACTTCCAAACCACAGCTTTTCCCCAGTCTGCTATAGTGCTTTCACTAGATCAGATCAGAACTTGCTCATTTGAAGCACAGATGATGCTAGTGAAGGGAACAGCAGCTGTGTCTCATTCTGGGGATGTTTCCGAATAGTACAACGCTCAGAGGAGCAGGTAGGTGCTGACCGGTTCACTGCCACCATCTGTACTCTAAGTGACTATGGGCCCAATTCATCAAGACTGGCATTGATAAACGCTCATGCTGAAGTCTCACACTCTTAATTCATGAATATGCGCATGCCTCTTAATAAATCTGAAGCTTCAGACTAGAGATGAGCGAGTTTGTTGGGGATCGGTCGCCAAATCTGAATTTGCCATATTCGTGTCATATTGGTACCCTGTTCGTGCCGAATTTATGTTTGACAATCGATTCAGAACATAGTCATTTCTACTCCAATTACGTTCGGGTGTGTTAGGCGAATATTGCAAATACAATATTTGCTGCCAATTGTAATCAGGACCGAATTTTGAAAAATTCGCTCAACTCTACTACTAACAAGTGGCGTGTGCCGTAACAGAAATCTCACTCCAGTCAGGTACTGAAGTGAGATTCCTGGCTTGGGGAACACCACGGATTGTGATGAATTAGACGGGTTACACCCCAGTTCTGCATATTTCGTAAGAATTGGCATAAACTGGCATGACAACCAGGGCTGTGGAGTTGGTAAGCCAAACCACCAACTCAGACTCTGACACAGACTCCTCAGTTTCCCTGACCCCCACAGCGCTGCCTCACTACTGAGCATGTACATAAAGTGCAGCACAGATTGATCTCCACTAAGAGCCGACATCCTTAGATCAGGAACAGAACAGACATTTATAGGACATTTCATAACTTTCCCAAATTCTTATTGAAAAATGTACAGCGTGTACTGCATCCAAGTTATTATTTTAGTAGTCGGTCCATTTTATACCAACTCCACCAAAATGGACACCAATTCCCGACAACTGCAAAAGTCGCAAAATTTGGGAGCAACTATGAGTTGCTCCTAAATTTTTCAGCTGTTCAGAGCTTTTACTCCAGAATTCTAGTCTGAAAGCTTTAATGAATCGGGACCTTTGTTCTGATATCGGTGCAGCTGTATGTAGGCAGACAAATAGAGTGGGGGGAAAAGTCTGGAAGTCACTTAGGCCATGTTTTACCTTATGTGCAGTGGCTGTGTTGGGGCTTGTGCCTCAAGCCCTGGAAAAAAGTAAAAGATTAGTTACTCTGTAAATATACAAAAATAATGCCAGTCGGCAAATTAATGCACTGAGGATACATTTATTAGTTATCACTTGGATAAGAAAACTATCACAAGTGCTCAAACCAAAATGCATATAAGTTGTAATATTTATATCCAAAATATTGGATCTGTTACGTACTTTGAATGAAACACTTGGGATATGTTATTAGCATTGTGATGGATAATAAATGTATCCTTGTTACACTAGTAATGTTTAACTATCAGTCTACTACGTCTGGTTGTCCGTCTCCTGTAGGCGTACATCTCCAAAAGTGATGCACGACAGAGGGCATGTTCAGTGTATCGGCACCACTCTAGTCTATGGCCCGGTTGGCGAATACGCCAGTTTTGTGGGGGCTTTGGACGTAAACCCCGACTGGACCAAGGAATGGGTGACAAAACAGTGTGAAAGCACTCTTATCAGCCCAAACTGTTCATGGTATTTTTGATGTTTTACTGGAAAGTGGACAATCTCTTTAAAGGGAATATGTAATCAGGAAACAATTCATTGTTTAAAAATATGTGCACATTTTTTTTCTATATCACAATCTTTATTAAAAAATGAAAGAGCAATCTTGCCATTTTACACTGGGGTTATTTGACTCCTACTTCCTGTCCTTTCAGGTAGAGTGTACAGGGGTTTCTTATCACCAAAGGCAGGGTACAATGATTGATATCACTTGTATAGCCCAACTGTTAATTCAGGATCCACCATAGGTGAGATCACAGCTGACCCCACTCCTTTCAGAATGACCTTTTAGGCTATGTGCACACGTTGCGGAATGGGGTGCAGAATTTTCTGCACCAAATCCGCATCTCCTGGCAGAATCCGCAGGTGCAGATTTTCTGTGGATTTTGTGCGGAATTGATGCGGATTTTGTGTGGAAAAGCTTACGGAATTGATGCGGATTTTGTGCGGATTTTACCCCTGCAGATTTCTAACATGGAAGGGTCCAAATCTGCTGCAGTTCCGCACAAAAGAAGTGGCATTCACTTCTTTTCAATCCTCTGCGGATTCAGTGCGGATTTTTCGCACCATTAGCACAGGTTTTTTGTTCCCCAATTGATTTACATTGTACTGTAAATCACATTGCGGAACTGCAGCATTTCTGCGCGGAAAAATCCGAAGCGGATCTGCATCAATTCCGCATCGTGTGCACATGGCCAAACACACACTGATTAGATGCTTCAGTATAAAAGATAGCCAGAGTCTGTTCATTGCAACTAATATATATGTGAATTTCTTGAAACTGGAAGTTAGTCTAAAAAAAGCAGGTTTAAAAACTGAATGATTTCTATTTTTTTAATTTTTAATAAAGATTGTGATTTGAGGAAAAAAAAATGTTGCCAAAAAATGCAGTTAACACAAAAACTTTAAACAGTACGTCAATCACTATATTCTGCCATGTGAAATAAAAACAACCTGTACTAACCTCTGTCGCTGCCGCTGTTATTCATGTGACCCCTGCAGCCAATCAATGGCCGCTAATGGACCACTTCACTCTCACTTAAGTCTGACAAAACTGACATCCAGGGGAAGTTTCCTCTGGAGTAGTGAAAATGAAGTGGCAATAGATTTTGCTGCAGGGCTCACGTGACCTAACATCATGGAAGGCCCAGGATCAACATCTTTGGAACAGTGCTGGCATCGTAGGAGAGTACAGGCTGTTTTTATTTTCCATGGTGGAATATAATGATTGAGAAGAGATATCCAAGTAATGGACAACCACTTTAAGTCGTAGCCCCTAGAAGCACTAAAGTCTGTAACAGAAATAGGGTTTTATGGCATCAAAGTGAAAATTGGTATTGTCATCAAGAGAGACTTAAGTACTATGCAAAAAGAATTAAGAAAACAAATCAGTATTTGTTTCTCGTATTTGCGCAATACGTGAGCATTCCATGTCTCCAGCAGATTAATGAGCCCTTGTACTTTTCATATTGTTAATTCCGATGCTGTAAACTAGAGGACAGTGTTCCTATTAACCATCTCTATTTTCAGAAGAGAATGGTTATCTTCATCTATATTTTGAAACAAACATTTTAAAGAAGTGTTATATGTTGCCATGAAGGTTGTTGTAAAAATATTGAAATAAAAAGTTGATTTAACACAAAATATTCACACGTAGAAGTGTTTTTCTTCCCTCACAACACCACCACGGAGAGAGAGAGGATCCGCCCCCAAGGCCAAGAAACGCTACAGCTTTAAAAGGCGGAGCCCTCCAGTATGCTTCAGTGGTTTCCTGTCCTTTAGGGAGACCCTACAGTTCCCTGGTGCTGCCAGGGAGAATGAAGTCTTATCTGGGGCTGCGGTCCCAGCATCGCTGACATCGGGCAGCATTTTCCATATAGATATCCCTGGAGAGGCAGCAGTGAGCAGGCGTGGTACAGCAAGGGACAGGGACATCTTTTACGGGAGCATGGCCTGGCAGGGCACAGTGCATCCCTGGGAGCCGGCATAGCGGATGATGTCATTTCAGGGAGCATGGCCTGGTATGGCTTCCCCAGAACCGAGCAGGGTGTCTGAAGTCGCTTCTGGGGTCATGGCCTGGTATATGGCTTAGTGCATCACCAGACAGGAGCAGCACAAGCTGGAGGTGGGGGAGCAGGGCAGGATGCACCCCCAGTCTACACCTAACTCGATACGGTGGGCAGAGCTATAGCGCTTGCCGAATAAGATGCAGAGGGAACCCGGCTTCCTGGATCGCTCCCGCTGATCAGCGCCGCAGCTGCATGTGTCACGAATGTGTTAGTCACAACACATGTATGGAGAGCCCAACAGGCTTCTCCATACATGTGTTGTGACTGTCACACAGCCTCGAAACGTGCAGCTGCGGCGCTGATCAGCGGGAGCGATCCAGGAAGCCGGGTTCCCTCTGCAGTTTATTCGGCAAGCGCTATAGCTTGCCGAATAAGAGGAGAACCCGAGAAAATTCGCTCATCTCTACTAAAAACCTCCCATTACAACAGGACTATGCTGCAAAAGGAATTTCAGATGGAGCACAATAACCAGCCTGGAGAACCTACGGAAGCAGCCCCTCCTACACTGGAAGACCTGCCTCAGGTGGGGTAAGTCACGGTTGTTTCATGTGTAAATTATCCTAAATGCTTTTATTTTTACTTATAGGTTTTATAGAACAGGCCTAGAAAAGCACAGTCGAAGAAAGCCGAAGCACAAAGAGTGTGCATTATGCAAGCGCAAATTAGAGCCCTCTTACACTAAAAAGCTATGCAAAGAGTCCATTGAAAGAACTCTATCAGAAAATTCCCATTAGGGTGACCATGAAGGTAGAAGAGATCAAGAAGCCTAAATCCATGCAGGATTTAATGTTCTGGAGATTAGAAGTTAGGTAGCATAAATGTTTTGCCATCCACAGTAACATAGCTTCACTGATTTAGGAAAGAATGGAAAAAGCCAGACATGAAAGCTTTTATCCCAAAAGAAATTAAAAGGACGTATCCCTTTGAAATAGGGGACTCAGAAATTTGAGAGAAAGTACCCAAAATAGACGCGGCAGTATGCAAGATGTCCCTCAATACAGCGCTCCCTTGTGACAACACAGGCCTTTTAAAGGATCCACATGACAGGAAGTCAGAAAGCTTTCTGAAGAAAGCATGGGAATCTGGGACGACAGCCTTTAAACCCAATATAGCAGCTAAAAGCACGGCAAGATCTCTGAGCTTGAGGCTTAGCCAACTGGAGGTACAAATTAGAAACAAAGGCCCAAGAAATCAGTTACTAGCCAGCCTTCCAAACACAGTTGTGGCCTAAAGTATTGACACCCCTGAAATTCTGTCAGATAATACGCAGTTTCTTCCTCCTAAAAATGATTGCAATCACAAATTCTTTGGTATTATTATCTTCATTTAATTTGTCTTAAATGAAAAAAGACAAAAGAGAATGAAGCAAAAAGCAAAACATTGATCATTTCACACAAAACTCCAAAAATGGGCCAGAGAAAAGTATTGGCACCCTCAGCCTAATACTTGGTTGCACAACCTTTAGCCAAAATAACTGCGACCAACCGCTTCCGGTAACCATCAATGAGTTTCTTACAATGCTTTGCTGGAATTTTAGACCATTCTTCTTTGGCAAACTGCTCCAGGTCCCTGATATTTGAAGGGTGCCTTCTCCAAACTGCCATTTCTAGATCTCTCCACAGGTGTTCTATGGGATTCAGGTCTGGACTCATTGCTGGCCACCTTAGAAGTCTCCAGTGCTTTCTCTCAAACCATTTTCTAGTGCTTTTTGAAGTGTGTTTTGGGTCATTGTCCTGCTGGAAGACCCATGACCTATGAGGGAGACCCAGCTTTCTCACACTGGGCCCTACATTATGCTGCAAAATTTGTTGGTAGTCTTCAGACTTCATAATGCCATGCACACTGTCAAGCAGTCCAGTGCCAGAGGCAGCAAAGCAATCCCAAAACATCAGGAAACCTCCGCCATGTTTGACTGTAGGGACCGTGTTCTTTTCGTTGAATGCCTTTTTTCTCCTGTAAACTCTATGTTGATGCCTTTGCCCAAAAAGCTCTACTTTTGTCTCATCTGACCAGAGAACATTCTTCCAAAACGTTTTATGCTTTTTCAGGTAAGTTTTGGCAAACTCCAGCCTGGCTTTTTTATGTCTTGGGGTAAGAAGTGGGGTATTCCTAGGTCTCCTACCATACAGTCCCTTTTCATTCAGACGCCGACGGATAGTACGGGTTGACACTGTTGTACCCACGGACTGCAGGGCAGCTTGAACTTGTTTGGATGTTAGTCGAGGTTCTTTATTCAACATCCGCACAATCTTGCGTTGAAATCTCTTGTCAATTTTTCTTTTCCGTCCACATCTAGGGAGGTTAGCCACAGTGCCATGGGCTTTAAACTTCTTTATGACACTGCGCACGGTAGACACAGGAATATTCAGGTCTTTGGAGATGGACTTGTAGCCTAGAGATTGCTCATGCTTCCCCACAATTTGGTTTCTCAAGTCCTCAGACAGTTCTTTGGTCTTTCTTTTCTCCATGCTCAATGTGGTACACACAAGGACACAGGACAGAGGTTGAGTCAACTTTAATCCATGTCACATGTAAGTGTGATTTAGTTATTGCTAACACCTGTTAGGTGCCACAGGTAAGTTACAGGTTTTGTTAATTACACAAATTAGAGAAGCATGACATGATTTTTTGAACAGTGCCAATACTTTTGTCCACCCCCTTTTTATGTTTCGTGTGGCATTATATCCATTTTGGCTTTAGGACAATTTTGTGTTTTTTCATTTAAGACAAATTAAATGAAGATAATAATAACAAAGAATTTGAATAATTTTCAGGAAGAAACTGAGTATTATCTGGCAGAATTGCAGGGGTGTCAATACTTTTGGCCACAACTTCAGCTTCAGCTGATGCAGTCCAATTGACAGCACGTACATGCACCTTCTCAAATATAGCCAGAAGGGTGTTTTGGCTAAAAAATTGAACTTGAGACTTCCATTCTAAGTCTAGGCTCTGCAGCATTCCCTTTGAGGGTGAATATCTCTTCAGGACATCCTTGGATGAAATTCTGGATAAAGCCTCAGATTAAAAAAAAAGTGTTGGCCCAAAATTCAATACCTTTTTGTGCATCAAGAAGGAACACACAAGGGATGGTTCCAAGGCAAATGGACTTAAAGTGGTAGGGGTCCAGGGCCAAAGGGAAGACCTCTCAAGAGGACAGTTTATCTGGATTCCCTAAAAAGCAGGGAAGACCATGACGCAGAACCTAGGTAGGTGGAAGGCTAAAACTGTTTCTTCCTGCCTTGGAAAGGATTTCCCCAAGTCCACGTATATTAGACACTGTAGGAGAAGGGTTAAAACTAGAATTGTGTACTCTTCCCCCAGAAAGATTTGTGATCACAAAAGATCATCGTTATGTGGGCAAGTCAAAGAGCCCTAGAAAGGGAAGTAGTGTCTCTTATAGAGAAGGGGATGCTGATTTGCATGCCAGAAGAAAAGCGAAAGGTTCATACAGTGCCCTCTTTTCTAAGGAAAAAACAGACCAATCTTTCAGAACAATTCTAAATCTAAAAAGTATGAGTGGGTTTCTGGTGCCTAAACCTTTCAAAATGGAAACATCGAGTCTAGATTAAAACTCTTGTTTCCCTGATGTTTTATGGCCACTATATACCTCTGAGACCCCTATTATCATGTGCCTATTTATCAAAAACACCAAAAGTATCTCATAGCAGCATCCAGGGATGGTTAATAGTGATGAGCGAGTATGCTCATTACTCGAGTTTCTCCGGGCATGCTCGGGTGGTCTCGAGTATTTCGGCGTGCTCGGAGATTTAGTTTATGTCGACGCAGCTGCATATGATTTGCGGCTGCTAGGCAGCTTGAATACATGTGGGGATTGCCTGTTTGTTAAAGGGAACCTGTCACCTGAATTTGGCGGGACTGGTTTTGGGTCATATGGGCGGAGTTTTCAGGTGTTTGATTCACCCTTTCCTTACCCGCTGGCTGCATGCTGGCTGCAATATTGGATTGAAGTTCATTCTCTGTCCTCCATCGTACATGCCTGCACAAGGCAAGATTGCTTTGCGCAGGCGTGTACTATGGAGGACAGAGAATGAACTTCAATCCAATATTGCAGCCAGCGGGTAAGGAAAGGGTGAATCAAACACTTGAAAACTCCGCCCATATGACCCAAAACCAGTCCCGCCAAATTCAGGTGACAGAGTCCCTTTAAGCAATCACCACATGTATTCAGGCTGTCTAGCAGCAGCAAATCATGCAGATGCATTGACACAAACTAAGTCTCTGAGCACGCTCAAATACTCAGACACCACCTGAGCATGCTCGGAGAAACTCAAGTAATGGGCATACTCGCTCATCACTAATGGTTAATACATTACAATTTCAGGTCCTCCCCTTTTGGCCTATCTATGACTCCAAGGGCATTCACAAAGTCAGTGGCAGAGATGTCAGCTCACATAAGCTTGAAAAACATTTTATTAATTCCTTACCTAGACGACTTCCTAAGGGTATGTTCACACGTTCAGGATTTCCATCCTTTTTTTTTCAGGACAGTTTTTTTAAAAAACTGCAGCTCTTGGCAGAAAACGCAGGTCCTTTTTTTGGTCCTTTTTTTGTCCTTTTTTGATGCGTTTTTTGATGCGTTTTTTGATGCGTTTTTTTATGCAGTTTTCTATGCAGAGACTGTGTGTTTCCTAGGAAGCTTTTTAGGGCTAAAATGGCTGAAAATACCCTAACCCTAACCCTAACCCTACCCCTACCCCTACCCCTATTCTAACCTTAGTGAAAAAAAAAAAAAATTTCTTAATTTTTTTATTGTCCCTACCAATGGGGGTGACAAAGTGGGGGGGGGGTGTCATTTACTATTTTTTTATTTTGATCACTGAGATAGGTTATATCTCAGTGATCAAAATGCACTTTGGAGCGAATCTGCCGGCCGGCAGATTCGGCGGGCGCACTGCGCATGCGCCCGCCATTTTGCAAGATGGCGGCGCCCAGGGAGAAGACGGCCGGACGGACACCGGGACGCCGGGTAAGTATAAGGGGGGGAGATTAGGGCACGGGGGGGGCATCGGAGCACTGGGGGGGGGCATCGGAGCACGGGGGCGGGATCGGAGCACGGGGGGGCAGCCACACTCCGCCCACGCACTTCCGCCCGCTCCCCCGCACTTCCTGCTGCAGCGGTTCTGCACATCAAATCACAGTAAAACCCGCAGATATATTTTTGATCTGCGGGTTTTACTGCGATTTTGACCTCACAATGGAGGTCTATGGGTGCAGAACCGCTGCGGTTCAGGAAAAAGAAGTGACATGCTCCTTCTTTTTTGCCGCAGCTATTCTGCGCGGCTTTTTAAACGAAATTACGGACCATGTGCACAGCAGTGACTTTTCCATAGGGTTACATTGTTATGTACCCTGCATGGAAAACTGCTGCGGAACCGCAGCGGCAATACCGCTGCGGTTCCGCAGTAAAAAACGCACTGTGTGAACATGGCCTAATTGTAGGTAAACCAGAAGCAGATTGCAAAAAAAAAACAGTAAACCAAGTCAAGGAGATTCTGTGTTCCCTTTGGTGGCTAATAAATATAAAGAAATCAAAAATAAATCCAGAACAGAAGCAAACATTCCTGGGAATTTTGCTAAATTCCAAAAGCCAAACCTCTCTTCTTCCCTAGGAAAAAAATAAAGAGGGCAGGTTAGTGTCCAATTACATTTTTTTTTTAAAAATGGTGATCCTAAGAAGTGTTATGTCGATCCTGGGGACTCTAACCTCACGTATCCCTGCTGTGCTTTGGGCGCAAATCCACTTCAGGAAAATTGAGTGGAAATCCCGAAAGGAAATGCAAATGATTATTTCAACAGATATAAAAGAGGGGGGAGGGGAGTGCATGGGAGATCTGGAATCCCAAAGTAGTCGCAACAGATGCAAATCCTTTTGGCTGGGGGGCACACATAGATGGCAAAATCCTTGAAGTGGGATAGCCTTAAAGTCTGAAAGATCCATCTTCCAATAGGAAGGAGCGAACAGCCATCAGGCATGCCTTGCTAGAAATCCTACCAGATATAAGAGGATACCATGTGAAACTTCTGTTGGACAACAAGACAATGTTGGCATACGCGAACAAACAAGGAGGCACAAGGTCCAGAAATCTCATTACAGCAGTGAGCGTGATAATAACTGTAGCCGAAGGAAACTTAAGATTACTATCGGCAAGCTATCTAATAGGGGAAGAGAACTCAGAGGCAGATTACCTCAGTCGTCACCTAATAGACCAGGTACCCATAGAAGGTATTAAACACAGTGATTCTGCGCGGTTCAGTGAACATATGTGGACTCACTTGAGTTCAATTGTCTGCAGCGCTTTGGACACAGCAAACATGCCCAACCTAAGGAATTAGGGGGAACACAATAAGTAAAAAATGCTTGTTGTACATTGGCAAGCCATCATCATAAATATGGTATTTAAACTAAGCTGTGTGAGCCATTCACCGGCCAATATCCAAGTATAGCACCCAAGTGCTACTGAGTGCATGAATAAGTGGAGACCAGATTCAGAGGACAATTTAGAAAGGGGAAACGGGGAGAATATTTAAGTGAGGTGGTGGTAAGCCAGGCTAAAGGGATGTGTTTTTACAGCATGATTAAAATGTGAGGGTTAGGTATTAAATAGATTGTCTAGGGTAGTGTGTTCCAGAAAGCTAGCACAGCACGGGAGAAGTCTTGAAGGCGTAAGTAAGCGATTTGGATTAAGGATGCAAGTCTTAAATCAGTTGCAGAATGGAGAGGACTGGGTAGGGTGATAGAGTTGAGGGAGGAGATGGTTGGTGGTGGAGACCTTGGTGAGTGAGAGAAAAGTTTACATTGTACTCTGTAGCAGATGAGTAACCAGTGCAATGACTGGCACAGGGTGGAGGCATCAGTGTAGCAGCTAGGAAGGAAATACAACTCTGGCTGCTGCTTTCAAGATGGTTTGGGAAGAGGAGAGAGTAGTTGTCCAGATAAGAATGACTAAGTGCGACCCCTTCCTAAACCAATTGTTCGGCCCTGATAAAATAATAAAGCCTATGCTCACCTCCCGTGCTGGCGCTGTCATGAATAGGAAGCCGGGGAGACTGTGACACCAGCGCTGATTGAGCTCCGGCATTATGTGTCATTCCACCGCATCACAGCCCCGGGACAAGTGCCGACACCGCTGGCACAGAGGTGAGTATAGGCTGATTTGATCAGGACTAAACATTTACTTTAAGAAGGGGTTGTCCTGGTAGTGGACAACCCCTTTAAGGTGTGGGTGATGTCAGGAGGCAATGTGTATAATTAGGTGTTACCAGCATGAAGATGGTACTGGAAAGCAAATGCTGACTAATCTGGGCACTCTGATCCAAGACACAGCACCATTTATTACAAAGGGCTTTAATACATGGCCGAGGTATTTCACTCAGAGCAATACAATATACAGAGTGATAATAACCAAGGAACCACGATGACAACTCATAACTGTTATTTGTCACCAAAGGCCACCAGCTCTATGCGACATTACTGCCCACCTAAGACTGCAAGTTTTCACCTTACTCAGCTCCAGAAGCCGTAATTAGCTACTTCCGGCCTTGTGCGTTCCACAAGTGTGTAATTGGCTACTTCCGGCATTTGCGTTCCACAAGTGTGTAATTAGCTACTGCCTTTGCGTTTCACGTAAATATCCAGCGGAACTCACGCCTCTTTGCCGTTTGGTCAGAGCCGCAGCTCAGTGCTCGTGAATTACGTCACTCCTCCGAGTCCATCAACTGGTGACTGGTCAGAGATATGTTGTACAGCAGAGTATGTCCTCAGGAATGGAGGCGGCGGCGGCCATTTTCTTGTAGTCAAGCAAATGAACCGTGAGAAGTGGTTCTTTGCTGGATCAGAGGGCTGCTGATCTGACCCATGGGTGCAGGTGCCAGCTCTGCCCCTTCTCCCCCGGTACAGAGCAGATGTGTATATTCCTCCTTGCGTCACCTGACAGGTAGGATGTGGAGGTTCCCAGATGGGGATTTTCCTGCCCGCTCCCTGGCATTTGCCTACATCTTCTCTTATGGTATAATGCAGTGTATGAGGGTAGTGGGCATTGTAAATGGGAAGACAGTTCTCCCCTACAGAACCAGCATCTGTGGCTTACAGGGGTCCCCGCTGGTTCTCCCCTACAGAACCAGCATCTGTGGCTTACAGGGGTCCCCGCTGGTCTCTATAGAACCGGCATCTGTGGCTTACAGGGGTCCCCGCTGGTTCTCCTCTATAGAACCAGCATCTGTAGCTTACAGGGGTCCCCACTGGTTCTCCTCTATAGAACCAGCATCTGTAGCTTACAGGGGTCCCCGCTGGTTCTCCCCTACAGAACCAGCATCTGTGGCTTACAGGGGTCCCCGCTGGTTCTCCTCTATAGAACCAGCATCTGTAGCTTACAGGGGTCCCCGCTGGTTCTCCCCTACAGAACCAGCATCTGTGGCTTACAGGGGTCCCCGCTGGTTCTCCTCTATAGAACCAGCATCTGTAGCTTACAGGGGTCCCCGCTGGTTCTCCTCTATAGAACCAGCATCTGTAGCTTACAGGGGTCCCCGCTGGTTCTCCCCTACAGAACCAGCATCTGTGGCTTACAGGGGTCCCCGCTGGTTCTCCTCTATAGAACCAGCATCTGTAGCTTACAGGGGTCCCCGCTGGTTCTCCCCTACAGAACCAGCATCTGTAGCTTACAGGGGTCCCCGCTGGTTCTCCTCTATAGAACCAGCATCTGTAGCTTACAGGGGTCCCCGCTGGTTCTCCCCTACAGAACCAGCATCTGTGGCTTACAGGGGTCCCCGCTGGTTCTCCTCTATAGAACCAGCATCTGTAGCTTACAGGGGTCCCCGCTGGTTCTCCTCTATAGAACCAGCATCTGTAGCTTACAGGGGTCCCCGCTGGTTCTCCCCTACAGAACCAGCATCTGTAGCTTACAGGGGTCCCCGCTGGTTCTCCCCTACAGAACCAGCATCTGTAGCTTACAGGGGTCCCCGCTGGTTCTCCTCTATAGAACCAGCATCTGTAGCTTACAGGGGTCCCCGCTGGTTCTCCTCTATAGAACCAGCATCTGTAGCTTACAGGGGTCCCCGCTGGTTCTCCCCTACAGAACCAGCATCTGTGGCTTACAGGGGTCCCCGCTGGTTCTCCCCTACAGAACCAGCATCTGTAGCTTACAGGGGTCCCCGCTGGTTCTCCTCTATAGAACCAGCATCTGTAGCTTACAGGGGTCCCCGCTGGTTCTCCTCTATAGAACCAGCATCTGTAGCTTACAGGGGTCCCCGCTGGTTCTCCTCTACAGAACCAGCATCTGTAGCTTACAGGGGTCCCCGCTGGTTCTCCTCTATAGAACCAGCATCTGTAGCTTACAGGGGTCCCCGCTGGTTCTCCTCTATAGAACCAGCATCTGTAGCTTACAGGGGTCCCCGCTGGTTCTCCTCTATAGAACCAGCATCTGTAGCTTACAGGGGTCCCCGCTGGTTCTCCTCTATAGAACCAGCATCTGTAGCTTACAGGGGTCCCCGCTGGTTCTCCTCTATAGAACCAGCATCTGTAGCTTACAGGGGTCCCCGCTTGTTCTCCCCTACAGAACCAGCATCTGTAGCTTACAGGGGTCCCCGCTGGTTCTCCCCTACAGAACCAGCATCTGTAGCTTACAGGGGTCCCCGCTGGTTCTCCCCTACAGAACCAGCATCTGTAGCTTACAGGGCTCCCCGCTGGTTCTCCCCTACAGAACCAGCATCTGTAGCTTACAGGGGTCCCCGCTGGTTCTCCTCTATAGAACCAGCATCTGTAGCTTACAGGGGTCCCCGCTGGTTCTCCTCTATAGAACCAGCATCTGTAGCTTACAGGGGTCCCCGCTGGTTCTCCTCTATAGAACCAGCATCTGTAGCTTACAGGGGTCCCCGCTGGTTCTCCTCTATAGAACCAGCATCTGTAGCTTACAGGGGTCCCCGCTGGTTCTCCCCTATAGAACCAGCATCTGTAGCTTACAGGGGTCCCCGCTGGTTCTCCCCTACAGAACCAGCATCTGTAGCTTACAGGGGTCCCCGCTGGTTCTCCCCTACAGAACCAGCATCTGTAGCTTACAGGGGTCCCCGCTGGTTCTCCTCTATAGAACCAGCATCTGTAGCTTACAGGGGTCCCCGCTGGTTCTCCTCTATAGAACCAGCATCTGTAGCTTACAGGGGTCCCCGCTGGTTCTCTCCTACAGAACCAGCATCTGTAGCTTACAGGGGTCCCCGCTGGTTGTCTGTTCCTGTTGGGGCTTGGGTCCATGTTCCCCCACATAATGGGATTCGGACGTATGCGCCAACGGGGCCATGGACTGATGGTCTACGTGTCGTGTGATGTGCATCATTTTCGCTGTATGCGGTACCGGAGACAGACCCATAGACACAGTCTACTACGTCTGGTCGCTTGCCTCCTGAAGGCATATACGCTACCAATGATGCACGTCAGAGCGCACGGTCACACTGTCCGCACCATTATGGTTTGTGAATCCTTTGTGAAGGCATCCTTTGGCTTTTGGATGGGTCTTGTGTAATTTCTTAGCATTTCTAGTGATTGTTCGTCGTGGTGTGTGTACATAACACTATTTCTCTCCATTGTATGACTTGTATCCTGCATTTTTCACCAGTATATCTGCATGCTGCGTCACTAATTTCTAGTTGCTGAGCTAATGGGGCGGCCATATCATAGGTGCAACCTGTGCAGCTGCACATGGGCCCATTACTTAAGGGGGCCAATTTCCACCTCCAAAGTCAGAGTAACTTGCATTATGATCAGCTATTGGACTGTAAAGGACCCATATAGCGTTCTTGCATAGGGGCCCTTTTCGGTCCGCGTGCGGAAGTGACTAGCTGCTGTGATGTCTCCCGTTAATAGTCCATAAAGGTGTGCGAAATTCCGGCTCCCCTGTGTCTATAGTACAGAAGCAGGAGCAACATAGAGGACAAGATACAAAAGTGCTGAGCAGTGTAGCTGTGAATCCAGCTTTGGGAATATGGATCTAGCTCCTGTTTTTTTTTTTTTTGTTTTTTGTGTTGCTTGTAAATGATGTCTATGATCTCTTTATTGTCAGAAAACTAACATACTGTATTCAATTTTGCTCATACATTGGCCTTACTAGTAGTGATGAGCGAGCGTGCTCGCCACTACTTGGTACTTGCCCAAGCATCTCCCTGCTCGAGATGCTCGGAGCTCGGCGAGTATTTCTGGGGTTGCTCGGCGGGAGCTCGGGTCTCCGTCCTGCATGTTTGGCACTCTTTAGAGAGCCAATGAGCATGCAGGGATTGTCCGCCATGCGCTGTAATGCCGCAGCCATGTTGGTTGTGGCATTACAGTGATTGGCTGGCCGCACAGCATCATCAGGTCTACAGTCATGGCCAAAAATTTTGAGAATGACACCAAAATTATATTTTTACATGATCTGCTGCCCTCTGGTTTTTATTAGTGTTTGTCTGATGTTTATATCACATACAGAAATATAATTGCAATCATATTATGAGTACCAATAGGTTATATTGACAGTTAGAATGAGTTAATGCAGCAAGTCAATATTTGCAGTGTTGACCCTTCTTCTTCAAGACCTCTGTAATTCTCCCTGGCATGCTCTCAATCAACTTCTGGACCAAATCCTGACTGATAGCAGTCCATACTTGCATAATCAATGCTTGCATTTTGCCAGAATTTGTTGGTTTTTGTTTGTCCACCCGTCTCTTGATGATTGACCACAAGTTCTCAATGGGATTAAGATATGGGGAGTTTCCAGGCCATGGACCCAAAATCTCTCTGTTTTGTTGCATGAGCCATTTAGTTATCACCTTTGCTTTATGGCAAGGTGCTCCATCATGCTGGAAAAGGCATTGTTGGGCGCCAAACTGCTCTTGGACGGTTTGGAGAAGTTGCTCTTGGAGGACATTCTGGTACCATCCTTTATTCATGGCTGTGTTTTTAGGCAAGACTGTGAGTGAGCCGATTCCCTTGGCTGAGAAGCAACCCCACACATGAATGGTTTCAGGATGCTTTACAGTTGGCATGAGACAAGACTGGTGGGAGCGCTCACCTCTTCTTCTCCGAATAAGCTGTTTTCCAGATGTCCCAAACAATCGAAAAGGGGATTCATCAGAGAAAATGACTTTGCCCCAGTCCTCAGCAGTCCACTCCCTGTACCTTTTGCAGAATATCAGTCTGTCCCTGATGTTTTTTCTGGAGAGAAGTGGCTTCTTTGCTGCCCTCCTTGAAACCAGGCCTTGCTCAAAGAGTCTCCGCCTCACAGTGCGTGCAGAAGCACTCACACCAGCCTGCTGCCATTCCTGAGCAAGCTCGGCACTGCTGGTAGTCCGATCCCGCAGCTGAAACAGTTTTAAGATACGGTCCTGGCGCTTGCTGGTCTTTCTTGGGTGCCCTGGAGCCTTTTTGACAACAATGGAAGCTCTCTCCTTGAAGTTCTTGATGATGCGATAGATTGTTGACTGAGGTGCAATCTTTGTAGCTGCGATACTCTTCCCTGTTAGGCCATTTTTGTGCAGTGCAATGATGGCTGCACGTGTTTCTTTAGAGATAACCATGGTTAACTGAAGAGAAACAATGATACCAAGCACCAGCCTCCTTTTAAAGTGTCCAGTGATGTCATTCTTAGGCTACGTTCACATTAGCGTTGCGCGCCGGTGCGTCGGCGACGCAACGGCGACACGACGCACAAAAAACGCGCGCAAAAACGCTGCGTTTTGCGACGCGTGCGTCGTTTTTTGACGAAAATCGGACGCACGAAAAATGCAACTTGTTGCATTTTCTTGCGTCCGACGCTAGCGTCGGAAACGACGCACGTGTCAAAACGCAACCAAAAAAACGCACGCGTCCCCTATGTTAAACATAGGGGCGCGTCGCCGCTGCGTCGCCGACGCAACAGCGACGCACATTAGCGGAACGCTAATGTGAACGTAGCCTTACTTAATCATGACTGATTGATCGCCAGCCCTGTCCTCATCAACACCCACACCTGTGTTAATGGATCAATCACTAAAACGATGTGAGCTGCTCCTTTTAAGGCAGGACTGCAATGATGTTGAAATGTGTTTTGGGGGTTAAAGTTCATATTCTGGGCAAATATTGACTTTGCAAGTACAGTAATTGCTGTTAAGCTGATCACTCTGACATTCAAGAGTATATGCAAATTGCCATTAGAAAAAATGAAGCAGTAGACTTTGGAAAAATTAATAGTTGTCTCATTCTCAAAATGTTTGTCCATGACTGTATATCAGTCCTGGCGCTGCCCTGCTCACCATATTCTGCTCTGGATTCAGGCAGTGTTGGGAGAGCTGCTGCTGAGCTAGGGAGAGATTTGCTTGTTTCTTAGTGTAGGTATACCACAATATACTATACACATATCCATCTCAACTAACAGTCCTGAGGACTAATCCAGCTGCATAGATATCAGTGCTAGGCAGGCATGCAGTGTATGTGGCAGACTGCAGTGCATATAGCAAGAGGGTCCATTTCAGTTCTGTCTGCTGCTGCGCTCAAAATTCTGCCATTTCTGGCCTCCATTTATATTTTGTTGCAGTGTGTTAGCGAAGTTATTATAATTACAATTTGCCAAAGAGGCAACTAAACCCTAACTAAAGGTTAAGGTGAAACTTAACTTTTAATTCTACTATTAAAGAATAAAGCTAAAATTTGCTAAGCTAGTGGGTGTCAATTATTAGGATATCATTAAATGCACTATCTCACTAGGTCTAGGAGTTGGTTTTAGAAGCTAGCCTGTGGAGTGTGTATAAACTCCCAATGAGAGTAGTGGTAGCGGCCGCACCGTGCTCTGCGGAATAAAATAAATTTAATAGGTAGAATATTGGAGATCCAGAGGATGAGAGAGTGCATTTAATAATATCCTAATAGTTGACACCCACTAGCTTAGTGGGAACTGGATGTGATGGTGCATGCCCAGGCAGTGGGCAAGCTGAAATTGTGCCACAACAAGCACCCACATCTTCTCGCCCAATCTTCTTGTCCCAATTACTAGGAGACCTCAGCACACCACTATTAAACCCAGAGCACTGTCAAAGGGTTGTTGGTTGGATAGCGGATATTGCTTCCAGTCACTTTGCCACCACCACCCTTTCTTCCACACGGTCAAGTCTCAGTAGCCGTGAGTCCTCGCCCTGATCCTCCTTCATCCCACCATGCCAAATGCCCGGAGACAACTGATCTCACACTTGCACTCCCGGCCGATCCGCTTGAAGCAGGGCAAGAGGAGATAGCATGTAGCAATGCCCAAATATTTGAGCAGCCACGGTCACACGAAGGTGACGGTGGGAAAGTGTCACAAGAAGTGGACGATGATGAGACACAATTGACAGAAAGTCAGGAGGAGGACCTGGGTGTGGAAGTGGAAGACGAGGTGGTGGATGATATAGTAACTGACCTAACCTGGCAGGAGGACAGCAGCACACAGGGGGAGGGAGGCGTAGCACCCCAACAGGCAGGAAGAAGCAGTGTGGTGACCACAGACAGAAGGCGGGCAACCGTTCCCCGTAACTCCAACACGACGGAAGTTGCCAGTACAACTGTTAGGTCTTCCCGAGTCTGGTTGTTTTTAAAAGACTCTGCCGATTACCCCAAAAAGGCCATTTGCACTACCTGCTAGGCCAGCATCAGCAGGGGTAGCAAAATTACCAGCCTGACCACCACCAGCATGATCAAGCACATGGCAGCAAAGCACCCAACTTTGTGGGCCGTGCCTCAAGGTCCAGGAACAGTGTCTGTGGGTAACACCACCGCTTCTTCCGCTGTTGTATGTGCAAGCCAATCCCCTGTCCATGGTACATTCAAAGATGCCTCCTGCCCTGTACCTGTCGTTGTGCACACTCAACTAGCACCATCAGCAAGCATGACCTTGTCCCTGCGCACCATTTAGTTGTCCATACCCCAGTCCTTGGAACGCAAGAGAAAATACGCAGCCAACGCCCCACTGGCCACACTACTAAATTCCCAAGTTTTGTGACTGCTTGCACTCAAAATATTACCTTTTACGGTCGTGGAGACGGAAGATTTCAGCAAGTCATGGAGACGGAAGATTTCAGCAACCTGATGGCAGCTGCCGTCACTTGGTACTCGGTCCCCAGCTGTTACTATTTCTCCCGGTGTGCCATCCCCACATTACAAAAGAACGTGTCCCACAACTTTAGCCGTGCCCTCAACAATGCAGTTACTGGGAGAGTCCACCTAACCACGGACACGTGGACAAGTGCTTGTGGGCAGGGACGGTATATCTTGCTGACGGCACACTGGTTTAACATAGTGGAAGCTGGGACCCAGTCGGACCTTGGGATGGAACACGTCCTCCCGATGCAGAGGATTGCGGGCACTAGGTGAATCAGGGTTGCCCCCACAGTCTACAGCTCCTGCATCTCATCCTCCTTCTTTTCAGCCTCTATCTCTGAAATGACCACATCAGTCACAAGCTGGAAGCACTGCCTCAGCCAAGCGGCACCAGGCTGTGCTAAAGCTACTATGCTTAGGTGACAAATTGCACAATGCTGAAGAGTTGTGGACAGCTCTGAAAGAGCAGGCAGATCTGTTGCTGACACCGCTGAACCTACAGCCAGGCATGGTCGTGTGTGACAATGACCTGAACCTGGTGGCGGCTGTAAGACGAGGCAAGCTCACACACGTACCATGCCTGGCCCATGTGCTTAACCTTGTGGTTCTGCGGTTTCTCAAAACCTACCCGGAGCTGCCAGATCTGCTTGTCAAAGTACGCCACCTGTGTGCCCATTTTAGGAAGTCAGCTACAGCTTCCGCTGCCCTTGCCGTGCTTCAGCAGCATTTGCAGCTTCCTGCTCACGGACTGGTGTGTGATGTCTCTGTGCTTTTGAACTCTACACTGCAGATGTTGGGAAGGATTTGTGAGCAGAAGAGGGCAGTTGTTGACTGCCAGCATCAACAAGGCCGTCGGTATTCAGTTCAGACTCCACACATAAGACCTCAGGAGTGGACATGGATGTCAGACATGTGTACCATCCTTCAAAACTTTGAGGTCTCCACCAAGATGGTGAGCGGCGATGATGCCATAATTAGCATCACCATCCCACTTCTGTATTCTGAAACGCTCTCTGCTCACAATCAAAGAGGATGCATGATGAGATGGAGCAAGGAACCATACAGGGTGATTACACACAGCCCAGCATCATCTCATCCAAATGTGGATTGGGTGACAAAAAGGAAGAGGAGGAGGAGGAGAGCATGGTCAGTCGTCCTCTTGATGAGGCAAGCAGTGTAGCAAAGAAAATGTTGAGCACAGCCTATAAGTAGAGGTACCTCTAAAGTAGGTTCCCAAACCCTCAGTTCTAGACGGACTACCACATTTTTTGTTCTTGATTTCTTTTAGTATTTCTTAAAGCCAAAAAGTTGCCATTAGAAATGACTTTAGTTTTGTGCCATGTTTGTGATCTGCTTTTTTTCTACAAAATTAAACAACTGAATAAACATTCTCCAAGGCCGGTGATTCCATAATTTTTGCCAGGGGTTGTAACCTTATTGACCGTTCCAACGTCCTCTGTGATTCCTCTGTGCCTTATAATTATTGGGTATCCAAGCTGGACATGTGGCATGAACTGGCTCTCTGCGCCTTGGAGGTCCTGGCCTGCCCTGCTGCTAGCGTTTTGTCAGAACGGATATTTAGTGCATCTGTTGGAATTATAACTGATAGGCACATCCGCTTGTCAACTGAAAATGCTGACAGGCTGACTCTTGTAAAAATGAACAAGGGCTGGATTGGGCCAGACTTCTCTACACCACCAAATGACAGCGGAACATAACTTCCAGTACAGTATCTTTTTTTGTGAGGTCTATTCCCATGCATCCCTTCACACCCACACATGGGTATACACTTCCTGATTTTGGCTATTTGCTGTTGTCCTCCTTCTCCTCATTCTCCACCACCATATCACCAGGACTACCGTGGTCCATGATGCAACACCCACATCATTTTTTTTAAGTGTATTTATGATGCCTATAAAATTTAGTATACAATATGTTCATGTATACCCCCAAGGGTAAATGTTTGTCAGCTCATACACTTAGTGCTTAGGTATTACAAATATAGGAGACCCTCTCCTTTATAATGGGATTTTTTTTTATAAGGCCCTCCTCCACGTCTCTTCCAAGGGGCATTGCAGTGCCTCCACATTTTTGGCAGCCCTTGCATTCACTTCATAAGCAAATGCTATGGAAGACCCACTTCCTAATAATGGGAACATTGTTTTCCAGGAGGCCCTCCTGTACATCTTTTCAAAGGGGTATTGGGGTGCATCCAAATTTTCGGCAGCCCTGCCATTCACTGCATATGCAATAACAGTATAGGAGACCCACTGTTTAATAATGGGAACAACAAATGCTAGCTGGCTGATGGATCCCTAAGAATAGTAAAGGCTGCCTGATGGCCCTATAAAAATAGGCTTTGTGACTTTGAGTCCCTCCTTCATAAATGAAACAGGATGTGTCAGATGATGGGTCACACACCACATGGCCAGATAAGGTGGTAAAATGTTAAAATTACTTTTCCCACTGAATTCATTTGTCTTGGTTGAAAGCAATGCTAAAGTTCAAAAACACATCAAAAACGCTACGTGTGAACATAGCCCAAGGTGTGGAGGAGCATTTTTGGTTATTCATCACTACTTACTAGCTTTTCCTACTAAAGTGAAAATAATCTATCCATTTTTTTTTTATGTAGCCTATTCCTTTTATAAAACTCATTCTTGGCTTAATCTACTGTGAAAAGTCCCAATGAAAGCATGATCTAAATGAGTTATTGGGAAATGGTTTGCAAAATTATTTAACCTTTTGCCAACATAAGACATGCATGCACATAGGTCATGCATCGTGCGCATGCATGTACGGACATACAGACAGGCAACACTAGCCTCTAACAGCAGCTACCGATGATAGCTCTGATCATTGTTTTAACCATTTAGATGCCACTGCAAATCTGTCAGTCTGGCAACCTCCTGACATTTTTAGATGAGTTATTGTCTACTGCAACAGCAAATATCATATTTGTAGTATAATAGATACAACTCACAAATATTTTGTAAACAGTTGAAAGGTGAGATGTTAGAATATAACTTTTACTTCAATGTTAAAAAGTATACATATATATCAATCAGAGGTGGAGGGATTCCATATATTTATAATTGATCCAGTGCGTCCGTTCTTATTTAAAGGGAACTTGTCAGTAGGATTGCGCACAGTAACCTACACACAGTGTCAGACTTGCGCCGTTATACTGATTACGATGATACCTGGGTTGATGAAATCTGTCTTGTGGTTGTTGTTTAATTTGTATTTTCAGTTAATGAGGTTGTCAAGGTAATCTCATGGATCGGATGGGTCCCTGACCTGACTCCTAGTGTGAACACTTACCTCTGGCTAATATGATGGTAAAGCCTGCATTTATAGGAAGGTCGGAACCAACTGTGTTTGGATGTAATTAAAATCACAGTATGTGAAGGGGCGGGGCATTCAAGTCAGAAAAAAATAGTAAATAGCAAGTAACGGTAAACTAACTGAACCGTACTAGTCTGAACTGGTGCATAACCAAAAAACAACTTACATAGCAAATAGATAAAGGGACTACCTCTTGAAGGTCATCAAGAGAATGCCAAGAGTGTGCAAAGCAGTTATCAAAGCAAAAGGTGGCTTCTTTGAAGAACCTAGAATATAAGACATAATTTCAGTTGTTTCACACTTTTTTGTTAAGTATATAATTCCACATGTGTTAATTCAGTTTTGATGCCTTCAGTGTGAATGTACAATTTTTATAGTCATGAAAATACAGAAAAATCTTTAAATGAGAAGGTGTGTCCAAACTCTCTATATCTATCCCGCTCAACAACGGAAGAAGTTGCCGAAGACCATTTGTCAGTGAGAAGCAGGGACCGCGCCGGGAGCAGGTGAGTATTACGGAGAGGGTGAGCATTCCGATATTCACCTGTCCCCCGTTCAACCGGGCTCCGTCTTCCGCATCCTCTGGCTGTGACGTTCAGGTCAGAGGGCACGATGATGTGTTAGTGTGCGCCCTCTGCTGGAACAGTCAATGTGGAGAGACAGGACGCTGAGCAGCATCTGTCAGTGACGAGAGGCGAGTATGTAATTTTTTTATTATTGCAGCAGATATTCAGTAGGGTTAATCATATCGGCATAAACTGCATCCTATGGGGCCTTAATCAACTTTTATGCAGCATTATATGGGGCATATTTTCTATGGAGCATCTTATGGGGCCATAATAAACTTTATGGAGCATTATATGGGCCCATCACGAACTTTATGGAGCATTATATGGGCCCATCACGAACTTTATGGAGCATTATATGGGCCCATCATGAATTTTATGGAGCATTATATGGGCCCATCATGAACCTTATGGAGCATTATATGGGGGCATATTTTGTATGGAGCATCTTATGGGGCCCATCATGAACTTTATGGAGCATTATATGGGCCCATCATGAACCTTATGGAGCATTACATGGGGCGTATTTTGTATGGAGCATCTTATGGGGCCCATCATAAACTTTATGGAGCATTATATGGGGCTCCTGATTCAATATGGATATTCAAAAACATTAAACCTACTGATGTCTCAATTTAACTTTTATTGATATCTATTTTTATTTTTTTAATTTACCAGTAGCTGCTGCATTTCCCACCCTAGGCTTATACTCGAGTCAATTAAAGCTCCTGTCTCCCACAATGAGCTGAGGTGTCAGAGGTATCACCTTCCCTCTGTCTCTATAGCACATTTTAGGCTGCTTCTTATTACTTCTACATCTTTTCACATCCTAGTGGAATACGCTGCTTTTTATGTATTGACTTTCCCTGTAGATTGCACTACAAGGCCTCCCCCTCTCTCACCCTGCTTACACCTGACTACAAACACACATTTAGCAGGAGGGTGGGTGGTCTAAATTGGTGTAGTCAGCTTCTTACATGACGTGGTCATTACCAACCAGTGAGTTGGAATCTCCCTCTGTCACCTCACCCCCCCCCCCTCCCCCCCATATAATGGGGTACCTATATGTTTCACTGTCAAATGGAGGCCTAATGGCTTTTGGGTCTGCTAAGTAGTCAGCGCAGAGGCAGAAAGCGGTGATGTTACTGCGCCTACAGCCATCGGACCGCTGTGTCCTGCTCTAACTTACCTGATCGCTTAGGCCAATCACTAGCTGCAGCGTTGGATTCAGGTGGGTGCCAGTAGGTGAATATGGTTGGGTTGTTTTTTACATATCAAGTCCTCAAGGGGTTGATTTGCTGTTGTGAACTTCCATGTAATACTTCCAGATTTTCTGCACAGATTCTCCAGCTAATCCAATATGTGTGAACACGTCTAACTCGGGAAGAAGTGCAGAGCCCATAAAAAAGATCACAATTGACCAGTCACTAAGGGCATCATACTAAGGTTCTAAAAGTTAGATGACTGTACTCCTTACATCTCTGACCTAATCTCCAAATCTTAAGATTACGCCCACACTAAAATTCCTTATCGTATTAAGCATACTAGTGGACTATTAATAAGATTTTATTATAATAGCATTTAACCGGTATATGTTTTCCTGCAGAAGCCAATTCAAGCTTCATTCCCTTTTAAATTTGTACGCGCGATGTTTAAGATGGAAAAAGACAGAAGTCAAATGACTGACACAATATTAAGTCTCACCCTGGAGATCATCTACTTGCTGACCGGAGAGGTGAGTAATTCTGGTAAAAACATCATGTCTTCACTCTTGTGCAGGGGCGGACATACTATTGGTACAACCTGTGCAGCAGCATAGGGGCCCAAGAGTTGAGGGGACCTGCCCACACCTTAACAGCAGAGGGAATTTTGCAATATGATAAGCTACTGGACTGCAAAGGGTCAATATATTACATAGTTATGGTAAGTTGAAATAAGACCTAGCTCCATCAAGTTCAACTTAATCCACCAATTCTACATATTTTTTTTTTTTTTTTGTCCCTAAATTATATATAACCCCTTTCCTATATAGCTGCTGGAATCGCCTTTCTTCCACCAGGAATGAGAGCCCTCTGGTCCTTAGTATGGTCTTTGGAAGGAAGAAGTCGTGTTTTAATCCTTTGTATTGACTGCACATGAATTTATACATATAAATGAGATCTCTGAGATTTATTTTTTTTCTAAGCTAAACAAGCCTAACTTTTCTAACCTTTCATCATATGGAAGACCTTCCATCCCTTTATAATAATCTGGTTGCCCACCTTTGAACTGACTCTAACTTCTGAATATCCTTTTTAAAATATTGTTCTTGCACAGAGGCTGTCTACTATCTGTGGTCCCATAGAGTTGGTATTTAAGACATGTTCATAACAGTTACATACCAGCACTGACTATGGTTGTCTGTTATTCATAACATGTAGGATTATACATTTGTAAAGGAATTATCCACAAGCCTCATTAAAAGGAACTGTGGTGGTTGCCATGTATTGGGAGGATGGAACAAGAATCAGAACCCCACCACAGAAATAAACAATGAGCAGAAGATCTTAGACCTGACCCATAAGATCATTGAGCTGCTAACTGGAGAGGTGAGCGCTGCTAGGAATGTTGGGCCTTCATACAATAACCCAAAGCAATAACATGTCTGAATGATGGCTGTATCATTGTGTGTCAGGTTCCTATAAGATGTCAGGACGTCACCGTCTATTTCTCCATGGAGGAGTGGGAGTATTTAGAAAGCCACAAGCATCTGTACAAAGATGTCATCATGGAGGAAAATCAAAACATCACATCACCCGGTAAGAATTTTAATTCATGGCAAATAAGGGTTATTTTGTGGGACTCCTGGATATTTCATATCTTATTACATATGGTCAATGTATTCATTAACTTTGAATTGGTTCACACAGATGGATCTAATGAGAGAAAAATATCAGAGAAAAGGTCTTGTCCTCTTAGTCCAGAAGATTCTTCACATGAAGATCATGGTATCTCTCCGATTGGAATTGGAGATCTATCCAAAAGCCAATATGACAATGTGAGTCTACATCGTGTGAACTGTAAGGCTATGTGCACACGTTGCATATTAGGCCTAGAAATTTCTGGTGCGGATTCTGCCTCTCTTGGCAGAAAACGCAGGTGCGGATTTGTTGCATTTTTTGTGCGTTTTTGGTGCGGATTTACTGCGTTTTTTTACCCCTGCAGATTTCTATAATGGAATGGGTACAAAAACGCTGCAGATCCCCAAAAAAGAAGTGACATGCTACTTCTTTTAGTCCGCGGCGTTTCCGCACAGAATTTTCCGCACCGTCAGCACAGCGGTTTTTTTTGCCATTGATTTACATTGTACTGTAAATCACTTGCGGATCTGCACCACAAAAAACGCTGCGGATCCGCAGGAAATCCACAACGTGTGCACATACCCTAATAATGTTGTTTTGTGTAGTATCCAAGTAGACAAACCATTTTAGCAACTTTTTCTCAGTGTCTTTGTGGTGCAGGGTCCTAGTTACTCATAGGTACATTACTTCTGAGGCTGAAAAAAAGTTTTTTCAAGAAAGATTAATCATTGTTGATCCAAAAGAATATACTGTAAAATCAAAATCCTCATTGAGATTTCTTACCTGCTTAGCCGTGAGGGAGAACATTCTTCTCCAGTACTTTTTGCTGTCAGTAGTAGAAATGTCCATCAAAATACCCAGCTTATGTTCACGTTTTGATTAAACTGTGCACATGATGTTCCTTCACCATTTCTCCTCCCATTTCGTTCGCTGCTTATTTATTCTGAGCTGTTTGGATGTTGTGAGGAAATTGAAATTCCCATTTTTTTTAACCAGAACACAGAGCTGCAGCAAAAAGTCTTCCATTCTGGACGTTCTGATCCATCCATTTAACTAATTGGTTTATAGGATCCAATTAATTTGGGAGGCTATGGTGTGATTTAATGTAACTAGTGTTCCCATTCCCCTACGTAATGGACGTACACACAAAAAAGCAGATTTCCTCACAATATGACTAAATAACTAGAACAGACAAACAGTTTGTTAGTTTTTTTAAATGGTAGAATGTGTAGTTCACTTGTGATGGGCGTTTTATTGTGTTCACTGAGACACAGACCCAGATTAAATACTTTATTGCAATATTTCCCCAATGTTACCTTATGTCATCCTTTACTTTTATTAAAGTATAGATCTAATGCTATAATATTATTGAAGTGTAGATATGATTACAAATTTCTCAAGACTACTTTAGAGGACCTATAACCACCTGGAAAATTTCATGAGTCAAAAGGAGACCAAAATATAACCCATTTTCAAATATTTATAATTCAAAGAAGTAATACATTTCCTCTCTAATTTACATATTTGGCTATTTAATAAAGGGGCTTACATCTGCTGAAGATCACTGTCCACTGGCTAAGGCCTCTTTCACACTTCCGTCGACAGTGTCACGTTTCAATGCATCGCCGAGACGTACCGACGGACGTCAGAAAATAGCGGTAAAACGTACTCCACGTTTCCTGTATTTCGACGGAGGCGGCTCCTGAATTTGCATAGTGGAGAGCAGGATCTTGGGGAGAGAGAGAGACTCCCATTCTGTGGAACGACGTATGCCGCAGGAGGCGTCGGGGAACGTTTTTCCACTGCAGACAAAAAACATTTCATTGGAACTTTTTTTATTTTTAAACACAGGCCGTCAAATTTCGCAAGATCCAGTGCACGACGGACGAAACGTGTGGCCATCCGTCACGATACGTCGCTAATAAGTCTATCATAAAATGCAGGATCCTGCAAATTTTTTTGCAGGATACTGTTTTCTCAAAAAACGACGTATCTCGACGGGACTACAACGACAGATGTGTGAAAGAGGCCTAAGCTGGGAGATACCACTGTGTGTGGAGGGGAGTGTGTGCAGCATGTAAACACTGGAGAGATATGTCCTGCTGTATTCATGCTGGCTGTATAGATGGATTCCTGTGTATTGTGGAGCAGGAAGGGGAGAAGTAGAACTCAAGAAAAAAGAGCTAAAGTAAAACTTTTTTTCTTCTTTGTTATTCAGCTTGGGGGAAAAAAATCAATTTGAAAATGGCGCAGTAGCAGCTATCGGTGTATATAGCTGTGATCCGATAGCTGCTACTGCGCGTGTGCCGGCGGCGCCATCTTACCGGAGAAGAAAATAAAAATTCCTCCTTCAAGATGGCGCCGCCTGCACAGTAGCAGCCCGGAGATAGCCTAGAGCTTATATTTTTAAAATGTCAGCTTTTTTTTCTTTCCACAAACCATACTGATTTGGCATTTTTACTTCAGCTTGGCCAACTTTTTGGAACTGAGAGGTCATGACTGAGCACAGACAGACAAATTTATATCAAGAATATGTATATAATTTCAGAAAACTGGCACAAATTAAGGCCTCTCTCACACTTTAGTCTTTTTGTTTCCTTCCAAATCCGTCGTTTTGTGGAAAAACAAAAAACTGATCCAGCAAATCCGTCGTAAATTCTGTGTCTGTCGGGCGGAGACAACGCTCATAGAAACGTTTCTTGTGTACATTGTAAAATCGCCCATATCTCTCTCTCTCTCTCTCTCTCGTCAAAGAAATGGATCCAGTGCATCCATTTTTTTACAAATCGGCACAGGATCTGACTTTTCAAGACTTTGACCGATTCTAAAAAAACGGATGTGTGAAAGAGGCCTAAGAAAGAAGCATACATTTCTGACGCTGGAGCACGGCAGCTGAAAGAGGCGACCTCGTCTTAATGAATTTGGCACATCTTACTCAGTGGTCTCTTCAGCAATGCTAACAGGCGAATCAGCCTGTAACTAAGATGTATGTAAAATTATGGCTTCATCTGTATATACTCTGCATTCAGGAATGTTCAAGCTCCTGGCAAGAGGCCAGGAACATTTTTGCATGATTGTGTTTGTATTTCACCCTAGTTAAATAATTTCTCCAATTAAGACAGTTTTTTTTTCACCCTGAAACCAGATTAGATCTGAGCCCAAGCCTCCAATTGCCGTTGAGACCCTGTATAGCAGTAGCGCACTCCTCACAACTGCTCCATCGCCGAGAAGTACACTCACTGAGGTAAACTGAAAGTGAAATCTGCCTCATTGTAACACTGAGATATTATTAGCAAATGATATGAATTATCTATTTCAGAAGTCTAACAACTTCCACTTCTGTTATTTTTTATGTTCTCTTTTTATTTTTTTGTGATGGGTGCTGTTTAAATCTATATTTGTGTTTTCTTTACATTTTTGCGGCATAGGATAAAAACGACCTTGGTTCTAAAGTTATAGATGGAGCACAAGAGAAGTGTGTGAAGGACTTTGATCAGTGTAAAGAGGAGGATAGCACTTTACAAATCAATCCAGGTAAGATCCACACCAATATGGACAAAATGCCACAGGAACGTAAAATGTGGTTTCCAATTAGGATGGGGCTAAATGGCGATTGACTGTGATGCATGTCATACAGGCATAAATCGCACTATGTTACTGCTATATTGCAGCGTAATGGAGGTGATGGGGGTCGCATTTCCACCCTAGGGTACTGTGACTACTTGTTGTGGTAGTCTAGGGGGTCGTAGTGAGACCCCACTCACTTGCATTAGGCTGTGTGCACACGTTCCGGATTTTTCGTGTTTTTTTCGCTATAAAAACAGGATAAAACTGCGGAAAAAAAACACATCCATTAAGCATCCTATTAATAGAATGCAATCTGCAATTTTTGTGCACGTTGCATTTTTTTTCCGCGAAAAAAAAACGCATCGCGGAAAAAATGCAGCATGTTCATTAATTTTGTGGATTTTTCGTGTTTTTGCTGCTATATATTGCATTGGGGAAGCTCCGGGAAAAAAAATGTGCAAAATCCTTAAAAAAGCTATAAAAATGCGCAAAAAACCGTATGCTGATTTCCTGCTGAAAAAGTCCGTTTTGGGTCAGGAAATTTCTGAAAAGATTCCTGACATTTGCACATGTATGAATATTTTGTGGTCTCCATTAGCCGAGCCCCTGGGGTGCCGGATCAGCAGAAAGTCCCCATGTGAGCCGATAATAGAAACTTCACTGGTTAACGATTTCATCTGCGGGTGTAGTGAGTATTTTTAACCCATTGCTGCCTCACAGAATCGAATAACAGGATGTGGAACTAAAACTTTATAGTGGTAAAAATATAATTTTTGTATTTGCTGCAAATGTGTCAGTTGCACAATTGTTAATGGGTGAAACTGGACCCCACAATTTATTGCTCAGTTTCCCCTGAACACAGTGATGTCCCAAATGTAAGAAACTACTCTTAGGGTATGTGCACACGTTGCGGATTCTCTGCAGATCCGCAGCGGTTTTTGCGGTGCAGAAACGCTGCAGATCCGCAATTGATTTACAGTACAATGTAAATCAATGAGAAAAAAAAAATGCTGTGCACACTTTGCGGAAAATCCGCTGCGGAAACGCTGCAGTTTAAAAGAAGTAGCATGTCACTTCTTTTTTTGTGAATCTGCAGCGTTTTTGTACCCATTCCATTATAGTAAACTGCAGAGGTAAAAAACGCAGCAAATCCGCAAGAAAACCGCAACAAAAACGTACAAAAAACGCAACAAATCCGCAGGTGCGTTTTCTGCCAGTAAAGGCAGAATCCGCACCAGAAATTCCTAAGCCTAATCCGCAACGTGTGCACATAGCCTTAGGCGACATGTCAGGGTTATGAAGGCAGGAGTGCTATTTGGTTTTTGGAGCACAGATTTTGGTAGAATAGTTTGCGGGTGACATTTGCAGAGCCTCTGGTGCCAGAACAGCAGGAAAACCAAAGAGTGATCCCATTGTAAAAATTGCACCTCTCAACGACTTTATCTACGGTTGCAGTGACTATTTTGAAACATCTAAGCCAGGCTTTATTCTGGAGAACTGCAAATCTGCCAGTTTAGTGCCAATACATTGTGCCCCAATACAGTGTAGATTGTATATTGCAGCACCCCCATACATGGTGCCCAGCTTGTTCTTCTGGAGATACGCACCCATAAATTAAGTGCCTTCTCTCCGTTACAAGAATACTAAAAATTGGCCACATACTGTGGTTTAGGCACAGTGCGGCTCAGAATGAGGGGGGCATTTTGATTTGGGAGCACAGAATTCACTGGATTTTATTTGAGATGGTGGGAGCCATGTCGCTTTTCTAAAGTCTTTGTTCTAGTAGTAACACGGGAACCCGCTATATTTCCAGTGGCCGATAACGGACCTGAATGGGGAGCTGATTTTGTGAAACAGAACAAAAACCCTAATGTAAGCGCGCAGAGGAGAGTGCAAGATAAATATTAGCCAAGCCTTAGTTCAATATTTGGGAGGTAGAATGAACATAGACAGCAGTACAAGAATACTTCTTATTTTTATGTTTGCACTGTTCACCATGTGATATAAGTGATTAGATGACTTTATTCCCTGCGATTACAGAGATACCAGATTTATTTTGCGTTTTTTTTCACTGCTATCATGCAGTAAAAAATGCTTTTTTTATTTAAAAAAAATAAGTTATTTTGTCACCATATTCTGAGTAACTTTGTTTGGGAATTATAGCTATATAAGGGCGAGGATGAGTTGGAGGGGGGGGTTTTGTTCCATTTCGGAGCACAAAGTTGTCTTTTTTTTTTTTTAATTCGTTTATTAAACATCAGAAAACAGAAAACAATAAGACATACATGTTGCTTGCAACCAAGCCAGTACAATGTATAATCCAAGTCTTATCAATACATATCTTGGTACATAGACCTGGTCTCAGAAAACTTAAAATCATACAGTATATCCAAAGGACCTGTAATAAAACACTAAAACTGTTTTACTGCGAAAACCAATTCCATTTTGATTGTATTTAAATGTTGAAACAAGGCGTGAACCAATGTAAAATTCTGCCATTTATTGTAGTGAAGCTAGGCTATCTGTCACGTGACGACATGGTGAGGTACGATGAGTTCCATATATCCCAGATCTTACCAAACTTCCCCATACAGCCCCTATTTTGGTATAACGTACGTTCATAAGGTATAATTGAGTTCACCAAGTCAATCCAGGCCCTAAGAGATGGGTGATTGTTTCCCATCCAGCGCAAAGCTATTATTTTCCTTGCCAGAAAAAGCGTTTCTCTCAAGAAAATTTGAACATGGTGTCCCCATGTCTCTTCTTCCAGTACCCCAAATAAGCATAAAGGAACGGAAATATGTACAAGGGAGGTTAGCAACGATGTCACTTCGCTCCAAAAAGACTGAATAACTGGGTATCCCCAGACCATATGTATAAAGTCTGCTTTCAGTGTATGGCATCTCATACATTCTGAAGAGTTAGTCCAACCCATTTTAAATAGTCGTGACGGGGTTAAATACGATTGATGTATTATATATAGTTGGATCATTTTATTGTTGGCCGAGGGAGATACCCTAGATGGGGATTCAAGAATGGTCTCCCAGTCCTCCTCTTGAAGATCAGGATCTAGGAGTTACCATTTTTCTTTAACCGGCAATGCCGCCGAATCCGCACCCACGGACAACATATGCGTGTACAGTGTGGAAATAAGACCCCGGGATCCTTGTGATTTAAGGATCCCTATTAACGGGAAGGATGATATTGTTAGCATGGTATTTGCTCTGCGCATGTGCGATTGTATTGCTGATCTGAGTTGCAGATAACGAAAGAATTGGGGCCTTGGGATATCACATTTAATCTGCAACTGTTCAAAAGACATTAAAATGCCTTGCTCATATAAATTATTAATGGAAACGACACCGCATGAGGTCCAGAATTGGGTAGATGGGTGATTCAGTAGCTCCGGGAAGTACATATTAATCCACAGTGGCATTTCGGCTATAATACCTTCAAAATGAATGACCTTTTTCACTTGTTTCCGAACCAACCTCGCTAAGCGGAGAAGCGGTAATAATTTAGAGGTATTCGGTCTATCAGTTTCCAAAAAGCCAATCGGGCAGTCAAGTTTCGCAGCGTGGGCCAGATGACTCTCCGAATTTGGTAAATGACCCCCAGGCATCCACTTACCCAGAGCCCTAAGTTGTCCGGCCAAATAATACAGGAAAAAGTCTGGTAACACCACACCTCCCATTTGCTTAAATCTATGTAAGGTAGATAATTTGAGTTTAGGCCTGTGTCAGGCTGCTGCAGTGCAGTACAGCGCAACCTCCACCAGGGGGAGCTTGAGAGGAAAGTGAGACTGCACACACAGGACAGCAGAACAGACGCCACCAAGTGGCGAGAGAGTGGTCAGACAAGCTGAGTCAAAAGCACGAGATAGCACAACAGTATTATAGGATTAGACAGATGGATAGTCAGAACGTAGCCAGAGATCAGTAAACCAGAAGGGGTAATATACGGTACAATAGGGTCAAACAGCCACAAAGTAAATAACCAAGCCAGGGGATCAGAACCGGAGAATCAAGCAGACAGACAGACAGAGAAACACTGGGAAAAGGGCAGACAGAGGGAGTTAACAGACACAGAACAAGTCGGGGTTCACAGCAGGGCAAATCAAGAGCTACCAGCAGGGTCAGGTTAACCTGACGAAGGCAGAACTATAGCTGACACTGCCAGCAAGATTCATGGGAGCTAAATAGCAAACCTGAACCCAGAATGAGGCAGAGCAAAGTTAACCCTTGACATGATCCGTCCAGAAAAAAGGGCAGACACTAATAAACCCTGGAACGGATCATGACAGCCTGACTTTCCCCCATATAAAGGATGAAATTAAAGAATTTAGATTTGAGAAAAAAGATCTGGGAACCGGAACTGCACTGTGTTGAAGGAAGTAGTATCATCTTGATCAGATTTATGCGACCAGAAATGGATAATGGTAATTTACTCCACACCGCAAATTTATGCTTAACTAGATCCAATAACGGAAGAACATTAAATTGTACTGTATTTTTCGGACTATAAGTCGCACCGGACTATAAGACGCACCCAGGTTTAGATGTGGAAAATAGGGGAAAAAAATATTTGAAGCAAAAAAAAAATTTTGTAAAATTGAATAACATACTATTATATGTGGTGTTAGTGTATATATAATAGTATGTTATAATATTGGAAGCTGCAGGTAGAAGATGGTGCTGCGGGACCAGTGTGGTGTCTGTAAAGTACTATATGAAGACACTGGAGGGTGAGTATAAGAATGGGGGCACAGGGCTTATATTTAAAGCACCGCTCCAGCACTGAAAAATAACACTGGAGTGCTGCTTTAAGATCCCATTGGGAGAACTATAACTCCTAGCATGTCCTACAGATCCTATGGCATGCTGGGAGTTATAGTTCACCACAGGAGTGTCAGAGTGCTTTATTGTGTGTTGTAAAGACTAACCTTTTAATTGTGCCAGCCAGCCACATGGAACATCCCATGACTGCACACTCAGAGCCCTCCCATTTATTGCTTCTCCACAGCACAGGTCAATGGTCATAAGAGGAAGCCAGCAGATTCTAGTGGAGAGTCTGAAGGTCCTGTGATGACATCAGAAGAGGGAGGGCTCTGTGCTGCCATGTGACGCTCCAGCCTGCCCCCTTCATGACATCACACAGGTCCTTATGCCTCAGCATCCAGCACAGCCCAGGCAGGTATGCAGCGATCTTGTCCCCTTTAGCCCCTGCTGCTGCCCCTTCCTCCACCGGACACACAGATCTCCCCAGCTGCTGCAGGAATCCAGGGCTGGGGAAACCACATGTGTTTCAGTGAAGGACTATTCATTTGCTGCTCCCTGCTCAGCTGACAGGTGGGCTGGGAAGGGGCTAATGAATATTCACTGCACTTTAATCATTGGGACCATGTGCTTTCCCCAGCACTGGATTCTGGGCAGCTGGGACATTTTCCTGCACACAGTGCGATCCCACTAGCCGCTGCCCCCCTCCCTACATGCTACATTCTGACCATAAGACGCACCCACACCTTCCTCCAAAATTTGGACAGAGAAAAGTGCGTTTTATGGTCGGAAAAATACGGTAAGTTAAATCTACTATATTTGGGTATAATTATTCCTAAATATTTAAAGTGGGACACCACTGGCAAGAAGTATAGCTCTTCAAGATGATCTGCTGAAACATGGGAAAGAGGCATCAAAGCAGATTTATCCCAATTAATATATAATCCCGAGCATTTACTAAATCTATTTATGGTGATAATCACATGTGGCAGTGTCTCCTCTATGTCATCCATGAATATTACCATGTCACTGCGTATAAGCCAATAACTTCCACGTGGTCTTCTATTTTAATACCTTTAGTGGATGGAGTGGATCTCATACATATTGCTAGTGCTTCAATCGCGAGAGCAAAAAGGGTCGGTGAAAGAGGGCAACCCTGTCGGGTTCCTCTTTACAGGGAAAATGTCTCTGACATGGAGCTATAATTATCCGGGCTTTAGGTTTCATATGTATTGCACTAATCCATTTTTTAGAATTTGGGGCCAAATTGGTATCTCTGCAAACATGCGGATAGGAAGGGCCATTCAAGGGATCAAATGCCTTGGCCGCGTCCAGCAAGGACAAAGCCCATCTATTCTCCAGTATTAGTGCGCTATATTGGGCTACCGACTGGACCCTCCTAATATTAATGGACGTAGTTTTACCTGGCATGAATCCGGTCTGGTCTGGGTGTATTATGTCTAGTATTACCGTATTTAACCTAGTGGCCAAGATTTTAGTGAAAATTTTATAATCTACATTTACTAATGAGAGAGGGCGATATGATCCACATTCCAGGGGGTCCTTACCTTCCTTTTTTAAAACTATAATATTTGCTTCATAATAGGAGTCTGGCAAAGAACCTCTCCTCCAAATCCCTTGAAACACCTTCAAAAGACTCGGTGCTAGAATATTTTGGTACTGTCTACGCACTTCTATGGGGAACCCGTCTGGGCCTGGTGCCTTTCCAGAAGCCATATCTGCTATAGCCGTATTAATCTCTTCCAGAGTAAAGTCTGCATCTAGAAAAGCTTGTTGTGTAGGATTCAGTGTAGGAAACTCAATGTCTGATAGGTAGTCTAAGCAACCTGGTGTATCGAGGTCCCCCTTAGAGCGATACAATTTTTTTATAATATTCATGAAAGCATTGAAGTATATCATTTGTGGAGGTCACTATTGCACCATTTAGTTTCCGAATTTTAAAGAGAAACTTTCACCTGAATTTGGCGGGACCGGTTTTCGGTTATATGGGTGGAGTTTTCGGGTGTTTGATTCACCCTTTCCTTACCCGCTGGCTGCATGCTGGCCGCAATATTGGATTGAAGTTCATTCTATGTCCTCCGTAGTACACGCCTAGGAAAGGGTGAATCAAACACCCAAAAACTCCACCCATATGACCGAAAACTGGTCCCGCCAAATTCAAGTGACAGGTTCCCTTTAAGTATAGTACTAGATGCATTGTGTTGTCGTACCATGAATGCTACTACTTTACTCGATTGATTCCCTAATTCAAAGTATACTTGTCGAGTAAAAAAGAGTTTGCTTTTAGATTTAGTATCTACATATTGAGTATACAATCTATGGGAAACATACAATAATCAATAAGCATGTACTATAAATGGCCGAGAGCATATTGGTTATTTAGAGCAGCTCTCCCAATATGGGTAACGATGTAAGGCAGAGAATGTGTCACTCCTACTACAATCTATAGTATACTAGCGAAAAACGGAGCATAGACACCAAAAACTATAATAAAAAATATAAAGATTTTATTGATATACAAAATTTGGACAAACAGTAAACATACATGACAGAATATGAAAAATTCCAACATGTAGAGAGGAGGAAAACCAGCCGGCACACTAAAAAATAGGGCACACGTCCATAATATGACCTTGGTAAATACAAGGAGTCCAACAAATAGCCTATGCTTCCTATAGTAAGGGATCATATCCAGAGGACCAATGCCCCATGTTAGGCTAAATGTCCATGTATCTCATTAAACAACATATCTTAGAGGCAATATAGACTTACCCATAGTAGGTCGGGATCTGTGTGTGGCCTTCCCACCCCTATTTTTTAGTGTACCGGCTGGTTTTCCTCCTCTCTACATGTTGGAATTTTTTATATTCTGTCATGTATGTTTACTGTTTGTCCAAATTTTGTATATCAATAAAATCTTTATATTTTTTATTATAGTTTTTGGTGTCTATGCTCCGTTTTTCGCTAGTATACTAATCTATGGGAAAGTAACCATTCAGCCCTATTCTCACTGGTTTGGCTAGTAATATAGGCCGCTTCTGAGTCCCACAGACGTCTCTCCATTTCATCGTCTTCCCGTCTTACGTTTAATGTAGGAAATTGTAGAGGTCAAGCATCCTCTCAGGTATGCCTTAAGAGCATCCCAAAACATATTTATATTCTGTGGCTCTGGGTCAGATGTTATGAAACAGTCTAGTTGATCTATAGTTCTGTCATTAGGGCCTATCAGCTTTAACCAGAATAGATTTAGTTTCCAGACCGCATTATGTCTTGTCTGACCAAATTTAAGCTTAAATATTACCGGACTACGGTCTGAAATGCCCCTGTTCTCATGTTCTATCTCCCCCACCCACATCGCCAAGTTACTGGATCCAAAGATATAATCCAGCGGGATAGAGTGCGTCTAACGGACGAGTGGCAGATGTATTCTTTTGCATCGGAATGACGCATTCTCCACAAATCTAGCCACCCACTACCCTCCATAAATATGGACAAACGAGATGGGGGGGGGGAGTCACCTCCGAAGTCTCGCCATCCAGCCTGAGCCTATCAAGGCACTCGTCCATAACTAAATTAAAGTCTCCCATGCATATAATATATGCATCTGGATAATTCAAAGCAAAGCTCAGCGCCTTTTTTATGATGGACATATTAGCAGGAGGGGGGTTGTATATACACATTATAACATATTCCTTCAAATTAACCCACGCATGTACAAAGATAAAATGGCCCTCAGGGTCTATCCGTACCTCCCCAACCTCCCATCTAACATCCCTGTGTATTAATAGAGAGACCCCCCTAGAATAACTAGTATGGAATGTATGTACGAACCATTGTACCCATGGTTTTTGTACATAACGGGCTGAATCTCTGGTCAAGTGTGTTTTCAACTAGGGTTACAATATGAGGATGGTGACCCCTTGTGAGAAAATACTTTTTAACGCTCGGGTGATCCAAGACCTCTCACATTCCAGGTCATACGTGTAAGATCAGATGCCATACCTCTTCATCCACATATAATATACATTGTCACGCCATTCACACTTCTGATGTACAATGGAAAAAAACATGGCAGAAATTTCTATATAACCAATACCTAGCAATACTAAGACAAAATAAAACAAAATACGCTTCAAGAGGGAGCAAAGTTTCATGCTCCTATCCCTGTCCAGAAAAAAAGAGGGTACCATCTCTGAAAACAGAGTCCGGTATAGTTGTTTTCTTGGACTTTGACGGAAAGAGCTCTTAACAATGAAAATAGAAGAGAAAATAAAAGAGGAAAACCCAATAAGAGAGTTCCATTTCCAGTGTATCTATATGTAGAGACGGCAGGTGATCTAGGATTTTTCCCCCTCATTCGCTCCCACATGGGATCGCATCCAATCTTTGGCTTCTGCTGGGGTCGTAAAGAAAGAGGAAGAGCCCTTGTAAACAATCCTGAGACAGGCTGGATAGATCATTGAGTATAAAATGCTGTTATCCCTGAGTTGTTTCTTTATCTCCATGAATTGAGCACGTTGTTTCTGCAACTCCATAGAGAAATCGGGGAATATTGATATAGTAGCGTTATTAAATTTAATGGGGCTTTTTTGTCTTGCCTTACGAAGCACTGCATCTCTACCCTGCAATTCAAAAGGCGCGCCAGAAAGGGTCTTGGTGGGGCGCCCGGAGGAAGAGGTTTGGTTGGCACTCTATGCGCCCTTTCCACAGAGAATGTAGAGGAGAATTCGTCTCCCAAAGTATCTTTGAGCCAACTCTCCAAGAATTGTTCTGGTTGCTGACCTTCTGAGCGTTCTGGTAGCCCAATAATGCAGATATTATTCCGACGTAGTCTATTCTCCAAGTCATCCGCCTTTTGCGTCCAGGCGTTTATAGAGCCAGCCACTTTTGTCAATTTAGTTTCCATGGGCACAGAGTTGTCTTCCAGGCGAGATACCTGGGACTCCACCTCCGTGATGCGACCCTTCATATATTGCATGTCTTGTCGAAGGTGTCCCACCTCAGAGTGCACCTCCTCTATTTCCCCAGTTAAGGATGTCCTGGTTAGTGATATAGCTTGCATTAACTGCTCAGATGCTTGTTTCAAAGTTAGGTCCTCCTGATCCCCATCCTCCTCGCTATCAGAGGCACGTTTTTTTGGCTGGCTAGCGGTCTTGGCCCCAAATTAATTGTCTTTATTTGACCGCAGGTTATCATGGGGGTCAGGTCGTGCATATTTTCTCAACTTTTCAGTTGCACCCAAGGTTCTTGGACGGTGGATAGTTTTGCACTATAATTAAATACAGTCACCACTTAGTTAATGCAGCAATATGTTGCAATGCAGATAAGTCTGTGCTAAATATCCACACAGCCTGCAAAGGGTCCTTGCAGAGGAAACAGCAGGTAGCACCAAAGATTTATTGCAGCTGCTGCACCCTTTGCCCTGGGGGGAGGTGCAGGTCAGGGAGACAAGGCCAAGGTAAATAGGGCTCAGTGTCTATCAAGAAATGCAGGTTCTTCCTCCAAACAGTGTTGGTAGGCAATAAAGTTGGCTATATAAGTCTCTGTGTTGTGCCCGGTAGGTCAACCACCCACCAAACACTGCAATTTCTGCAGCTATGCTCTGAATGGCGGGAACGGAGGGAGAGATGGCAGTTTGGGAGCAGATGCTGGGTCTAGCAGGCGATATACTGTGTTGAGGATGGGGGGAGCGCAGGGCCCCTTTCTCAGAGCTCACACCGCGCAGTCCCCCTTTCGTACCTCCCGGAGCTTCGCCTGCGTCCAGCTAACTCCTCTGAAGCCGAGTGCCACCACTCCACATCTTTCACCGCCAGCACACACGGCAAGAAAGATGGCCGCCATCTCCTTCAAGGTCCGTCTTCCGTCCTGGCTTCCCTGGTGTTCACCCAGCCGGAGCTGCGCCTGACCTCTGCTCTGAAGCCTGGTGTCTCCAGGTGCCCAGGGGAACACAGCAGCAGCTAAAGAAACCCTCCTGGGTGAGTATATGTCAGGATTATGAGCAGGATCACAGGATCCCCCAGCCAGACATGTCCTCTCCGCTTGACTACATAGCCACGCCCCGAGCACAAAGTTTTTTTGATCACTTTTTATTTGGGTTTTTCAGACACAGAATGATCCGAAACCAGCAAATCAGTAATTGTTTTAATTTATTTTTTGTGCTGTTCATCAAGTGGTATTATTATAATCAGATATAATTGTGCAGTCACACTGCAATCCGTGCTGCCTGTGGTTTGGGCAGCATGAATCGCCTGACAGGTTTATTTTAATTGCCAGTAAAAAGCTATGTAACATTGTTATCCTGTTTGTGAACATTAGGCCACTAAGCAGAACTGTATCAAATGTATTTGTATCAGGATTATCATTGGTTGAACATCCAAAATTTCCGAGTCATTGATCCATGAATAGAATTTTTCTTCTGAAGTCCCCAAAATACTAAAAGAGCCCGAGACTCTTAAAATTGGTGGATTGTTTTAATATTATTGATTCTACAGGTTGGGACCCTTTCCGAGCACCTAATATCCCTGGAGTACCATATTTCCAAGTCCCCACCATAATGCTTTCGAACCCTTTGCTCAGACAGTGTTATAGAGTTCCTGGGTGACATCATAGCACCCATTTGTTATTTTAATGAAAAATAGGAAAATTATACAAGACTTGATTTGTTGCAGTGATTCCTAATGTTGCCATGATAACTCTGAGCTAACAGAACAGAGAACTAAAGTTGTTTGATCATAAATTGTGATCTTGATTGGTCATTTCTTCTCATTGTAATTTTTTTTTAATCAGATAAACTTTCAGGCATGAATGGCTCAGAAGAACAAATCTTCATATCTTCAGATTATGAGACAGAAGACAATGACTTAAGAGAATTTTCTGCTGACGAAAACCCTATTATTCCAAATAGCTTTCCAATATTGCCTAACCTAGATCTGTCCTCCAACCCTTTTGATCAAAGGTTACTATTTCCTAATTTTCCAACCTTTATCCCTCACAATCAACCCTTCAAACCTTTTCAAACATTTCCTTGTCCTGAATGCGATAAGTGTTTTAACTGGAACGCTGAGCTTATAAGGCATTTGCGAAGTCACACTGGTGAGAAGCCATATTCTTGTCTGGAGTGCAGGAAGTGTTTTACACGCAAGTCTACACTGTTTAGACACCAGAAGAGTCACTCAGGTGAGATTCCATTTATTGTTTTTCCTATTTTGTCCTGCTAATTTTTTTAACTACTTTCCTGCACAAACTCCTCATCCAGCTGTCACTTCAATGCAGAGCTGCTGCCATGTGTGTCCATATTATTGCTCTCCTTAGTGTCCTACATAATAATGCCAACACTGTGCCCTTACAAAGTAAAATGCCTCCTTTGTGCCCTTTAAATGGTAAAATTGTGCCTTAGATATTAATGCCCTGTGCAAATGTCCTGGAAAACAGCACCCACATTTTGCCCACTGGATAGTGTATTGTGACCGTTAAATGGGCACACTTGGGGCATTAGTACTAATTGCCCCTATACTAAGTGTCCACTTAACATTGAATAATGTCCTGAGTCCCACATCTGGGCCCACATCTCTCCCCATACATAGTATGATGGGACCCACAGAAGTCCCACACTTTATGATGGCCCTCAGTAGCCCTCCAAAATGTATGATTGCCCCCAACAGCCCTCCACACTGCATCATGGCCCCCAGTAGTCCCCCACACTGCATCATGGCCCCCAGTAACTCCCCACACTGCATGATGGCCCCCTGTAGCTCCCCACACTGCATGATGGCCCCTAGTAGCACCCCCATATTGTATGTTGGCCCCAGTAAGCCTCTACACTGTTTGATGGTACCCAGTATTCAGGCTTGATAGATTCAAGAATGAAAAAAAAAAAAATCTTCGTGTCACCTAAGGATTGGCATGGATGGACTACTGCTGATGTGTTCTGGCGTGATGACATCACGCCCAAACACAAACATGTAGTTCTTCCCGGTATGATGACGTCCACCTGCACCTTCTCCAGTGCTTGTCCCTGCAGTTTTGTAGGCCACAGACCTTAAGCAACCTGCAGTCTACAGAACAGGAGGCAATAGTACAGAGATACCTTATTTTTGCATATTACAGTATGTCACTTCTTTCAGCATTTTTTCCACCCATAAAAAGCAATGTGTAAGTGCAAGTGTAAGACCATAAAAATACAGCACGAAACTGCAGCAAATATGCAGAAAGAAATGAGCAAAAACGCAAGGTATGAACATCTATAAGAACAAATGCAAAATAAATTGCATATGGATAACAATGCAAGAAAGAACAGTGAACCAAGAAAAATCTATGCTTATGTAAACTCACAATCCCAACACTAACAAGCTTGATAATTCTTTATGCTTCTTAAGCGCTGCAGAGTATTATTAATGCGATCAAACGTTCAAATCCCTTTGTGTGACTAATAAATATTGGAAAAAATATACAATTAATATTTTTCAAAGTAAAAATTAATTTCAGAAAAATAAAAAAATTGGTATCACCGTGACCAGAACAAACAGTACAATAAAAACAAAACTTTTTGGTCATTCATTCTTTTTTTTTTTTTTATTTACGGTAATTGCATATATTCCAAAATAGTGCCAACAAAAACTACAGCTCATTAAGCAAAAAAATTGTCCTCATAGAGCTCTGTAATGGGTTTGTCACTGTAGTTGCAGTGTCACTGTAGTTGCATTGACCTGTACTGTAAAACTTAATATTTATCCCTAAAAACAAAAAAAAACAGAATACCTGAATTTTTTTTTTTTTGTTCTTAAAAAGTAAAACAAAATTATCAGTCACATGCTGAATAAAGTAAACCTTAACCCAAATTAATGGGGACCTGTTAGGTCCTCAATACCCTTCAATCCAGTATCATTCATATAATACACTGCCTAATCAGCCCTTTAAAATGTTGTTCAGTTAAATTTGTTTTAAAAAAAAAAAGTATTTAGAACCTCCGTTTTTCTTACGCTAATTAGGCCTTTGACTAGTCAATGGGGCGTTGGTTTCCCCAAACTAGTCATCTATCTTTGCATGTCATCACGCCCCTGAGGGGGTGAAAACATGATTTGCAAGAGCTGACATCATCGCCTGCTTTCTGCAAATCTTGCACAGTTCTATTTGGTAGCATCATTGAGCCTCTGAAACTGTGTGTACACTTTCCAACTTCAGAGGTGCACTGCGCTTGACTGAAAGTGCAGAGGATGTATGGGAGCCGTTTTCTGTCCTTTCAGTCTTGTGCAGTTCGCCTTTAAAGCCAGAAAGTGTACACCCGGCTTCAGAGGCACAATGATGCTGCCGAATAGAGCCGTATGCATGCGCAAGATTTGCAGAGACCTGGCGATGATGCAGTCTCTTGCAAATCATGTTACCGGGGCATGATGACATGCAAAGAGGACTGACTACTCTGGGAAAACTAGAGTTTGCATGTTTTGGCGCTGCAGTGTGCTGCCCTATTTAACTATATACGAGTTGGCGACTCTGGGTTCAGCACCTGTTCACACTCAGTCTATGTTTGGATGTGCAGATCAGGTTTTTTGAAATGTATTCTCTAGCCTTCTGATCGTGCACTCCCTGCCTCCTAGCTTCGTGTTTTAATTATAGTAGGTCCAATACCCCTCCACAGTGAGAGAGAATTTGAGTCCAAGGAGAGGTTTCACATGTACCCATTCAGATGGAGACGTTTATTCTCAGCGAGGTAGGTTTAGAGTAGGACCTCGTATAAGAGAGATGCCGTAAAGTGGCTACGAGGTACACATAAAATTGGCCATTTTTATGCGCTAAAAGCTCTCATTTTTCATATTTCTAGTGCAGTAATGCAGTTTAAATTTCGTGTTTTCAAGTTTGCATGTTTTGGCGCTGCAGTGTGCTGCCCTATTTATTTAACTATATACGAGTTGGCGACTCTGGGTTCAGCACCTGTTCACACTCAGTCTATGTTTGGATGTGCAGATCAGGTTTTTTGAAATGTATTCTCTAGCCTTCTGATCGTGCACTCCCCGCCTCCTAGCTTCAGGTGTTTTAATTATAGTAGGTCCAATACCCCTCCACAGTGAGAGAGAATTTGAGTCCAAGGAGAGGTTTCACATGTACCCGTTCAGATGGAGACGTTTATTCTCAGCGAGGTAGGTTTAGAGTAGGACCTCGTATAAGAGAGATGCCGTAAAGTGGCTACGAGGTACACATAAAATTGGCCATTTTTATGCGCTAAAAGCTCTCATTTTTCATATTTCTAGTGCAGTAATGCAGTTTAAATTTCGTGTTTTCAAGTTTGCATGTTTTGGCGCTGCAGTGTGCTGCCCTATTTATTTAACTATATACGAGTTGGCGACTCTGGGTTCAGCACCTGTTCACACTCAGTCTATGTTTGGATGTGCAGATCAGGTTTTTTGAAATGTACTCTGGGAAAACTAGCATGCCATCGATGTCCATGTTTCAGAAAAGCAAATGAATAACATTATAAAGGGCTGGTTGTCCCAGAAAATTAAGTATTTCTCCCAGAAAATTATTGCAATTACATATTGTTACACCTCTGTTGTCGGGTGTCCCAGGACCAGGGTTTCCTTCTCTGTACCTAACGCTAGGGGTGCCTTAGCCCGCCCTGTTCCCTGGATGACGTCTAATGGTGAAGACGCCGGGGCCACGTACCTTGCCTTAGCTCCTAAATCCACTGTCAGTCTGTACCCTTCCCCCACCCAGGGAAGAGGGGAGTAGTAGTGTATAGTAATACACCAACCAGACTAACAAGGTAATACAAACAAGGATAAAGAGAAATGACAATCGTACACCTATACACAAATAAACAACAGAGGTAAACACTGGGGATTAGAGGATGGGGTTAAACCAAAGTAGGAGAACAAAGGGAATAATCACATGCTCAAAACCTAGCAACAGTCAAGAAAAATCCACCAGCAACCTCCAGCCATACAGCAAAAGCTAACTCTGACAATGAGTGATAGCCAGGACCCATATTATATAGGAGTTATAGGAGAACTTGCACCATTTAATATGAAGATGAAGTGCTTCTAATCAGTGCAGGAGTAGGAGAAATCAGACGCTGCGGTCCTCTGTTTCCTCTCTGTCGCAGTAAACTTGTGACACACACGTGTTTTGTTATACACATGTTTACATCCTTTGTGTGCACTAAAACAATATTAAAAAAAAGGCAAATGGGACATAATTTTACACACAACCCTAAAAATGGGCCGGACAAAATTGTTGGCACCCTGAACTTAATATGTGGTTGCACACCCTTTGGAATAAATAATTGCAATCAGTCACTTGTTATAACCATCTTCGTGCAAATCTTGACTGGAATTTTGGACCACTCTGCTTTCAAAAACTGCTCCAGGCCTCTCATATTTGAAAGGTGCCTTCTCCCAATAGCAATTTTAAGATCTCTTCACATGTGTTCAATGGCACGGTGGCGCAGTGGTTAGCATTGCAGCGCTGGAGTCTTGGGTTCGAACCCCACCAAGGACAACATCTGCAAAGAGTTTGTATGTTCTCTCCGTGTTTGCGTGGGTTTCCTCCGGGCACTCCGGTTTCCTCCCACATTCCAAAGACATACTGATAGGGAATTTAGATTGTGAGCCCCATCGGGGACAGTGATGATAATGTGTGCAAACTGTAAAGCGCTGCGGAATATGTTAGCGCTATATAAAAATAAAGATTATTATTATTATTATTTAGATCCAGACCAATTGCTGACCACTTCATAACTCTCCAGCTCTTTGTTTGCATCCATTTCTGTTTGCTTCTTGAAGTATGTTTGGGGTCATTGTCCTACTGAAAGACCCATGACCTAGGACGCAAACCCAGCTTTCTGACACTGGGCACTACATTGCAAATCCTTTGGTAATGTTCAGATTTTAGGATGCCTGCACAGTCAAGGCACCCAGTGTTGGAGGCAATAAAACAGCCTCAAAACATCTTTGAACCTCCACTTCATCTGACTATAGGTACTGTGTTCTTTTCTTTGTAGGCCTCATTCCATTTTTTGTAAACAGTAGAATGATGTTCCTTACCAAAAAGCGCTATCTTGGTCTCATTTGTCCACAAGACGCTTTCTTTGAAGAATTTTGGCTAACTCGTGCACATTTTGGCAAATTGCAGTCTAGCTTTTTTTGTACCTGTGCCAGCAGTGGGGTTGTCCTTGGTCTCCTGCCATAGAGTTTCATTCAAATGTCAATGGATAGTTCGCACTGACACTGATGTACCCTGAGCCCGCAGGACAGTTTAAATTTCTCTGAGGCTTGATTGGGGCTGATTATCCACCAGTCAGATTTTCCTGCGTTGCAACATTTCAACAATATTTCTCTGCCATCAGCTTCCAGAGAGTTTAGCTACAGTTCCATGGGTTGTAAACTTCTTGATTATGTTACGCACCGTGGACAAAGGAACATCAGGATCTCTGGTGATGAACTTGTAACCTTGAGATTGTTGATATTGTTTAAAAATTTGGGTTCTCAAGTCCTCATTTCCCCCCCCCCCTCCTTTTGCTGTTCTCCATTCTTAGTGTGGCACACACAGACACCCTACACAAAGATTGTATCAAGTTCTCCCCTTTTTATCTGGGTTCAGGTGTGATTTTCATATTACCCACACCTATTACTTGCCACAGGTGAGTTTTGCAACACATGCAAAACAACCCATTTTGGGGGTTTTGCGTGAAATGTCAAATTTTTCTTTTTTTTTTGTGGTGTTTCAATACACACAATGGAACATTGTTTAACATTTGTTTAAAAAATGTGTAACTGCAATAACTTTCTTGGAGAAATACTTCATTTTCTGGAACAATTTCAAGGGTGCCGTCACTTTTGGCCATGACTGAATGTGAGTCATTCAGAATTTATGCTTTCTTGTTCACCTATAAAGTGTAATACAAAGTGATCATAAAGTCATGTCTTATGTATCCCAAAATTGGACCAATAGTAACTAGATGGTTTTTGTGCCGGATTCCTTCCTCCTTTTCTCACGATTGGCTGTGCTACACCAGCAGGTGAGCTCCTATCTCCCCACCAGCTTCAATAACTACATCTTACCACGCTAAAAATAAGCCCTCCTATAGCTCCATTGCCGGAAAAGTTTTAAACTTATGACTCTTAGGCCATGTTCACACTTTGCGGTGTGCTCTGCAGGTTTATCCCGCAGCAGAATTGATAAATCTGCAGGGCAAAACCGCTGCGGTTATCCCTGCAGATTTATCGCGGTTTGTTCCGCGGTTTCCGCTGCGGGATTACTCCTGTACTATTGATGCTGCATATGCAGCAATATGCAGCATCAATAGTAATGATAAAAATAATAAAAATTGGTTATACTCACCCCCTCTGATGTCCGGATCTCCTCGGCGCTACACCCGGCGGTCCGGTTCCAAAGATGCTGTGCCGAGAAGGACCTTCGTGACGTCACGGTCATGTGACCGCGGCGTCATCACGGTCATGTGACCGCGACGTCACCACAGGTCCTGCTCACACAGCAAACCGAAGACCGGACGGCCGCGGGCAGCGCTGAGAGGTGAGTATAACATCATTTTTTATTTTAATTCTTTTTTTTTTTTACACTATTTATGCTTCCCAGGGCCTGGAAGAGAGTCTCCTCTCCTCCACCCCGGGTACCACCCGCACATTATCCGCTTACTTCCCGCAACGTGGGCACAGCCCCATGCGGGAAGTAAGCGGTTCAATGCATTTCTATGGGTGCAGAATCGCTGCGATTCTGCACAAAGAAGTGACATGCTGCGGGTTTTAAACCGCTGCATTTCTGCGCGGTTTTTCCCGCAGCATGTGCACAGCGGTTTGCGGTTTCCATAGGGTTTACATGTTAATGTAAACGCTATGGAAACTGCTGCGGACCCGCAGCATCAAAATCGCCGCGGATCCGCGGTAAAAACCGCAAAGTGTGAACATGGCCTTAGAATATGGTGGCATTCCAAAAAATTTTACTTTTATACAACATACTCCGTTTAGCAAAAAAAAAATCAAGCATATATAAAACTGTGTATAAAATAGTTTTGTTCATAATTGTGCTGACCTACAGAATAAAGTTAACATTAGTACAGTAAATTGAGTACAATTTAAAATGTAAAAAACTGTATTATAGAGCTCAATGTCCCTTGCTTTTCTATAACTTTGCCTGCAAATTCCATTAGGGGAGTCCACTCCATTCATACTGTAGTGATACAGTTAGGAGAGAAGGGATCACCTATACAATTGAAGGTGATCAGCTGATCGCTGTAGGTTCCACTGCTGTGCCTTCCACTGACCCTGGAAACATGAGTTGTCAAAATGGAGCTGTGGCTACATAAGTTTGCCAGCATTCTATTCATTGTCTGTGGGAATGGAGGAGATGGGCAAGTAAACAAATAACAAAACATTTAATTTTTTATATTGTTTTTCTTTTTCTCCAGCAGAGGCAAGTATCAGCAAGAATGTGCTAGAGGACCATCTGACATTGTCACCACCTTGTGACATAAATGTTATCAACATTAAACAAGATCTTGAAGATGAAATTCCCATTACTCCAGATATATTTCCTATATTTCACAATCCAGAAATGTTAACCAGTCCCTCTGAGCAACATGTCCATTTTCCTAACCCCTCCAATATTATTCCTCACCATGGGCCATTTAGACGCTATAAGATATATCCTTGCTCTGAATGTGGTAAATGTTTTAACTGGAACGCTGAACTCATAAGACATCAACGAATCCACACGGGGGAGAAGCCATATCCATGTCCTGAGTGTGGCAAATGTTTTGCCCGTAAATCAACTCTTTTTAGACACCAGAAGAGCCATAGTGGTGAGAAACCTTTTCTCTGCTGTGAATGTGGCAAATATTTCACCCGAAACGCAAACCTTCTTTTACATCAAAGAATCCACACAGGAGAAAAGCCATTTTCTTGTACGGAGTGTGGGAAACGGTTTTCTCAAAAATCCTATCTCATTGCACATCAGAAGACTCACACTGAAGAAAAGCCTTATTCATGTGCTGAATGTGGAAAGAGGTTTTCGCAAAAGTCCTGTCTTCTCCTACATCGAAGAATTCACACAGGGGAGAAGCCATATTCTTGCTCGGTTTGTGGGAAAAGTTTTGCCCGGAAAGGAATTATGCTGAGCCATGAAAGGACACACTCACAGTTGAAAAGCCGATTTCATTATCTGAATATAGATTACTCTAGTTGAAATAATTTTTAATGTAATGCTGCTTTTCCAACTTCAAGGTCTTGATCAATTTTATTAAAAATTGGAGCAAGACATTTTTTTGCTCTAAAAGAGCAAATTCGACAGTACTTACCATGGTTTGTGACAGTATTCACCCCCGTTTGCTTTTTATCTATTTTGTTACAGATTGTAATGTGTTTAAATATTTGTGTAATCCGATTTGTGTGTGATGCATCAGCTCTAAATAATCTAAGTTGATCAAGTGAGAAAATATAGATATAAATTATATGTATGGGAACAAAAAACTAAAAATTAGCTTGATATACATATTCACCCCTTTTGCTATGAAGCCTCTAAAAATTCTTGGTGCAAGCAATTACCTTTATAAGTCACATGCTTATTGAAAGGAAGTCCATCCATGTGCAATCTAAGTGTCACATGGTCTGTCAGTATACACGCACCTTTTCTGAAAGGCCACAGAGGCTGCAACACCATTAAGCAAGATGTACCACTAACCAAACACAATGGAGACCAAGGAGATCTCCAAACATGTGAGGGACAAAGATGTTGAGAAGTATAAGTCAGGGTTGGGTTATTTAAATAAAAAAAAAATCCCAATCTCTGATAATCACCCAGAGCGCAATCATATCTATTGTCTTCCAATGGAAATAGCATGGTACCACAACAAATCTGCCAAGATAGAGCGGCCCACCAAAACTCTGAGCCCGTCCAAAGAGGGCATTAACCAGAGCGGTAGCACAGAGACCAAAGGTAACCCTGAAGGTGTTGCAGAGTTCCCAAACAGAGACTGAAGTATCTGTCCAAATGATCACAATAAGTTGTACACTCCATAGAGGTGGTCTTTTTGGAAGAGTGGGCAGAAAAAAGCCTTACACAAAAATTGTAAGATTCGTTTTGAGTTTGCAAAAAAGCCACATGAGAGACTCCCCAAATGTATGGAGAAATGTGCTGTGGTCAGATGAGACCAAAATAGAACTTTTTGGCCACTAAGGCCACTGTCTGGCGGGAAACCAACATATTGAATGTAATATGGTATAAAAAAAAATGACATTCAGCTGGTGGTGGAGCCTACACTTGATACGGTAGATAAAAGCATATTTTCGGGATTTTTAGACATATTTTTGTTTGAAGAAAAAAAAAATTCTCTTCATCAAAATGGCGACCGCACCTGGGCAGTAACATCCATCACATTCCAATAGATACTACTGGCATCATTTTGGCAGAGCAGAAAAAAAATTAGGCTTCATCAAGATGGTGCCTGTGCAGTAGCATCTGTGGGAACGTGATAGATGCTACTGCGCAGGCAGGGCCGTATTTAGAATTTATGCTGCCCTTGGCACTTTTAGTGCTGCCTCCCCCATTGTTGAGTATGACACTATCGGCAGTGACTTTGGCAAAAATCGCTGATGTGAAAGTAGCCTTTTGCAGCAGATTCGGCAGTTTTTCTGGATCTGCAGCGTAACGGATCACTTACGGCACCAGTTTGTTTGGCCTCATTCATTCCCTATGGGACTTGTGGACATGTGGCGGCACTTGCGGTTTTGCAACGATCCAGCAAATGCGGTACTTGCAGCAATGGAAATAACGCTGCTATCAGTGTTTTTTTTTTAGTGCCGCACATGTCTGCAAGTAGCCATCAGTACCTGTCCCTGCACCTTGCTAGCTCATCCCTAACCATCCCTCTCTGACCTAAAACTACACTATAAAGCTTTAGAAAAACAATTTATTAACTGATATATTCCTATGATAATGAGGGCTCCAGGCTATGGCGTAGACTGGGACGTGCAGTCTCCGGGTCTCCATTCTCTCTCTGTGCACACCCTCAGTCCCTGCCTCACTGCTTGTGCTGCACTATGCACAGACCTCCCTCCACCACACCCGGTAATCACCGCTCGCAGTAGCATACCGGCAGAGGTGTATCTAGGGTTTCTGGCACCCGGGGCAAGAATTCATTTTGGCGCCCCTCCCCCCCCCCCTTCCCAAGGACATATGCGATTGGTACTTAGTCATGTACCCACGAGTATGAAAGTCACATATGAGTGCAGTGTCCGTGTGACAACTACTGGAACCTGCAGAGCTGAATCCTGACATCGCAGGCTTCTGAATTCTCACAACTAATGCACTGCACACTTTTGGGATTCTCCCTTGCCGGTGGACAGTCATGTCAGCACAAGCATGTGATTTGTATACTTCTGACCACATTCCGACTAGATGTGCCTGGCCTCGCTCAGTTCATTTTCATTGACAAAGGCCACATATGTCTAATCAGCACATGACCACATGTATGTAAATCGCCAGCACGAGCGAATCCTGACAGCGTGCAGTGCGCACTGTGAGAATTCAGAAGTCTGCAGTCAAAAAGAATGACTGGACCACCCCTTTAATGCTCCGAACATAAATAAAAACATGAGAGTAAGGCTACTTTCACACTAGCGTCGTACGACGCACGACGCAATGCGTCATGGCGACGTACCGACGCATGCTGTGCAAGCGCAGCACAACAGGAGCAGCGGATGCAGTTTTACAACGCATCCACTGCCCCATTGTGAGCTCTGGGGAGGAGGGGGCGGAGTTCCGGACGCGCATGCGTGGTCGGAAATGGCGGACACAATGCACCAAAAAACGTTACATGCAACTTTTTTGGTGCCAACGGTCCGCCACAACACGACGCAACCGTCGCACGACGGTTGCAACGTGTGGCAGTGCGTCGCGAATACAAGCCTATGGAGAAAAAACGCATCCTGCAGACAACTTTGCAAGATGCGTTTTTTTTCTGCAAAACGATGCATTGCGACGTGCGTCGTACGACGCTAGTGTGAAAGTAGCCTTAGCTAGTATCAGAAATAACATTTACATCCAGGTATCTTATAGTTGACATCGTCTCTGGAGTTGTTCTCCTTCTTTTCTTCATCTTGTCCAGACCCCATGATGAGTTTTCTCATCCACAGCCATCTCTGGAGACTTCCATCTTTTCCTCTCTTTTGCAGAAAATCTCCACATGATGCCCTTAAAGATACAAGTGTCATTATATTGCTCCTGAATAAAAATTGCCCCTCACTATATTGTCTGCACAAAATATGACCCCCACATTGTCCCTCTTATGGTACATGCTCTTCACACTGACCTCTCCTTTCCATACCGGCCCCCTCTTCACACTGTCTTCTCACACTGTGTCCCCCAATATGGCCCAGTATTTTTACTGTACTCTCATCACACTCCCCCTCCTTGGTATACTGCCCCCTCCTGACTGTGCCCTTACACTATCCCCCATGCTATGCCCCCACTACTCAGTTTCTATTCTGTGCCCACTCACTTTTCTCCTCCAAACTGTCTCCTCATACTATTCCCCTCCCTCCTCATACTGTCTCCTCTCACATCCCTCCTGTTCACCATACTGTCTCCTCATATATTTACCCCCTCACTTTCTATACTGCCTGCTCACCTGACTCCCCATTCTGTCTGCACACATCCGATCACCATCACGCCCCGTACTCTGTCCACATACATTTTTCACATCTCTGCTTGTACTGTGTCCACATACATTCCCCCGTTCGCTCCCCATACTGTCTGCACCCATCCCCCATACTGTTTCCTCATATATGCCCCCATTCCCCCATACTGATTTCTCATACATGCCCCTCATTCCCCAGTACCGTTTTCTCATATATGCCCCTCATTCCCTATACTGTTTCGTCATACATGCCCCCCATTGCCCAGTACTGATTCTTCATACATGCCCCCCATTCCCCATACTGTTTCCTCATACATGCCCCCATTCCCCATACTAATTCCTCATATATGCCCCTCATTCCCCGTACTGTTTTCTCATACATGCCCCCATTGCCCAGTACTGTTTCCTCATACATGCCCTCCATTCCCCATACTGTTTCCTCATACATGCCCCCCATTCCTCATCTGTTTCCTCATACATGCCCCCCATTCCCCATACTGTTTCCTCATACATGCCCCCCATTCCCCATACTGTTTCCTCATACATGCCCCCCATTCCCCAGTACTGTTTCCTCATACATGCCTCCCATTCCCCATACCGTTTCCTCATACATGCTTCCATTCCCCCGTACTGTTTCTTCATACATGCCCTTCATTCCCCATACTGTTTCCGCATACATGCCCTCCATTCCCCAGTACTGTTTCCTCATACATGCCCCCATTCCCCAGTACTGTTTCCTCATACATGCCCGCATTCCCCATACTGTTCCCTCATATATGCCCCCCATTCCCCAATACTGTTTCCTCATACATGCCTCCCATTCCCCAGTACTATTTCCTCATACATGCCCCATTCCCCATACTGTTTCCTCATACATTGCCCCATTCCCCCGTACGGTTTCCTCATACATGCCCCCCATTCCCCATACTGTTTCCTCATACATTGCCCCATTCCCCCGTACTGTTTCCTCATACATGCCCCCATTCCCAATTCTGTTTCCTCATACTTGTCCTCATTCCTCTATACTGTTTCCTCATACATACCCACCATTCCCCATACTGTTTCCTCATACATGCCCCCCATTCCCTCTACTGTTTCCTCATACATTGCCCCATTCCCCCGTACTGTTTCCTCATACATGCCCCCATTCCCACTACTGTTTCCTCATACTTGTCCTCATTCCACTATACTGTTTCCTCATACATGCCCACCATTCCCCATACTGTTTCCTCATACATGCCCACCATTCCCCATACTGTTTCCTCATACATGCCCCCCATTCCCCCTACTGTTTCCTCATACATGCCCCCATTCCCAATACTGTTTCCTCATACTTGTCCTCATTCCTCTATACTGTTTCCTCATACATGCCCACCATTCCCCATACTGTTTCCTCATACATGCCCCCCATTCCCCATACTGTTTCCTCATACATGCCCACCATTCCCCATACTGTTTCCTCATACATTGCCCCATTCCCCCGTACTGTTTCCTCATACATGCCCCCATTCCCAATTCTGTTTCCTCATACTTGTCCTCATTCCTCTATACTGTTTCCTCATACATGCCCACCATTCCCCATACTGTTTCCTCATACATGCCCCCCATTCCCCCTACTGTTTCCTCATACATGCCCCCCATTCCCCCCTACTGTTTCCTCATACATGCCCCCATTACCCTGTACTGTTTCCTCATACATGCCTCCCATTCCCCAGTACTCTTTCCTCATACATGCCTCCCATTCCCCAGTACTCTTTCCTCATACATGCCCCCCATTCCCCAATACTGTTTCCTCATACATGCCTCCCATTCCCCAGTACTATTTCCTCATACATGCCCCCCATTCCCCATACTGTTTCCTCATACATGCCCCCCATTCCCCATACTGTTTCCTCATACATGCCCCCCATTCCCCATACTGTTTCCTCATACATTGCCCCATTCCCCCGTACTGTTTCCTCATACATGCCCCCATTCCCAATTCTGTTTCCTCATACTTGTCCTCATTCCTCTATACTGTTTCCTCATACATGCCCACCATTCCCCATACTGTTTCCTCATACATGCCCCCCATTCCCCCTACTGTTTCCTCATACATGCCCCCCATTCCCCCCTACTGTTTCCTCATACATGCCCCCATTACCCTGTACTGTTTCCTCATACATGCCTCCCATTCCCCAGTACTCTTTCCTCATACATGCCTCCCATTCCCCAGTACTCTTTCCTCATACATGCCCCCCATTCCCCAATACTGTTTCCTCATACATTGCCCCATTCCCCCGTACGGTTTCCTCATACATGGCCCCCCATTCCCCATACTGTTTCCTCATACATGGCCCCCCATTCCCCTCTACTGTTTCCTCATACATGCCCCCCATTCTCTCCTACTGTTTCCTCATACATTGCCCCATTCCCCCGTACTGTTTCCTCATACATGCCCCCATTCCCAATACTGTTTCCTCATACTTGTCCTCATTCCTCTATACTGTTTCCTCATACATGCCCACCATTCCCCATACTGTTTCCTCATCCATTCCCCATACTGTTTCCTCATACATGCCTCCCATTCCCCATACTGTTTCCTTATACATTGCCCCATTCCCCTGTACTGTTTCCTCATACATGCCCCCATTCCCAATTCTGTTTCCTCATACTTGTCCTCATTCCTCTATACTGTTTCCTCATACATGCCCACCATTCCCCATACTGTTTCCTCATACATGCCCCCCATTCCCCCTACTGTTTCCTCATACATGCCCCCCATTCCCCCCTACTGTTTCCTCATACATGCCCCCATTACCCTGTACTGTTTCCTCATACATGCCTCCCAATCCCCAGTACTCTTTCCTCATACATGCCTCCCATTCCCCAGTACTATTTCCTCATACATGCCCCCCATTCCCCATACTGTTTCCTCATACATTGCCCCATTCCCCCGTACGGTTTCCTCATACATGGCCCCCCCATTCCCCATACTGTTTCCTCATACATGGCCCCCCATTCCCCTCTACTGTTTCCTCATACATGCCCCCCATTCTCCCCTACTGTTTCCTCATACATTCCCCCCTACTGTTTCCTCATACATGCCCCCATTACCCTGTACTGTGTCCTCATACATGGCCCCCCATTTCCCCGTACTGTTTACTCATACATGCCCCCATTACCCCGTACTGTTTCCTCATACATGCCCCCCATTCCCCAGATTGGGGCCCCTGTGCAAGAACTGGGTCTGGGCCCCCCTCCTTTTATGGTGACAAAGCTGTATTTATATATATATATATATATATATACATATATATATATATATATATATATATATATAGCCACACACATACATGTGTATATATTACATACCGTATATACTCGTGTATAAGCCAACCCGAGTATAAGCCGAGGCATCTAATTTTGACACGGAAAACTGGGTAAGCTTATTGACTCGAGTATAAGCCGGGTGTGCATTGTCCCCTCATTCCTATCCCGGTATGTGTGGTTCCCCCCCCCCGTCCTGTCCTGCTCTCTGTGGCTCCCCCTGTTGTATGCATGGCTCGGCTCTCCCCCTCCAATCTTGTATGCATGGCTCGGCTCCCCTCCTCCCATCTTGTATACATGGCTCGACTCCCCCTCTTCCCATCTTGTATGCATGGCTCGACTCCCCCCTCCTTCCATCTTGTATGCATGGCTCTGCTCCCCCGGTCCCATCTTGTATGCATGGCTCCCCCATCCATCCCCCAGTCCTTCTCTGTCCTCCCACATCCTTCTTTCGTCGTCCTCCATCCTCTGTCATAATCGCCTTTCTCCACCGTGCCCAAAGTCCCAGCATCTCTGTCCCGGAGCTGCAGCTTCTTCCTGTGTGAGCGGTCACGTGGTACCGCTCACTAAAGTCATGAATATGCATCCATATTCATCACCTTAATTAGCGGTACCATGTGACTGCTGAGAACAGGATGAGCTGCCAGCACTGAGACCATGTGAGCTGCAGGCACCGCTGGAGAAGGGTGAGTATCCTGTCTGCAAGGAGGTGGGCGGTGACCCCAGCCTTTGAGAAAAAAAAACTTGCTCAGGTGCCACCCCCCTCATCCTGGTGCCCTAGGCACGTGCCCTCAAGTGCCTAGTGGCACATATGGCCCTGTGCGTAGGCACCATCTTGATGGAGCCTAATTTTGTTTACGATAACAAAATAGCGGCATCATTTTGACTAAGATTGTATTTTTGTTTTTTTTTCCAACAAAAATGTCTAAAACGAATATATGCATATTATCTACCATATTATGCTACAGCGCAGGCGCTGCCTGCTGAATGTGATTTTTTTTTTTGCTATATTATATTTAGTATGTAAAATAAGGGGGGGCAGATCACTGAGAGATCAGTGACCTGTCATAAGCCATACAGATGAATATCTAAGCACAGCACAACATAAAGGCCAACCCCCCCCCCCACACACACACACACACACACACACAGGCCCTCCCCAGAGCACGAGAATCTACACGAGAATCTAGTTTGAAAACTACAAATAAAGATTAAACAACAACGCCAAGATGGATTTCATCAACCAAGGTATCATTTTAATCAGTATAATGGCACCAACCTGACACTGTCTATAGTTTACTCGGCACAATCCTGCTAACAGTTTTGCTTTAAGGGCTCATACTCACTTGCGAGCAAAACAGACGAGTGCAATCCGATAAAAAATCGGATTGCACTCAGACCAATTTTATTCAATAGGTGACATCTCATTTGCGATTTTTTTTTTTTTCTCAGCTGAAGTCAGACTGAGAAAAAAATTGCAGCATGCTGCGATTTGCTGCGAGTCTCGCCAATGCAAGTCGATTGGTGTGAGAGAAAAAAAACAGACGGAATACGGACCATCCGTTTTTCGTCTGTTTTTTACAGATACCTTACCATTCTGTGGCACAGAACACTGTAAATGATCCTGTAAATGATTGTGTAAAAAATAGTTGCTGAGGAAAAAAACGCATTGCATATGGATGTCATACGGATGTAAAACGGATGGTGCGATTAAAAAACGCATTGAACTCGCATGACAATCGCATAGTTTGCATCCAATTTTTTCAGTCCATATTACAGACCGCTTTTTAACTCACAAGTGAATATGAGCCCTAAGATTGCTGTTCACCCGAGGAAACCATCTAACTTGAAAGAGCTGGAGAAGTTTTGTCTTGAGGAATTGCCAAAAATACCAGTGGCCATATGTGGAAAGCTCATAGTGGCTTATCCAAAGTGACTTGCATCTCTAATTGCCGCAAAAGGAGGCTCTACAAAGCACTGACTTTAGGGGGGTGAATAGTTTTACACACTGAAGTTTTCAGTTATTTTGTCCCATTTGTTGTTTGCGTCACAATAAAAAGAAAATCAAATATTTACAGTTGTGAGCATGTTCTTTACATGAACTGATGCAAACCCTAAAAAAAAACTGAATTTCCATAATGTGAGGTAGCAAAACCTGAAAAATGCCAAGGGGGATGAATACTTTAGCAAGCCACTATACATATTAACGTCTCTGCAACTCCAGCCACACCTTTCCATTTCAGTCATTCATTGGACTTATGATTAAGGGAGAAGATATAAGTAGGCTGAGCTCAGTGTATCACTACCGTAGTCACCGATTATTTTGTTATTTTACAGCCGTGTTTATTGAATCTTCTATGTAGAGTGACTGTTTCTGTGACACTCTGGCTGAAACTTAAATATCAAATTAAATAATTGAACAGGGCTGTTGAATCATTAAGCCAAAGTTCCAACTACTCTTTGTTTCCTTGCTCTGACTCCTTTGATAAATGAAAAGTAGCATGAAACCACAATGATTTGGCAAACTTCCAAGTGTTATGAGTACAAAAAAACTAAAGCAAAGGCTGGCTCACCTTTTGGTACAAGTGTAATATGTAGGTGCATAGTCATAAATATCCAATGGCTAGTAGTAATTTACTGTAATATGGTAAAATAAGGCATTACTAGAACTCCCTGGTTATCACTTTTTTGTTTTATGTATTTATGTTTATAGATCAAAAATGATAAAACACAAAATAAATCTATTAACATTTTCCAATTTTTTTGTTTTTTAATTCTTATGGGGATTATGTGAACGGACAACATTGCAGTGGCTGTCAGCTGCATGTTATGGCTGACACTCTGTTACGTCGGTTTATCACCAATTGTGGCAGATGAACCCCCTTTAGCTGAGGTCAATTATGACTGTGGTCATGGTTAATGGAGGAAGCCTCTTTAGCTCTATCTGGACCCCGTAATCACAGTCGCGCTGCCCGATTGTTACCATGACACAGCATGGCCAATGTAATGGCCTCGGACTATGGTGGCCGTAAGCCGTGTCTTAACAGGCTGAAACGGTGTGAAACTGACAGGTCTAATACACTGCAGTACATGAGTATTGCAGTGAATCAGTCAGCAATCAAAGTGAAAAATATTCATGTCTCGTAGTGGGATGAAGTAAAAAAAGTTGACAAAAAAACCCTTGAAAAACTATTACGCCCCCAAAAAAGGCCAGCTTTTGTGTGAAAACAGAAATAAACAAAGAAGCTTAACCCCTTAGCGACCGCCGATACGCCTTTTAACGGCGGCCGCTAAGGGTACTTAAACCACAGCGACGTTAATTAACGGCGCTGTGGAAAAAGTACATAGCGCCCCCCAGAGGCCGATTTTCTCCGGGGTCTCGGCTGCCGGGGGTAGCCGAGACCCCAGAGAACATGATTCGGGGTTTTTTTAACCCACCCCGCATTTGCGATCGCCGGTAATTAACCGTTAACCGGCGATCGCAAAAAAAAAAAAAAAAAAGCGATCTCTTTTTAATTTCTCTGTCCTCCGATGTGATCGCACATCGGAGGACAGAGAAAAGGGGTCCCAGGTGGCCCCCCAATACTCACCTAGCTCACCTAGGTTTGAGGTTAGGGTTGAGATTAGGATTAGGGGTGTGTTGGATTTAGGGTTTTGATTAGGGTTATGGTTAGGGTTGACATTAGGGTTGTTTTGGGGTAAGGGTTGTGATTATGGTTAGGGTTAGTGATTAGGATTATGGATCAGGTTGGGATTAGGGTTAGGGGTGTGTTGGGGTTAGGGTTGGAGCTAGAATTGGGGGGTTTCCACTGTTTAGGTACATCAGGGGGTCTCCAAACACGACAGCCAATTTTGCGCTCAAAAAGTCAAATGGTGCTCCCTCCCTTCTGAGCTCTGCCGTGCGCCCAAACAGTGGGTTACCCCCACATATGGCGCATCAGCGTACTCGGGATAAATTGGACAACAACTTCTGGGGTCCAATTTCTCTTGTTACCCTTGTGAAAATAAAAACTTGGGGGCTACAATATCTTTTTTGTGAAAAAAAAAATATTTTTGATTTTCACGACTCTGCATTCTAATTTTCTGTGAAGCACTTGGGCATTCAAAGTTCTCACCACACATCTAGATAAGTTCCTTGGGGGGTCTAGTTTCCAAAATGGGGTCACTTGTGGGGGGTTACTACAGTTTAGGTACATCAGGGGCTCTGCAATCGCAACATAATGCCCACAGACCATTCTATCAAAGTCTGCATTCCAAAAAGGCGCTCCTTCCCTTCCGAGCTCTGCCGTGCGCCCAAACAGTGGTTTACCCCCACATATGGCGCATCAGCATACTCGGGATAAATTGGACAACAACTATTGCAGTCCAATTTCTCCTGTTACCCTTGTGAAAATAAAAACTTGGGGGCTACAATATCTTTTTTGTGGAAAAAAAAATATTTTTTATTTTCACGACTCTGCATTATAAACTTCTGTGAAGCATTTGGGCATTCAAGGTTCTCACCACACATCTAGATAAGTTCCATGGGGGGTCTAGTTTCCAAAATGGGGTCACTTGTGGGGGATTTCTACTGTTTAGGCACATCAGGGGCTCTCCAAACGTGACATGGCGTCCGATCTCAATTCCAGCCAATTCTACATTGAAAAAGTAAAACGGCACTCTTTTTCTTCCAAGCTCTGCGGTGCGCCCTAACAGTGGTTTACCCCCACATATTGGGTATCGACGTACTCAGGAGAAATTGCACAACAACTTTAGTGGTCTAATTTCTCCTGTTACCCTTGTGAAAATAAAAATTTGTGGGCGAAAAGATCATTTTTGTGTAAACAAAAGCGATTTTTTATTTTCACGGCTCTACGTTATAAACTTCTGTGAAGCACTTGGGGGTTCAAAGTGCTCACCACACATCTAGATAAGTTCTTTAAGGGGTCTAGTTTCCAAAATGGTGTCACTTGTGGGGAGTTTCCACTGTTTAGGCACATCAGGGGCTCTCTAAACGTGACATGGCGTCCGATCTCAATTCCAGCCAATTCTGCATTGAAAAAGTCAAACGGCGCTCCTTCACTTCTAAGTTCTGTGGTGCGCCCAAAAAGTGGTTTACCCCCACATATGGGGTATTGGCGTATTCAGGAGAAATTGCATAACAAAATTTATGGTTACATTTCTGTTTTTACACTTGTGAAAATAAAAAAAATCGTTCTGAATTAAGATGTTTGCAAAAAAAAGTTAAATGTTCATTTTTTCCTTCCACATTGTTTCAGTTCCTGTGAAGCACGTAAAGGGTTAATAAACTTCCTGAATGTGGTTTTGAGAACCTTGAGGGGTGTAGTTTTTAGAATGGTGTCATACTTGGGTATTTTCTATCATATAGACCCCTCAAAATGACTTCAAATGTGATGTGGTCCCTAAAAAAAAATGGTGTTGTAAAAATGAGAAATTGCTGGTCAACTTTTAACCCTTATAACTCCCTAACAAAAAAAAATTTTGTTTCCAAAATTGTGCTGATGTAAAGTAGACATGTGGGAAATGTTATTTATTAACTATTTTTCATGACATATCTCTCTGATTTAAGGGCATAAAAATACAAAGTTTGAAAATTGCAAAATTTTAAAAATTTTCCCCATATTTCCGTTTTTTTCATAAATAATCGCAAGTAATATCGAAGAAATGTTACCACTAACATGAAGTACAATATGTCACGAAAAAACACTCAGAATTAGCGGGATCCGTTGAAGCGTTCCAGAGTTATAACTTCATAAAGTGACAGTGGTCAGAATTGCAAAAATTGGCTCGGTCATTAAGTACCAAATTGGCTCTGTCACTAAGGGGTTAAACATAATTGGTATTGCCGTGTCCAGAACAAATCAAACTATAAAACTGTTACATTATTTATGCCGTACGATGAATACCTTAAAAAAAATAATACACAAGAAAAATGTAGCTAATCATTAATGCTTAAATGTGAAAAATGGAATAAAAAGCATGAAGTTGCGTGCAAAAACAATATCACTGAAAATATCAACTCGTCCCTCAAAAAACAAGCCTTCATTTGACTCTAGTTGCAAAAATAAGAGTTATAGCGCTCAGACTATGGTTATGCAAAAATAAATTATAATATGTAAATTATAGTACTTAGTGTGCAAAAGCAGCAAAACTGGTATCCCTGTAATAGTACTGACTCGAAGAATAAGATTGTCTTATCACTTACTGTGCAGTAAATGGCGTTTAAAAAAAACTATTGAAAATAATTTCAGAATTACTGGATTTTGTTCATTTGGCGTCCAAAAAGTCTGAGTTCAATATACTGGAGGCCAATTACTGATGTGCCTCGGGCGATCAGCACTCAACGGCTGTAGGACGAACGCACGGATTTTTTTTTTCCTCGCTGACACTAACCCTAACTAAATTGAGTAAAAAATATTGTATTAAACGCCGATCACTTCAGTATATTTTTAATAACAAACCATACTGATCCCAGGATCAATTAACCCTGTCAAGATCAAGAAGTGTGAAAAACTAAAAATTAAGTTAAAACGTCCCAATACTTTATTGTAATCATATAAAACTAAACCTAAGTAAAAACGTGCCTCATACCAAGTCGAGGGAAGAAAACTGCACCTAATATAGGTTACTGTTGTGAATTCTGCTCTTGGGCTCCCTCCGGTGGTTATGAGTGGTAGTGCTGCTGTCTTTGGATCGCAGCATTTATCAGGTGTGTCCACTTATTGCAATTTGGACTGGGCTATTTAGTCTTGCTTGATCCTTTAGTCAGTGCCAGTTGTCCATTGTTTTTGGAGGATTCACATCCCTACCTGGTCTCTCCTGTTTTGCTGTTCTTTTCAACAAAGATAATTTCTGGCTTTGTTTTTGCTGTCCACATGCTGTGGGCCTTATAGTTCAGTGCATTTTCATGTTTTGTCTTGTCCAGCTTGTCTGTGTAAGGATCTTTTTGCAGCCAAGCTGTATCTCTGGAGATGCAGATATGCCCTCCATGTCTTTAGTCAGATGTGGAGATTTGTATTTTCTGTGGTGGATATTTTCTAGTGTTTTAATACTGACCGCATAGTACTCTGTCCTATTCTTTCTTTTTAGCTAGAAAGTCCTCCTTTGCTAAATCCTGATTTCAGTCTGCGTATGTCATTTCCCTCTCCTCTCACAGTCAATATTTGTGGGGGGCTATCTATCCTTTGGGGATTTTCTCTGAGGCAAGATAGTTTTCCCGTTTCTATCTTTAGGGGAAGTTAGTCCTTAGGCTGTGTCGAGGTGTCTAGGGAGTGTTAGGTACATCCCACGGCTACTTCTAGTTGCGGTGCTAAGTTCAGGGTCTGTGGTCAGTACAGGTACCACCTTCTCCAGAGTACGTTTCATGCTGCTCCTAGGCCACCAGATCATAACAGTACAACTGGCCAACAATGAGTTAAACGCATCTCAAAAGAAGGGAAGGAAAGTGCTGAGCCATTTTTTTTTTCTGTAGTCTGTTTTGTCTTTCCTTCCCTCTTTTCCTCTGGGTGGCTCAGGAGTTAGGCGCTGGCATGGAGGTTCAGGAATTGGTTTCTCGTGTGGACCAACTTGCTGCTAGAGTACAGGGTATTTCCGATTATATCGTTCAGACTCCGGTTTTAGAGCCTAGAATTCCAACTCCTGATTTGTTTTTTGGGGACAGGTCCAAATTTTTGAGCTTTAAAAATAACTGTAAACTGTTTTTTGCTCTGAAACCCCGTTCTTCTGGTGATCCCATTCAGCAGGTTAAAATTGTTATTTCCCTGCTGCGTGGTGATCCTCAGGATTGGGCATTTTCCCTGGAATCTGGGAATCCTGCTTTGCTTAATGTAGACACCTTTTTTCAGGCGCTAGGGTTATTGTATGATGAACCTAATTCAGTGGATCATGCAGAGAAGACCTTGTTGGCCCTGTGTCAGGGTCAAGAAGAGGCAGAATCGTATTGCCAGAAATTTAGAAAATGGCCTGCATTGACTAAATGGAATGAGGATGCCTTGGCGGCAATTTTCGGAAAGGGTCTCTCTGAATCCGTTAAAGATGTTATGGTGGGGTTCCCCACGCCTGCTGGTCTGAGTGATTCTATGTCTCTGGCCATTCAGATTGATCGGCGCTTGCGCGAGCGCAGAGTTGTGCACACTGTGGCGTTGTCCTCCGAGCGGAGCCCTGAGCCTATGCAGTGTGATAGGACTTTGTCTAGAGCTGAACGACAAAGATTCAGGCGTCAGAATAGGTTGTGTTTTTACTGCGGCGATTCTGCTCATGTTATTTCTGATTGCCCTAAGCGTACAAAGGGAATCGCTAGTTCTGTTACCATCAGTACTGTACAACCTAAATTTCTGTTATCTGTGACCTTGATCTGCTCATTATCGTCATTTTCTGTCTTGGCATTTGTGGATTCAGGCGCCGCTCTGAATTTAATGGACTTAGAATTTGCCAGACATTGTGGTTTTCCATTGCAGCCTTTGCAAAACCCTATTCCTTTAAGGGGCATTGATGCTACACCGTTGGCTAAAAATAAACCTCAGTTTTGGACACAGCTGACCATGTGCATGGCGCCAGCCCATCAGGAAGATTGTCGTTTTCTGGTGTTGCATAATTTCCACGATGCTATTGTGCTGGGTTTTCCATGGTTACAGGTACATAATCCATTGTTAGATTGGAAATCTATGTCTGGGACTAGTTGGGGTTGTCAGGGGGTTCATGGTCACGTTCCTTTGATGTCAATTTCCTCTTCCCCCTCTTCTGAAATTCCTGAGTTTTTGTCAGATTTCCAGGATGTATTCGATGAGCCCAAATCCAGTTCCCTTCCACCGCATAGGGACTGTGATTGTGCTATTGACTTGATTCCAGGTTGTAAGTTCCCTAAGGGCCGACTTTTCAACCTGTCTGTGCCAGAACATGCCGCCATGCGGAGCTATATTAAGGAGTCTTTGGAGAAGGGGCATATTCGGCCATCTTCTTCACCATACGGAGCAGGTTTTTTTTTTGTTGCCAAGAAGGATGGCTCCTTGAGACCCTGTATTGATTATCGCCTCTTGAATAAGATCACGGTCAAATTTCAATACCCTTTGCCTTTGCTTACTGATTTGTTTGCTAGGATTAAGGGGGCTAGTTTGTTTTCTAAGATTGACTTTCGAGGGGCATATAATCTTGTTCGTATTAAGCAGGGTGACGAATCACTGTTGTGAATTCTGCTCTTGGGCTCCCTCCGGTGGTTATGAGTGGTAGTGCTGCTGCCTTTGGATCGCAGCATTTATCAGGTGTGTCCACTTATTGCAATTTGGACTGGGCTATTTAGTCTTGCTTGATCCTTTAGTCAGTGCCAGTTGTCCATTGTTTTTGGAGGATTCACATCCCTACCTGGTCTCTCCTGTTTTGCTGTTCTTTTCAACAAAGATAAGTTCTGGCTTTGTTTTTGCTGTCCACATGCTGTGGGCCTTATAGTTCAGTGCATTTTCATGTTTTGTCTTGTCCAGCTTGTCTGTGTAAGGATCTTTTTGCAGCCAAGCTGTATCTCTGGAGATGCAGATATGCCCTCCATGTCTTTAGTCAGATGTGGAGATTTGTATTTTCTGTGGTGGATATTTTCTAGTGTTTTAATACTGACTGCATAGTACTCTGTCCTATTCTTTCTTTTTAGCTAGAAAGGCCTCCTTTGCTAAATCCTGATTTCAGTCTGCGTATGTCATTTCCCTCTCCTCTCACAGTCAATATTTGTGGGGGGGTTGTCTATCCTTTGGGGATTTCCTCTGAGGCAAGATAGTTTTCCCGTTTCTATCTTTAGGGGAAGTTAGTCCTTAGGCTGTGTCGAGGTGTCTAGGGAGTGTTAGGTACATCCCACGGCTACTTCTAGTTGCGTTGCTAAGTTCAGGGTCTGCGGTCAGTACAGGTACCACCTTCTCCAGAGTACGTCTCATGCTGCTCCTAGGCCACCAGATCATAACAGGTTACCCCATAGAGATCAAAAGTGAAATAGCGCATGCATAGTGACCCCAGGAGTAAAATTCTCCCTAGTATATCATTACTAGCCGTGTTCTATAATGATATAAACTAATGTAATAAACTACTTAAGAGGCATAATTGAAATATTGTCAGCATCACATGAATAAAAGGCTGCGTATTGCCTGTACTTTAGAAAAGTCACTGTTACAGTGATAGAAGATCAGCAAACCCAGAACAATAATAAGCAATAATATTCCGGTGTATATAAACAATAATAATATTTACCAGATCACTTGGCTTGCTGAGCTTACACAAACACGGATAATAAGCCTAGCAACATAACTATTAAAGACTCCATTAAATAAGTGTAATATTATTAACCATGCATTGTAGTATTGTGAAATACATTATATATGTAGTATAGCATGATGCAGAAGTTGTCAACATTCCATAGGTAAAGAGCAATACATAGGTTTAAAAATCACAGCTGACTCAAAGATGGGGACTGCAAGCTGTCTCCCCTCACCCCAACGCACGTTTCGCAATGACTTCTTATTGGGGGGGAAGACCTGGTTAATTCATCGTGGGATCAGTATGGTTTATCTTGTTTGTTGCAGTGTTGTTTTTTCTCTAACGAGTTAAGGAGGGTATGGGTAGTATGCTTATAGTATATTTTTAACCCTTTTGCCCCCGAGGGTGGTTTGCACGTTAATGACCGGGCCAATTTTTACAATTCTGACCACTGTCCTTTTATGAGGTTATAACTCTGGAACGCTTCAACAGATCCTGATGATTCTGACATTGTTTTCTCGTGACAAATTGTACTTCATGATAGTGGTAAAATTTCTTATATATTACCTGCGTTTATTTGTGAAAAAATGGAAATTTTGTGAAAATTTTGAAAATGTCGTAATTTTCCAACTTTGAATTTTTATGCCCTTAAATCACAGAGATATGTCACACAGAATACTTAACAAGTAACATTTCCCACATGTCTACTTTACATCAGCACAATTTTGGAACCAGAACTTTTTTTGTTAGCGAGTTCTAAGGGTTAAAAGTTGACCAGCAATTTCTCGTTTTTACAACACCATTTTTTTTTAGGGACCCCATCATATTTGAAGTCATTTTGAGGGGTCTATATGATAGAAAATAACCAAGTGTGACACCAATCTAAAACTGCACACTTAAAGGTGCTCAAAACCACTTTCAACAAGTTTATTAACCCTTCAGGTGTTTCACAGGAATTTTTGGAATTTAAAAAAAAAAAAGAACATTTAACTTTTTTTCACAAAAAAATTTACTTCAGCTCCAATTTGTTTTATTCTACCAAGGTTAACAGGAGAAAAAGGCCATTAAAAGTTGTTGTACAATTTGTCCTGAGTACGCCGATACCCCGTATGTGGGGGTAAACCACTGTTTGGGCGCATGGCAGAGCTCGGAAGAGAAGGAGCGCTGTTTGACTTTTCAATGCAAAATTGACTGGAATTGAGATGGGACGCCATGTTGCGTTTGGAGAGCCCCTGATGTAGCTAAACATTGAAACCCCCCACAAGTGACACCATTTTGGAAAATAGACCCCCTAAGGAACTTATCTAGTTTATGTGGTGAGCACTTTGACCCACCAAGTGCTTCACAGAAGTTTATAATGCAAAGCCGTAAAAATAAAAAATCATATTTTTTCACAAAAATGAACTTACCGCCCCCAATTTTTTATTTTCACAAGGGTAAGAGGAGAAATTGGACCCGAAACGTTGTTGTGCGATTTGTCCTAAGTACGCCGATACCCTATATGTGGGGGTAAACCACTGTTTGGGTGCATGGCAGAGCTCGGAAGGGAAGGAGCGCCGTTTGACTTTTCAATGCAAAATTGACTGGAATTGAGATGGGATGCCATGTTGCGTTTGGAGAGCCCCTGATGTGACTAAACATTGAAACCCCCACAAGTGACACCATTTTGGAAAGTAGACCCCCTAAGGAACTTATCTGGATGTGTTGTGAGAGCTTTTAACCCTCACTACAGTTTATAACGCAGAGCCGAGAAAATAAAAATTCTTTTTTTTCACAAAAATTATTTTTTAGCACCCAGTTTTGTATTTTCCCAAGGGTAACAGGAGAAATTGGACCCCAAAAGTTGTTGTCCAATTTGTCCTGAGTACGCTGATACCCCATATGTGGGAGGAACCACCGTTTGGGCGCATGGCAGAGCTCGGAAGGGAAGAAGCGCCGTTTGGAATGCAGACTTAGATGGAATGGTCTGCAGGCGTCACATTGCATTTGCAGAGCCCCTAACAGGGCCGGACTCGGACTAAAATTCAGCCCTGGCATTTGAAGTTACACAGGCCCACTTGTCACATGGTGACTGTATAATATCTTTGGACACTTGTAGGCAGGGCCGGTTTTAGGCAAAGTGGGGCCCTAGGCAAATTTTAAAATGGGCCTCAAATGCTAACATATTGCACGTCACACAAAAGCATTTTGGTTGTATTTACACGCGCTGAGGTCAGGCCGCTAAATGAGTATGACAATACTGAAGTTGTTCAACACTTGTTTACCGGCCTCTTTCCACCTCTTTCAGGGCCTCAGCAGTTGCCCAGGTATGCCGTGTGCTGACGCCGGCCCTGAGCCCCCTCATAGAGTATGATGCAATCACCCTTCAAAGAATATAAATATAATACAGCCCCCATAGAATATAATGTAGCTCCGAATAGAATATAGCACAGCCCACCTCCCCTCAGTGCCGGTGTCAGCACCCGGCGTACCCGGGCAACTGCCGGGGCCCTGAACAAATGGGGAGCCCACTGGTGGCCGGGACACCAGGGAGCCCTGGCTGCTCCCCCAGCAGCTCCGGCATTACTTGAGCTCAGCCGTCACTTAAACAAACATGATCGCGCATAGTGCACTCCAGCTGTAGTAATGATGCGGCCAGGTAGACACACAAGCAAAGTTAAAGGCACAGTGTCGGCCCGACCGCATCATTTAGTAGCAGACAGCTGCAGAGTGCACTGTGTGCGGCTATGTCTGATTGCCATCAAACAGCGCGCCCTCCATAGCCACATGTCAGAGCAGCCTGATGAGCGACAAGCCAGGGGGAGGTGAGTGAGGCTTGTGTCTGTCTGTGAATGCATGTATGATCTGCATATCTGTGTGTATATCAGTGTGTATGACTGTATATATTTATGCATTTTTGTGTATTTATCTTCAAATATATGTATGTACATATCTGCATATTTTGTGTGTGTGCATGTCTGCATATTGTATGTGTTATCTGCATATTTTACTGTATGTGTGTGCTGTGCATGTCTCCGTATTGTGTGTGTGCATGTCTGCAAACTGTGTGCATGTCTGCGTACTGTGTGTGTGCATGTCTGCGTACTGTGTGTGCATGTCTGCGTACTGTGTGTGCATGTCTGCGTACTGTGTGTGCATATCTGCGTACTGTGTGTGTGCATGTCTGCGTACTGTGTGTGCATGTCTGCGTACTGCGTGTGTGCATGTCTGCGTACTGTGTCTGCGTACTGTGTGTGTGTGCATGTCTGCGTACTGTATGTGTGTGCATGTCTGCGTACTGTATGTGTGTGTATGTCTGCGTACTTTGTGTGTGTGCATGTCTGCGTACTGTATGTGTGTACATGTCTGCGTACTGTATGTGCATGTCTGCGTACTGTATGTGTGGGCATGTCAGCATACTGTGTGTGCATGTCTACGTACTGTAAGTGTGTGTATGTCTGAGTACTGTATGTGTGTATGTTTGCGTACTTTGTGTGTGCGCATGTCTGAGTACTGTATGTGTGTGCTTGTCTACGTACTGTAAGTGTGTGCATGTCTGCTTATTGTATGTTTGTGCATGTCTGCGTACTGTATATATGTATATGTTTACGAATTGTATGTGTACATGTCTGCGTATTGTGCGTGTGTGTGTGTGTGTGTTTGCGTATTTTGTGTGTGCAGATCTGCCTATGTGAAGGATGAGGGGGAAGGCTAGGCCCTGTGTAGTATATCTATATTTCTCCTCCATATCTGTGAATCGGTATGTGGGCCCACTGAGACTCTTTTGCCTGGGGCCCACAAAAACCTGGAGCCGGCCCTGAATATAATGCAGCCCCATCAAAGAGTTTAATGCAATTATCCCTCAAAATCTAATACAGCCCCCAATAGAATATAATACAGCCCACCTCCCCATAATATATAATGTAGCCCTCATAGAATATAATGCAGCCTCCCATAGCATATAACACAGCCTCCCCCATAGAATATAATATACCCCCCATAGTATATAACACAGCCTCCCCCATTGAATATAATATACCCCCACAATAGTATATAACAGGCACATAGTATATAGCACGGCCTCCCCATAAAATATAGTATACCCCCATAGTATATAGCAAAGCCCGCATAGTATATAGCACAACCCGCATAGTATATAGCAAAGCCTGCATAGTATATAGCACAACCTGCATAGTATATAGCACAACCCGCATAGCATATAGCACAACCTGCATATCAGATAACACAACCCATGTAGTAGTATACAGCACAGCCCACACAGTAGTATACAGCACAGCCCACGTAGCAGTATACAGCACAACCCACGTAGTAGTATACAGCACAGCACACTTAGTAGTATACAGCACAGCCTACACAGTAGTATATTGCACAACCCACACAGTAGTATACAGCACAGCCCATATAATAGTAAATAGCACAGCCCACACAGTAGTATACAGCATTGCCCACACAGTAGGATACAGCACTGCCCACACAGTAGTATACAGCACTGCCCACACTGTAGTATACAGCACTGCCCACACAGTAGTATACAGCACAGCCCACACAGTAGTATATAGCACAGCCCACATAGTGGTATATAGCACATCCCACATAGTAGTATATAGCACAGCCCACACAGTAGTATACAGCACTGCCAACACAGTAGTGTACAGCACAGCCTACACAGTAGTATATAGCACAGCCCACATAGTAGTATATAGCACTGCCCACACAGTAGTATATAGCACTGCCCACATAGTATCATATAGCACTGACCACATAGTAGCATATAGCACAGCCCACACAGTAGTATATAGCACAGCCCACATAGTAGTATATAGCACAGCCCACATAGTAGTATATAGCACTGCCCACACAGTAGTATATAGCACTGCCCACATAGTATCATATAGCACTGACCACATAGTAGCATATAGCACAGCCCACACAGTAGTATATAGCACAGCCCACATAGTAGTATATAGCACAGCCCACACAGTAGTATATAGCACTGCCCACATAGTAGTATATAGCACAGCCCACACAGTAGTATACAGCACTGCCCACATAGTAGTATACAGTACAGCCCGCATCTCTCCTCCCCCCGAGAATGGCCCCACAGTCCAGTAAAAAAAAAAAAAAAACACTCCTCACCTTTCCTCGTGCCCGCGTTGCTCCCTGCTCCTGTCTCGGCGGCTGACGCTGCACTGCCTGGCGCATAGTGAGTGCGCGCACACCCGCAGTGTCAAAGGCAGAGGGGGGAATGATGGGAGAGGGAGCGACAGCGGACACTCTCTCCTCCATCATTGCATTCAACTGTTGAGTACGGTGGGGGTGGGGGGTGAGTCGGCGCACATCGGCCCACTACTGGCACCGGCCCTTCTGGCATTTGCCAGAACTGCCCGATGGCCAGTCCGGCCCTGGCTCCTAATGTACCTAAACAGAAATCTCCCACAAGTGACCCCGTATTGGAAACTAGACCCCTCAAGGAACTTATCTAGATGTGTTGTGAGAGCTGTTAACCCCCAAGTGTTTCACTACAGTTTATAATGCAGAGCCGTGAAAATAAAAATTCTTTTTTTTTCACAAAAATTATTTTTTAGCAGTTTTGTATTTTCTCAAGGGTAACAGGAGAAACTGGACCACAAAAGTTGTTGTACAATTTGTCCTGAGTACGCTGATACCCCATATGTGGGGAAAACCACCGTTTGGGAGCATGGCAGAGCTCGGAAGAGAGGGAGGGCCGTTTGGAATGCAGACTTAGATGGATTGTCTGCAGGCGTCACATTGCATTTGCAGAGCCCCTGATATACCTAAACAGTAGACCCCATATTGGAAACTAGTCCCCCCAAGGAACTTATCTAGATGTGTTGTGAGAACTTTGAACCCCCAAGTGTTTCACTACAGTTTATAACGCAGACCGTGAAAATAAAAAATCATTTTTTTCCCACAAAAAGGGTTTTTTTAGCCCCCAAATTTTTTATTTTCCCAAGGGTAACAAGAGAAATTGGACCCCAAACGTTGTCCAATTTGTCCTGAGTAGACTGATACCCCATATGTTGGGGTAAACCCCTATTTGGGCACATGGGAGAGCTCGGAAGGGAAGGAGCACTGTTTTACTTTTTCAACGCAGAATTGGCTGGAATTGAGATGGGACGAAATGTCGCATTTGGAGAGCCCTTGATGTGCGTAAACAGTGGAAACCCCAATTCTAACTGAAACCCTAACCCAAACACACCCCTTACCCTAATCCCAACTCTAACCATAACCCTAACCGGAACATGCCCCTAACCCTAATCCCAACCACACCCCTAACCCCAACCACACCCCTAAATCCAACACACCCCTAACACTAATCCCGACCATAACCCTAACCACACCCCTAACTCTGACACACCCCTAATCCCATCCGTAAATGTAATCCTAACCCTAACTTTAGCCCCATCCCTAACCCTAACTTTAGCCCTAACCCTAGCCCCAACCCTAACCCCAACCCTAACCCTAGCTCCAACCCTAGCCCCAACCCTAACCCTAATGGGAAAATGGAAATATATACTTTTTTTAATTTTATTATTTTTCCCTAACTGAGGGGGTGATGATGGGGGGGTTTGATTAACTTTTATAGCGTTTTTTTTTAGCGGATTTTTATGATTGGCAGCCATCACACACTAAAACACGCTTTTTATTGCAAAAAATAGCTTTTGTGTCTCCACATTTTGAGAGCTATAATTTTTCCTTTTTTTCTTTGGTCCACAGAGTCATCTGGGGTCTCGTTTTTTGCGGGACGAGTTGACGTTTTTATTGGTACCATTTTTGGGCATGTGACATTTTTTGATCGCTTTTTATTCCGATTTTTGTGAGGCAGAATAACCAAAAACCAGCTATTCATGAATTTCTTTTGGGGGGGTGTTTATATCGGTCCGCATTTCGTAAAATTGATAAAGCAGTTTTATTCTTCGGGTTAGTACGATTACAGCGATACCTCATTCATATAATTTTTTTATGTTTTGGTGCTTTTAGACGATAAAAACTATTTTATATAAAAAATTATTATTTTTGCATCGCTTTATTCTTAGGACTATAACTTTTTTATTTTTTCGCTGATGATGCTGTATGGCGGCTCGTTTTTTGCGGGACAAGATGATGTTTTCAGCAGTACTATGGCTATTTATATCCATATTTTTGATTGCGTGTTATTCCACTATTTGTTCGGCGGTATGATAATAAAGCGTTGTTTTTTGCCTCGTTTTTTTTTTTTTTTACGGTGTTCACTAAAGGGGTTATCTAGTGGGACAGTTGTATAGGTCAGGTCGTTACGGACACAGCGATACTAAATATGTGTACTTTTATTGTTTTGTTTTTTTATTTAGATAAAGAAATGTATTTATGGGAATAGTCCATATAAAAAGAAGAAAGTATGACGGCACCAGGATAGGTGGTTTTAGATGGCCTTCAAGTGAGCAATTTACTGCAACAATCAAAGTCTCTCATGGCAATCGGACCAACGGTGGAATACATTTGCGCTGTGGTGCTCTACCAAACAGTAATTCATATTGAACATCCAAAGAAAAAAGAAAAGGTGGCACTCACCAAGCGATGTATTAAAAATCCTTTATTCTTCCATATATCGGAGTAAGGACATGCCTTTTGTGCTGCAGGTAAAACGAGAGGGTGCAGGGAGTGAACCGGACGACGGCTCCCGTTGAAGCACATCATGCTCGAAACGGCCGTTGTCCGGTTCACTCCCTGCACCCTCTCGTTTTACCTGCAGCCCGAAAGGCATGTCCTTACTCTGATATATGGAAGAATAAAGGATTTTTAATACATCGCTTGGTGAGTGCCACCTTTCTTGGTGAGAGCCACCTCCCTGCAGGACCCAGAGGGCCCCCCGGGCCATGTTGGATCCGGAGCCTACAGTGATAAGAAGGTAGGAGACCCTCAGAGCAACGCAAGCACATTGCGTTGCTCCGAGGGTCTCAGGGAAGCACACAGGGAGCCCCCTCCCTGCGCGATGCTTCCCTATACCGCCAGAACACTGCGATCATGTTTGATCCCGGTGTTACGGGGGTTAATGTGCCGGGGGCAGTCCGTAACCGCTCCTGGCACATAGTGCCGGATGTCAGCTGCGATAGTCATATGTCAGAAAGGGGTTATTGTCCCTAGTCTAATTTTTTTTTTCTTTTTTTGCTAAAAAAACAAACAAAAAAAAGCAACAAATGCATTGTGCAAATGTCAGGAAGGGGTTAATTTAGTTTATATTTCAATAGATCGGGCGTTTCTGAACACAGCAATACCAAATGTGTATTTTTTATTTTATTCTGAATAGACCGAAAAGGGGGTGATTTGAACGTTTATATTTTTTTCTTTTTGTAATATTTTTCTCATTCAAAATTTTTAGTTTTTATTATAGACGACAAAAACTATTATATCAACAGGTTGATATGAACACACCATATGTCATATTAACTACTGAAATAGAGAATTGTTTAGTTACATGAAAACAAACAACTCCACACAGTATCAACAGTAGTTTGCAAAAGACAATTGACAACCTGTTAAACTAACAAGAAAGAGAAGAGAAAAGAGAAGAAATGTTTATATAGACCACAAGTACCTCTATAGGTAGTCCATTACTCTCAATACTCTGGATGAAAGTATAGAAGCTTTGAAAATGTCTGTTTGTCTTTGCAGTCTGTACTCTGTACTAATTGTCATTTGAATGGTATAAGTTGCATGGTGTGGGTCAGATTTGACTTCAGTCAGATGTGACATAATTTCAAGTGACATATTTTAAGTGTGTCATCTGAAATATACCAGAAATAGTCCAGAAATTGGCCAGACGGTAAGACTAAACACTGTCTTCTAAGTTTACTTGCCTTTCCTTTTCTCCCCTACTCTTTAACCATGTTCACATTTCCCCCACTGTTTTTTCTCCACTAATCCTCACTCTCCTCCACTAACCCCATACCCTTGCACCCTCAAACCACATAACTATCTCCCCCTCTCTTACCTCCACCTCGCTTCATCTGCAGACCTGCTCTCTAACCAAAATATAATATAAGCCAATCACTCTCCATCACCCACCTGCTTCTTTCTCTGCTTATTCTTACTGCTGGCGACACATCCCCCATTCCTGCCCCCCCCCTCTCATTCATCACTAATCCTCACCCCTATCCTTCTCACACTATGAGAAACTATCGCAACCCCTCACACTTAAAATCTGTTACACTGACCTCCACCCCCCTGCTTCCCCTCTCTGGGACACTTTGGAATGCCCGCTCTATATGCAACAAACTCCATGTGATCCACGATCTCTTAACTTCCCGCAACCTTTCCTTTCTGGCCCTCACTGAGACCTGGCTGACACCCCCTGACACGGCCTTGCCTGCAGCGCTGAGCTACGGTGGCCTCCAATTTACCCACACTCCTCGCTCTGGCAACAGACATGGCGGAGGAGTGGGTATCCTTATTTCTAAAAACTGTTCCTTCAACCCTATCCAACCTCCACCCTCCCTTATCCTCCCTTCTTTCGAGGTTCACGCTGTCCGTATCTACTCTCCCTCTAATCTCCAAATGGCTGTCATATACCGACCACCGGGCTCAACCACTGCCTTCATCGACCAATTCTCCACCTGGCTCCTTCACTTTCTCTCTGCTGACATCCCCACCATCATCATGGGTGACTTTAATATCCCTACTGACACCAGCCAGCCAGCAGCCTCCAAGCTCCTGGCCCTTACTTCATCCTTTGGACTCACTCAGTGGTCCTCCACAGCCACCCACACAGACGGACATACACTAGACCTCATCTTCACCCGCCTCTGCTCCTTATCTAATCTCACAACCTCTCCCTTCCCCCTATCTGACCACCATCTACTCACCTTCTCATCCTTGTCCTCCTCACCTGCCCCCCATGTCCAGCCATTAGCACATCCTCGCAGAAACCTCGCACACCTAGACATTCACAGACTCTCAGACTCTCTCCTACCCCTGTCCTCCATATCTTCACTCCATGACACGGACAGTGCCACCGCTTTCTATAACTCCACCCTCACATCAGCCATAGACTCAGTCGCCCCTCTCATGCATGGCTCAGTGCGACGAACCAATAGGCAACCTTGGCATAACAATCTCACAAAAAAACTTCGACAAGCATCCAGGGTGGCGGAGCGGCGTTGGAAGAAAACACGCCTGCCAGACGACTTCACTGCTTTCAAACAAGCTACATTTGACTTCAAGTCTGCCCTCACCTCCGCTAAACAGACCTATTTCACTAACCTTGTATCTTCACTATCCTACAACCCAAAACAACTATTCAGCACATTTGCCTCCCTCCTCCGCCCACCACTGCCACCTCCAACTCCCCTCATCTCCTTCGAGGACTTTGCCACCTACTTCAAAAACAAGATCGACCAAACAAGACTAACCCTTACAGCTCCATCACCCCAAACACTCCATATACCAGACCTCTGCCCTTCCCTAATAACCTCCCTCTCCAACATCACTGAAGGAGAGCTTACTCGCCTCTTCTCCAAATCGCACCTCACCACCTGTGCACTTGACCCCATCCCCTCCCACCTGCTCCCCAACGTCACTAACATGCTCATTCCAGCCCTAACCCATCTCTTCAATCTATCACCTCTCTTCTGGTACCTTCCCCTCGGCCTTCAAACATGCCACCATCACACCCATCCTCAAAAAAACTAACCTTGACCCAACTGCTATGCCCAGCTACCGCCCCATATCACTGCTCCCGTTTGCTTCAAAACTCCTTGAGCAGCATGTCCATGCTCAAATTTCCTCCCACCTCTCATCTAACTCTCTTCTTGACAACCTCCAATCTGGCTTCCGCCCCCACCACTCCACCGAAACTGCTCTGACCAAAATTACTAATGACTTACTCACAGCCAAAGCTAACAGACAGTTTTCTATCCTCCTCCTTCTTGACCTGTCCTCTGCTTTCGACACAGTCGATCACTGCCTACTGCTACAGATTCTTTCTTCCCTTGGCATCAAAGACCTTGCCCTGTCCTGGATTGCTTCATACCTTTCCGACCGCACATTTAGCGTTTCCCACTCCCACACCACCTCCTCATCCCGCCCTCTCTCTGTTGGAGTCCCTCAAGGCTCTGTCCTAGGGCCCCTACTATTTTCCATCTATACTCTTGGCCTAGGACAACTTATAAAGTCCCATGGCTTCCAGTACCACCTGTATGCGGACGACACTCAGATCTACCTCTCTGGCCCAGATGTCACCTCACTGCTGTCCAGAATCCCGAAGTGTCTGTCAGCCATATCCTCCTTCTTCACCTCTCGCTTCCTAAAACTCAATGTAGACAAAACCGAACTCATCATCTTTCCTCCATCTCACGTATCCCCCCTACCTGACCTATCTATTACGGTAAACGGCATCACGCTCTCTCCCGCACCTGAAATCCGCTGCCTTGGGGTAACTCTCGACTCTGCCCTGTCCTTCAAACCGCACGTCCAAAGTCTTGCCACCTCCTGTCGCCTCCAACTCAAAAATATTGCCAGAATCCCTTCCTTCCTCAGCCCACAATCTACCAAAACTCTTGTGCATGCCCACATCATCTACCGCCTCGACTACTGCAACACCCTCCTCTGTGGCCTCCCCGCTAACTCTCTTTCACCACTCCAGTCTGTCCTCAACTCTGCTGCCCGGCTCTCTCCTCGCTACTCCCCTGCTTCTCCCCTCTGCAAATCCCTCCACTGGCTCCCCATTCCCCAACGAATCCAGTTCAAACTACTAACACTGATCTACAAAGCCATCCACAACCTGTCCTGTTATGAACTGGGGGTTTAGAAACACAATGGACCTGGTGGTTAAGAGCACACAAAGTGACCTGATAGTTACTAATAACATAGGACGAGCTCTGAGACGTGGGAACTCTGCTGACCGCAATCCCTAATCCTATCACACCACACTAGAAGTAGCCGTGGAGCGCTCCTGACCAGACCTAGGCGCCTCGGCACAGCCTAAGAAACTAGCTAGCCCTGAAGATAGAAAAATAAGCCTACCTTGCCTCAGAGAAATTCCCCAAAGGAAAAGGCAGCCCCCCACATATAATGACTGTGAGTAAAGATGAAAATACAAACACAGAGATGAAATAGATTTTAGCAAAATGAGGCCCGACTTACTGAATAGACCGAGGATAGGAAAGAAAGCTTTGCGGTCAGCACAAAAACCTACAAACAACCACGCAGAGGGCGCAAAAAGACCCTCCGCACCGACTAACGGTACGGAGGTGCTCCCTCTGCGTCCCAGAGCTTCCAGCAAGCAAGACAAACCAAAATAGCAAGCTGGACAGAAAAAATAGCAAACCAAGAAACACAAGCAGAACTTAGCTTATGCAGGGAAGACAGGCCACAAGAACGATCCAGGAGAGAGCAAGACCAATACTGGAACATTGACTGGAGGCAAGGAACAAAGAACTAGGTGGAGTTAAATAGAGCAGCACCTAACGACTTAACCTCGTCACCTGAGGAAGGAAACTCAGAAGCCGCAGCCCCACTCACATCCACCAGAGGAAGCTCATGGACAGAACCAGCCGAAGTACCACTCATGACCACAGGAGGGAGCTTGACCACAGAATTCACAACAGTACCCCCCCCTTGAGGAGGGGTCACCGAACCCTCACCAGAGCCCCCAGGCCGACCAGGATGAGCCAAATGAAAGGCACGAACCAGATCGGCAGCATGAACATCAGAGGCAAAGACCCAGGAATTATCTTCCTGACCATAACCATTCCACTTAACCAGATACTGGAGTTTCCGTCTCGAAATACGAGAATCCAAAATCTTCTCCACTATATACTCCAACTCCCCCTCAACCAAAACCGGGGCAGGAGGATCAACGGATGGAACCACAGGTGCCACGTATCTCCGCAACAATGACCTATGGAATACATTATGGATGGAAAAAGAAGCTGGAAGGGTCAAACGAAAAGACACAGAATTAAGAACCTCAGAAATCCTATACGGACCAATGAAACGAGGCTTAAACTTAGGAGAGGAAACTTTCATAGGAATATAACGAGACGACAACCAAACCAAATCCCCAACACGAAGTCGGGGACCCACACAGCGCCTGCGGTTAGCGAAACGTTGAGCCTTCTCCTGGGACAATGTCAAATTGTCCACCACATGAGTCCAGATCTGCTGCAACCTATCCACTACAGTATCCACACCAGGACAGTCCGAAGACTCAACCTGCCCTGAAGAGAAACGAGGATGGAAACCAGAATTGCAGAAAAACGGCGAAACCAAAGTAGCCGAGCTGGCCCGATTATTAAGGGCGAACTCAGCCAAAGGCAAAAAGGACACCCAATGATCCTGATCAGCAGAAACAAAACATCTCAGATATGTTTCCAAGGTCTGATTGGTTCGTTCAGTTTGGCCATTTGTCTGAGGATGGAAAGCCGAGGAAAAAGACAAATCAATGCCCATCCTAGCACAAAAGGCTCGCCAAAACCTCGAAACAAACTGGGAACCTCTGTCAGAAACGATGTTCTCCGGAATGCCATGTAAACGAACCACATGCTGGAAAAACAATGGCACCAAATCAGAGGAGGAAGGCAATTTAGACAAGGGTACCAAATGGACCATCTTAGAGAAGCGATCACAAACCACCCAAATGACCGACATCTTTTGAGAGACAGGGAGATCCGAAATAAAATCCATAGAGATATGTGTCCAGGGCCTCTTCGGGACCGGCAAGGGCAAAAGCAACCCACTGGCACGAGAACAGCAGGGCTTAGCCCGAGCACAAATCCCACAGGACTGCACAAACGAACGCACATCCCGCGACAGAGACGGCCACCAAAAGGATCTAGCCACCAAATCTCTGGTACCAAAGATTCCAGGATGACCAGCCAACACCGAACAATGAACCTCAGAGATAACTCTACTCGTCCATTTATCAGGGACAAACAGTTTCTCCGCTGGGCAACGGTCAGGTCTATTAGCCTGAAATTTTTGCAGCACCCGCCGCAAATCAGGGGAGATGGCAGACAAAATTACCCCCTCTTTGAGAATACCCGCCGGCTCAGGCAAACCCGGAGAGTCGGGCACAAAACTCCTAGACAGGGCATCCGCCTTCACATTCTTAGAGCCCGGAAGGTACGAAACCACAAAGTCAAAACGGGAGAAAAACAGCTACCAACGAGCCTGTCTAGGATTCAACCGTTTGGCAGACTCGAGATAAGTCAAGTTCTTGTGATCAGTCAAGACCACCACGCGATGCTTAGCTCATTCAAGCCAATGACGCCACTCCTCAAATGCCCACTTCATGGCCAGCAACTCTCGATTGCCAACATCATAATTACGCTCAGCAGGCGAAAACTTCCTGGAAAAGAAGGCACATGGTTTCATCACCGAGCCGTCAGAACTTCTTTGCGACAAAACAGCCCCTGCTCCAATCTCAGAAGCATCAACCTCGACCTGGAACGGGAGTGAAACATCTGGCTGGCACAACACAGGAGCAGAAGAAAAACAACGCTTCAACTCCTGAAAAGCTTCCACAGCAGCAGAAGACCAATTGACCATATCAGCACCCTTCTTGGTTAAATCAGTCAACGGTTTAGCAATACTAGAAAAATTATTGATGAAGCGACGATAAAAATTAGCAAAGCCCAGGAACTTTTGCAGACTCTTCAGAGATGTCGGCTGAGTCCAATCATAAATGGCCTGAACTTTAACAGGGTCCATCTCGATAGTAGAAGGGAAAAAATGAAACCCAAAAATGAAACCTTCTGAACACCAAAGAGACACTTTGACCCCTTCACAAACAAAGAATTCGCACGCAGGACCTGGAACACCATTCTAACCTGCTTCACGTGAGACTCCCAATCATCCGAGAAGACCAAAATATCATCCAAGTATACAATCAGGAATTTATCCAGGTACTCTCGGAAGATGTCATGCATAAAGGACTGAAATACTGATGGAGCATTGGAAAGCCCGAATGGCATAACTAGGTACTCAAAATGGCCCTCGGGCGTAATAAATGCTGTTTTCCATTCATCGCCCTGTTTAATACGCACAAGATTATACGCACCACGAAGATCTATCTTGGTGAACCAACTAGCCCCCTTAATCCGAGCAAACAAATCAGACAGCAGCGGCAAGGGGTACTGAAATTTGACTGTGATTTTATTTAGAAGGTGGTAATCAATACAAGGTCTCAACGAACCATCCTTCTTGGCCACAAAAAAGAACCCTGCTCCCAATGGCGACGACGGGCGAATATGACCCTTCTCCAAGGATTCCTTTACGTAACTCCGCATACCGGCGTGCTCAGGCACAGACAAATTAAACAGTCGACCTTTAGGAAACTTACTACCAGGAATCAAATCGATAGCACAATCGCAATCCCTATGCGGAGGTAGGGTACTGGACTTGGGCTCATCAAATACATCCCGGTAATCCGACAAGAACTCTGGGACCTCAGAAGGGGTGGATGATGAAATGGACAGAAATGGAACATCACCATGTACCCCCTGACAACCCCAGCTGGACACAGACATAGATTTCCAATCCAATACTGGGTTATGGACTTGTAGCCATGGCAACCCCAACACGACCACATCATGCAGATTATGCAACACCAAAAAGCGAATATCCTCCTGATGCGCAGGAGCCATGCACATGGTCAGTTGGGTCCAGTACTGAGGCTTATTCTTGGCCAAAGGCGTAGCATCAATTCCTCTCAATGGAATAGGATACTGCAAGGGCTCCAAGAAAAACCCACAGCGCCTAGCAAACTCCAAGTCCATCAAATTCAGGGCAGCGCCTGAATCCACAAATGCCATGACAGAATAGGATGACAAAGAGCAGATCAAAGTAACGGACAAAAGAAATTTCGACTGTACCGTACCAATGGTGGCAGACCTAGCGAACCGCTTAGTGTGCTTAGGACAATCGGAGATAGCATGAGTGGAATCGCCACAGTAAAAACACAGCCCATTCCGACGTCTGTGTTCTTGCCGTTCAGCTCTGGTCAAAGTCCTATCACATTGCATAGGCTCAGGTTTATGCTCAGATAATACCGCCAAATGGTGCACAGTTTTACGCTCACGTAAGCGTCGATCGATCTGAATGGCCAAAGACATAGACTCATTCAGACCAGCAGGCATAGGAAATCCCACCATGACATCCTTAAGGGCTTCAGAGAGACCCTTTCTGAAAATTGCTGCCAGCGCACATTCATTCCATTGAGTGAGCACAGACCACTTCCTAAACTTCTGACAATATATATCTACCTCATCCTGACCCTGACACAGAGCCAGCAAATTTTTCTCTGCCTGATCCACTGAATTAGGTTCATCATAAAGCAATCCGAGCGCCAGAAAAAACGCATCAATATCACATAATGCAGGATCTCCTGGCGCAGGGGAAAATGCCCAGTCTTGAGGGTCACCACGTAATAAAGAAATAATGATCTTAACTTGTTGAACTGGGTCACCAGACGAGCGGGTTTTCAAAGCCAGAAACAGTTTACAATTATTTTTGAAATTCAGAAACTTAGCTCTATCTCCAGAAAATAAATCAGGAATAGGAATTCTAGGTTCTAACATAGATTTCTGAACCACAATGTCTTGAATATTTTGTACTCTTGCAGTAAGATGATCCACACAAGAAGACAGACCTTTAATGTCCATCACTACACCTGTGTCCTGAACCACCCAAATGTCTAGGGGAAAAGAAAGACAAAACACAGTGCAGAGAAAAAAAAATGGTCTCAGAACTTCTCTTTTCCCTCTATTGAGAAGCATTAGTACTTTGGCCTCCAGTACTGTTATGAACTGGTGGTTTAGAAACACAATGGACCTGGTGGTTAAGAGCACACAAAGTGACCTGATAGTTACTAATAACATAGGACGAGCTCTGAGACGTGGGAACTCTGCTGACCGCAATCCCTAATCCTATCACACCACACTAGAAGTAGCCGTAGAGCGCTCCTGACCAGACCTAGGCGCCTCGGCACAGCCTAAGAAACTAGCTAGCCCTGAAGATAGAAAATAAGCCTACCTTGCCTCAGAGAAATTCCCCAAAGGAAAAGGCAGCCCCCCACATATAATGACTGTGAGTAAAGATGAAAATACAAACACAGAGATTAAATAGATTTTAGCAAAGTGAGGCCCGACTTACTGAATAGACCGAGGATAGGAAAGATAGCTTTGCAGTCAGCACAAAAACCTACAAACAACCACGCAGAGGGCGCAAAAAGACCCTCGACACCGACTAACGGTACGGAGGTGCTCCCTCTGCGTCCCAGAGCTTCCAGCAAGCAAGACAAACCAAAATAGCAAGCTGGACAGAAAAAATAGCAAACCAAGAAACACAAGCAGAACTTAGCTTATGCAGGGAAGACAGGCCACAAGAACGATCCAGGAGAGAGCAAGACCAATACTGGAACATTGACTGGAGGCAAGGAACAAAGAACTAGGTGGAGTTAAATAGAGCAGCACCTAACAACTTAACCTCGTCACCTGAGGAAGGAAACTCAGAAGCCGCAGCCCCACTCACATCCACCAGAGGAAGCTCATGGACAGAACCAGCCGAAGTACCACTCATGACCACAGGAGGGAGCTTGACCACAGAATTCACAACACTGTCCCCTCCTTATATCTCTGAACTAATCTCCCAATATCTTCCCTCACGTAATCTCCGATCCTCCCAAGACCTCCTACTCTCCTCCACACTTATTCGTTCCTCACACAACTGCCTCCAAGATTTCTCCTGAATATCCCCCATCCTCTGGAATTCCGTGCCTCAACATGTCCGACTATCCACCACCCTCGGCTCCTTCAGACGGAACCTGAAAACCCATCTCTTCAAGAAAGCCTTCAGCCAGCAATAACCATTCTGCCGCCTCACCATCGCCAGAGCCACCGCCTCGCCCCTACCTTCTGTCTCTTCCCCACTATCCCATAGAATGTAAGTCCGCAAGGACAGGGTCCTCTCCCCTCTGTACCAGTCTGTCAATGTAAACCTGCTTACTGTAATCGATATCTATAACCCTGTATGTAATCCCTTTCTTATGTACAGCACCATGGAATTAATGGTGCTATATAAATAAATAATAATAATGATAATTGTTTTCTGTTACTTGTAGACTGCTTGCTGCCGCCGTCCTGGTGCTGCTGCCGTCCTGGTGCTGCCTGACTGCTATGCAGTTAGTCTACTGCCTGTAATGTAAGTATTTGTGTCCATTGTTCTTTTTTTTGTGTTACATAGTGTTTGGCTCTTAACAGGTAAATTTTTTTTCTCTGTTCTGTTCTCTAGTGTTTCACTTGACTGATGCCTGCACTTCCAACATGTTCTCCACTGAAGCTTCCGAAAGTGGACATGACGCTGATTATGTAATCACATTTGATTTACTGATTGGTATGTATTGACTGTCAATACTAGACATGTATTAAATCATGTATTTTCTTTACAGGTACCTGACAGTGAGGAAGAGAAGGAGTAGTAGAGTGGAAATTATTCTTCCCAGGGTCGTCGGCCTCAAGTTGCTGAGGATGAAAGATGGGAGGTAAGTAGCCTTTATCAAGGTTGTAATTGAATTTGCTTTAAATTTTACTTGCAAATTTTTCTTTTGTATTTCATCTATAGGTTCCAACGTGAGGAAGGGCAACTGGATATTCATAACAACGTCCTTATCAAAGCTGTGCAAGAGCGAGCCGCGTTGTGGGACCCCTGTGATCGTAATCATTCTGACTCAGCCTTGATCCGACGACTCTGGGAAGATCGCTGTTGGATGATTGGGACTATGCAAGGCCACAAGTCAGAAAGGATATTTGTAAGTATTGCAATGTGGTCTTTTAGGGTATGTGCACATGTTGGAGATTTGCCTGCGGATTTTTCTGCACTATATCCACAGCTCTTGGCAGAAAACGCAGGTGTGTTTTTTATGTGTTTTTTGCGTGTTTTTTTTGTGCGTTTTTGATGCGATTTTTGATGCCTTTTTGTATGCGTTTTTGAAAGCTATACAAAGATGTATTATTGAACAACAAAAAAGATTTGTGATGTCATTTCTGTCCTACCTCCTCTTTTACATTTGTCCAACCCACACTCAATTACACACCTAGACAGACAGGTAGATAGATAATAGATAGATATAAATATAGATAGAAAAGATAGAAGGAATGAGATAGATATACAGATAGATAGCTCATTCCTTCTATCTATCTATCTATCTATCTATCATCTATCTATCTCATTCCTTCTGTCGATAGATAGATAGATAGATAGATAGATAGATAGATAGATAGATAGATAGATAGATAGATAGATAGATAGATAGATAGAAGGAAGGAATGAGATAGATAGATAGATGACAGATACAGTGGGGCAAAAAAGTATTTAGTCAGTCAGCAATAGTGCAAGTTCCACCACTTAAAAAGACGAGAGGCGTCTGTAATTTACATCATAGGTAGACCTCAACTATGGGAGACAAACTGAGAAAAAAAAATCCAGAAAATCACATTGTCTGCTTTTTTAACATTTTATTTGCATATTATGGTGGAAAATAAGTATTTGGTCAGAAACAAAATTTCATCTCAATACTTTGTAATATATCCTTTGTTGGCAATGACAGAGGTCAAAAGTCTTCACAAGGTTGCCACACACTGTTGTTGGTATGTTGGCCCATTCCTCCATGCAGATCTCCTCTAGAGCAGTGATGTTTTTGGCTTTTCGCTTGGCAACACGGACTTTCAACTCCCTCCAAAGGTTTTCTATAGGGTTGAGATCTGGAGACTGACTAGGCCACTCCAGGACCTTGAAATGCTTCTTACGAAGCCACTCCTTCGTTGCCCTGGCGGTGTGCTTTGGATCATTGTCATGTTGAAAGACCCAGCCACGTTTCATCTTCAATGCCCTTGCTGATGGAAGGAGGTTTGCACTCAAAATCTCACGATACATGGCCCCATTCATTCTTTCATGTACCCGGATCAGTCGTCCTGGCCCCTTTGCAGAGAAACAGCCCCAAAGCATGATGTTTCCACCACCATGCTTTACAGTAGGTATGGTGTTTGATGGATGCAACTCAGTATTCTTTTTCCTCCAAACACGACAAGTTGTGTTTCTACCAAACAGTTCCAGTTTGGTTTCATCAGACCATAGGACATTCTCCCAAAACTCCTCTGGATCATCCAAATGCTCTCTAGCAAACTTCAGACGGGCCTGGACATGTACTGGCTTAAGCAGTGGGACACGTCTGGCACTGCAGGATCTGAGTCCATGGTGGCGTAGTGTGTTACTTATGGTAGGCCTTGTTACATTGGTCCCAGTTCTCTGCAGTTCATTCACTAGGTCCCCCCGCGTGGTTCTGGGATTTTTGCTCACCGTTCTTGTGTTCATTCTGACCCCATGGGGTGGGATTTTGCGTGGAGCCCCAGATCGAGGGAGATTATCAGTGGTCTTGTATGTCTTCCATTTTCTAATTATTGCTCCCACTGTTGATTTCTTCACTCCGAGCTGGTTGGCTATTGCAGATTCAGCCTTCCCAGCCTGGTGCAGGGCTACAATTTTGTTTCTGGTGTCCTTTGACAGCTCTTTGGTCTTCACCATAGTGGAGTTTGGAGTCAGACTGTTTGAGGGTGTGCACAGGTGTCTTTTTATACTGATAACAAGTTTAAACAGGTGCCATTACTACAGGTAATGAGTGGAGGAAAGAGGAGACTCTTAAAGAAGAAGTTACAGGTCTGTGAGAGCCAGAAATCTTGATTGTTTGTTTCTGACCAAATACTTATTTTCCACCATAATATGCAAATAAAATGTTAAAAAAAACAGACAATGTGATTTTCTGGATTTTTTTTTCTCAGTTTGTCTCCCATAGTTGAGGTCTACCTATGATGTAAATTACAGACGCCTCTCATCTTTTTAAGTGGTGGAACTTGCACTATTGCTGACTGACTAAATACTTTTTTGCCCCACTGTATATCTGTAGATAGATCTATACATAGATCGATAGATATTATCTATCTTTATCTATCTATATGTCATCTATCTATCTATCCATCTATCTATCTAGCTCATTCCTTCTATCTATATCTACTTTCACACATCAGGTTTTTGCCAACAGGCACAATCCAGCGAGTTTTGAAAAAAAAACAGATGTTTATTTCTCATATCTATCTCATTCCTTCTATCTATCTATTATATCTATCATCTATCTCATTCCTTCTATCTGTAGATAGATAGATAGATAGATAGATAGATAGATAGATAGATAGATAGATAGATAGATAGATAGATGGAAGGAATGGGATAGATAGATAGATAGAAGGAATGAGATAGATATATCTATTCATATACAGTATCTATCTATAGATATATCTATGGATAGATGTAGATAGATATATGGATAGATATATCTATATCTATCCATATATCTATCTAACTATCCTTATATCTATCTACATCTATCCACTATCTATCTATCTATCTCATTCCTTCTATTCCATCCCATATCTATCTATCTATCTATCTATCTATCTATCTATCTATCTATCTATCTATCTATAGAAGGAATGAGATAGATAGATAAATCTACTTATAGATATATCTATAGATATATGTATAGATAGATCTATAGATATATGAATAGATAGATCTATGTATCTATCTATAGATATATGTAGAAAAAGAAAACAAAAAGCAGCACCAAAAGAAAACAAAGGGTGCAAAAAATCCTTCCAGGCATGTACCAAACCTCATACTATTGTCCAAAAAAATGAAGGCAGCACTCCAATAGAAAAAATAAAGTGATTTATTGGCCCATGTGTGACGTTTCAGTCCAGGATGTGGAGCTTGAGAAAGGTCCACATCCTGAACTGAAACGTCGCACATGGGCCAATTAATCACTTTTATTTTTTCTATTGGAGCGCCTCCTTCATTTTTTTGGACTATAGATATATGTATGGATAGATATCTCTATGGATAGATGTAGATAGATATATGGATAGTTAGGCTACTTTCACACATCAGTTTTTTTCCATCAGGCAGGAGCCGGCGAATTTTTGAAAAAACGGATCCGTTGCCAATAGTGAAAAACTGATGCAACTGATCCTTTTTTTGAGAGAGAGAGAGAACGGAAAATGTGCATGATTTGAATGGAAAAATGCATGAAAAAACAGATTCGGAGGCCGGATTCATCATTTCACATCTCAATTTCATACGTTTTTCGCCGGATCAGTCGCTGGCCATTTTTTCGTCAGAGAGAAAAAATGTTCCTTTGTACATTTCTCCGTCTGCCGGAAACAGCTTTTTTGACGGATCGTGCAAAAAAGGGATGAAACATGTGGCCATCAGGTGCAATCCGGCGCTAATACAACTCTATGAGAAAAAAACATCAATTTTTTTCAAAACTCGCCGGATTGTGCCTGATGGCAAAAACCTGATGTGTGAAAGTAGCCAGATAGAAATATGGATATATATATCTATGTATCTATAGATATAGCTATCTATAAATATATCTATAGATAGATATATCCATAGTTATATCTATAGATATATCCATAGTTATATCTATAGATATCCATCTATAGATATATAGATTTATCCATAGATCTATCCATAGATAGATAATAGTAAGGCCGATGTTGATTAATGAACCTACTTAAAAAAAAAAAAAGGAAAAAATGGCGTGGGCTCCCATGCAATTTTCTGTGCAAGAGGGGGAAAGCCGATGGCTGGGGGCCAATATTTGTAGCCTGGGAAGGGGGTAATATCCATGGCCCCTTCCCAGGCTATGAATATCAGCCTGCAGCTCTTTGCGTAGCCTTTACTGGCTATTAAAATAGGGGGACCCCCCAAAAAAATGACGAGGGGTCCCCCTATATTTTATAGCCAGAAAGGCTATGCAGACAGCTGCGGGATGATATTCATAGCCTAGAGAGGGGCCAGGGATATTTGCCCCACCGGCTACAAATACCAGCCCCCAGCCGCCCCAGAAATGGCGCATCTGTTAGATGCGCCAATTCTGGCACTTAGCCCCTCTCTTCCCACTCCCCTGTAGCGGTGGGATATGGGGTAATAAGGGGTTAATGACACCTTTCTAATGTAAGGTGACATTAAGCCCGGTTAGTAATGGAGAGGCGTCTTATAATAAGACGCCTCTCCATTACTAATCCTATAGTAGTGAAAGAGTTAAAAAAAAGACACATCCAGGAAAAAATATTTTAACCCCTTAGCGACCGCCTTTTAACGGCGGCCGCTAAGGGTACTTAAACCACAGCGCCGTTAATTAACGGCGCTGTGGAAAAAGTAAATAGCGCCCCCCAGAGTACGGATTTTCTCCGGGGTCTCGGCTGCCGGGGGTAGCCGAGACCCCAGAGAACATGATTCGGGGTTTTTTTTACCGACCCCGCATTTGCGATCGCCGGTAATTAACCGTTTACCGGCGATCGCAAAAAGAAACAAAAAACGCGATCTCTTTTTAATTTCTCTGTCCACCGATGTGATTGCACATCAGAGGACAGAGAAAAGGGGTCCCAGATAGCCCCCCAATACTCACCTATCTCCCCCGGTGCTCCTCGTGGCTCCTGGTGGGCGCCGCCATCTTCAAAATGGCGGGCGCATGCGCAGTGCGCCCGCCGGCCGGCACCGGGAGAATCTTTGGGGTCTCGGCTGCCGGGGGTAGCCGAGACCCCAAAGAACATGATCGGGGTCGGTTTTACCGACCCCTGTTTTGCGATCGCCGGTAATTAACTGTTTACCGGCGACCGCAAAAAAAAAAAATCAAAGTGTAATTCTCTGTCCTCTGATGTGATCGCACATCAGAGGACAGAGAAATAGGGGGATTCGGGGACCCTATTATACTTACCGGTGTCCCTGGATCCTCCTGCTGCTCCTCCTGGCTGCCGGGGAAAAGAAAATGGCAGGCGCATGCGTGGTGCGCCCGCCATCTATCGCCATCTGCCGGCCGACAGGAGAAGAGCAGTTGGGGCTAAAATTAGTGTTAGGGTTAGGGCTAGGGTTAGGGCTAGGGTTAGGGCTAGGGTTAGGGTTAGGGCTAGGGTTAGGGCTAGGGTTAGGGCTAGAGTTAGGGTTAGGGCTAGGGTTAGGGCTAGGGTTAGGGTTGGGGCTAAATTTAGGGTTAGGTTTGGGGCTAAATTCAGGGTTAGAGTTGGGGCTAAATTCAGGGTTGGGGTTCTTTCACACTTACATCGGTACGGGGCCATCGCAATGCGTCGGCCCGACATACCGACACACGTTGTGAAAATTGTGCACAACGTGGGCAGCGGATGTAGTTTTTCAACGCATCCACTGCCCAATCTATGTCCTGGGGAGGAGGGGGCGGAGTTACGGCCACGCATGCGCGGTCAGAAATGGCGGACGCGACGTACAAAAAAAGTTATATTGAACGCTTTTTGTGCCGACGGTCCGCCAAAACACAACTGATCCAGTGCACGACGGACGCGACGTGTGGCCATCCGTCACGATCCGTCTGCAATACAAGTCTATGGGCAAAAAACGCATCCTGCGGGCACATTTGGAGGATCCGTTTTTTGTCCAAAACGACGAATTGCGACGGATGCCAAACGACGCAAGTGTGAAAGTAGCCTTAGGGCTAGGGTTAGGGTTGGGGCTAAAGTTAGGGCTAGGGTTGGGGCTAAAGTTAGGGTTAGATTTGGGGTTAGGGTTTGGATTAGAGTTGGTATTAGGGTTAGGGTTGGCATTAGGGTTACGCTTGGGATTAGGGTTAGGTTTGGGATTAGGGTTAAGGTTAGGGTTATGATTAGGGGTGTATTGGGATTAGGGTTAGGTTTGAGGTTAGGGTTGAGATTAGGATTAGGGGTGTGTTGGATTTAGGGTTTTGATTAGGGTTATGGTTAGGGTTGACATTAGGGTTGTTTTGGGGTAAGGGTTGTGATTATCGTTAGGGTTAGTGATTAGGATTATGGATCGGGTTGGGATTAGGGTTAGGGGTGTGTTGGCGTTAGAGTTGGAGCTAGAATTGGGGGGTTTCCACTGTTTAGGTACATCAGGGGGTCTCCAAACACGACAGCCAATTTTGCGCTCAAAAAGTCAAATGGTGCTCCCTCCCTTCTGAGCTCTGCCGTGCGCCCAAACAGTGGGTTACCCCCACATATGGCGCATCAGCGTACTCGGGATAAATTGGACAACAACTTTTGGGGTCCAATTTCTCCTGTTACCCTTGTGAAAATAAAAACTTGGGGGCTACAAAATCTTTTTTGTGGAAAAAAAAATATTTTTTTATTTTCACGACTCTGCATTCTAAACTTCTGTGAAGCACTTGGGCATTCAAAGTTCTCACCACACATCTAGATAAGTTCCTTGGGGGGTCTAGTTTCCAAAATGGGGTCACTTGTGGGGGGTTACTACTGTTTAGGTACATCAGGGGCTCTGCAAACGCAACATAACGCCCACAGACCATTCTATCTAAGTCTGCATTCCAAAACAGCGCTCCTTCCATTACGAGCTCTGCCGTGCGCCCAAACAGTGGTTTACCCCCACATATGGCACATCAGTGTACTCGGGATAAATTGGACAACAACTTTAGTGGTCCAATTTCTCCTGTTACCCTTGTGAAAATAAAAACTTGGGGGCTACAATATCTTTTTTGTGGAAAAAAAAAAAAATTTTATTTTCACGACTCTGCATGCTAAATTTCTGTGAAGCACTTGGACGTTCAAAGTTCTCACCACACATCTAGATAAGTTCCTTAAGGGGTCTAGTTTCCAAAATGGGGTCACTTGTGGAGGGTTTTCACTGTTTAGGCACATCAGGGGCTCTCCAAACGCTACATGGCGTCCAATCTCAATTCCAGACAATTCTACATTGAAAAAGTAAAACGGCACTCCTCTTCCAAGCTCTGTGGTGTGCCCAAACAGTGGTTTACTGTAAACCACGTGGGAAACTGCTGCAGATCTGCAGCGTAAAAAATGCTGCAGATCTGCGGTAAAATCCGCAACGTGTGAACATGGCCTTACAGGTCGGTTTTTCTGTAAATGTTGGTGTCTTTTTACAATAATTTTTTTTCTTCCCCCTTCACAGTGAAGAGAGTAAGGCTATGTGCACATGTAGGAAAAGAGGTGCAGAATTTTCTGCCCAAAATCCGCATCTCCTGGCAGAATCCGCAGCTGCGGATTTGCTGCAGTTTTTATGCGGATTTTGTGTGTTTTTTGCGCGGAACTGATGCGGATTATGTGTGGATTTTCTGCGGTTTTTGCCACTGCAGATTTTTAACATGGAGGGGTGCAGAAACGCTGCAGATCCGCAGAAAAGAAGTGACATGCACTTCTTTGAAATCCGCAGCAATTCCACACTGATTTTTCCACACCATCTGCACAGCTATTTTTTTTATCCCATTGATTTACATTATACTGTACATCACAGTGCGGATCTGCAGCATTTCTGCGCGGAAACATCCGCTGCGGATCCGCAGCAAATCCGAATCGTCTACACATAGTCTAAAAGTTTGTTGGTGTTTGATGAAGGATCGCTTCAATGAGGACATGAGAGAGGAGAGTTGGATTCGAAGTGGTGCTGCTCAAAAAATAAGAAAATATAAGTACCATCAGCATCTTTTTTTTCTGAGGCCTGCGCTTGCTCAGCGAACATGAGTATCTTTTGTGTTGTCTCGCTATTATTTAAACTTTTAATTTTTTACTAATGTTTTTTATTTATTTTCCACACAGAACCTGGTACAGAACCTGGATCGTCCTCTGTTGGAGCGGCCCCTCATCGAGCAGCCAACAAACAGGCCCAGTCCCAATCATCCACCAGCGATGGAGCAACCAGGCAGGCTTCACAGGCTGGGGAACAGGAAGCTGGTCCATCTGGTTTTCCCCTCTCTCAGCCCTCTGCTACTACTTTACTTGGGTCTGCTTGCCAGCGGCAGAGGGCCTGGGAGAGGTCAGTCATGCCCGAGTTTATTCACTTAAGCTCGGTCTTCCAGGCTGGGATGAAGGTGGTTGAAGAAAGACTGGATACTGGGTTCACTCAGGTGAACACACTTTTTCAGGACGTCCACAGACGCCTTGACCTTCTGGAAGCCGACCTTAATAGACTGGCGCAACATGATTTTTCCTCTATAGAACGAGGCGTGACAGAAAACCTTAGTCCTGATCTCCAGCTCTATGTGATTATATCGGGGCCATGTCGCGATATCAGCAGCAGGCACAAAACTATTTCCCTACAGGGTAACAAGCTCCAGGACAGCATCAGTGGCCCTATCCACCACCACCACCACATCCACCGCTGGACATTAGGACTATTCCAACAGTACCCAGCTACACCATGCAGCCGAGTGCAGCAGTCCAGCCTTCCCCTTCAACCACACAGCTGAGTGCAGCAGCCCAGACGTCCACTCCCACCACGTAGCAACAGGAAACAAAAGGCCGAGGAAGCAGCAAAACAAAGTCCAGGAAACGTAAAGCTGCAAAAAAACATTAACCACCCCCTCCACCCTCCCCTCCGAATGTGTCTTTTTTCAAGTCTGTCCATACCTTCCTTGGTTCTTTCCCATCCAATGTGTCAATCCCTTCCAACTTGTTTTGCACTCCTAATGTGTCCTCTTCCCCCAATGTGTCCTCTGCCACTTTTTCTGACCCAATCCTTCAATTGAAGACACAAAAGAGCACAGTGAGGTCAAAAATACTCTGTTATAAAAAAAAATCACAGTAATAAGCAAGTGCCAGTCAAAAGATGGAAAAAACAGGGTATTTAGTTTATACGTTTTTTTGCAAAAAAATGTATACTAAGCTGCTCCACCAATCGTCAAGGTATACCCATATAGGGCAGTCCTACCTAATGTATATACTGTATTTTCTGGTGTATAAGACGACTGGGCGTATAAGACGACCTCCAACTTTTCCATATAAAATATGGAATTTGGGATATTCCCGCCGTATAAGACGGGGGTCATCTTATACGGCGTGTGGTTCCCAGCGTCTGGAGGAGAGGAGACTCTCCTTCAGGCCCTGGGATCCATATTCATGTAAAAAATAAAGAATAAAAATAAAAAAAACATGGATATACTCACCCTTGGATGGCCCCTGGCTCACAGCGCTGCTAGCGTCTGCCTCCGTTCCTAAGAATGCAGAGAGTGAAGGACCTTCGATGACGTCGCGGTCACGAGCGGTCAGGTGAGCGGTCACCTGACCGCGACATCATCGAAGGTCCTTCACTCTCTGCATTCTTAGGAATTCACCTTGAATGTAACTTTAATAATAAACACCTTAACTGTAACACCCACTAAGACTTCACGCAACAATGCACTCAACAATACACACGTTTAAATAAAGAGATAAAGAAAACACAGTGAGACAGTTATTGTGAATCAAAAGAATTTTTATTAACAAAAACAAAAACAATTTTAAGTTAAAAAAAAATGTGATTACTTTCTGGTTCTGCGGGAGGGTGTGATATGGGGGACCTGTGGGGGTGTCGGGCTGTGATGGTAGGCTTGGAGTGGTCAGGGAAGTGGAAGTGGCAGACATGTTCACAAAGTGACAAAGAAATGTAACTATCGTGAGGTATAATAAGTGACACGAGTGAAGGAAAAAATGATTGGATATCAGTGTAAATATTCTCTCACAATAGGCCTGTGGATCCCAGACTCCCGGATTGGGTCCTCCCCAACGCGCGTTTCGGCTCTTTTGCCTTTGTCAGGGGGTGACACTTTGTGAACATGTAACACACTTAAATGTGTATTATGTTTTAATTGATGGTGGTTTCACGATTTTGATAGACACTGGTTATCTCACACAGTATATATTTTTGCTGCTGTTTTTATTTTTTTTGAGTTGGACACTCACATTTATAGTTGCTTTTGCTGGTTTAACAATGGTTAGATATTCTGTTGTTCACTTGCATAACTAAGTGTGATCCCTTCAACAGTTTTTACACATTTGTGGTTTATGTAATTATATTTACAACTAGCTATTGAACCCGTTCTACGCCCGGGTGGCGAGCATCTATATTGGTATATGGTCTCCATCCTGGTATGTGCTGCTCCATCCTGTGTCCCCATCCTGTCATGAGCTGCTCCATCCTGCGTCCCCATCCTGTCATGTGCTGCACCCATCCTGCACGCCCATTCTGACATGTGCTACTCCCATCCTGCACCCCCATTCTGACATGTGCTGCTCCATCCTGCGTCCCCATCCTGTCATGTATTGCACCCATCCTGCACGCCCATTCTGACATGTGCTACTCCCATCCTGCACCCCCATTCTGACATGTGCTGCACCCATCCTGCGCCCCCATCCTGCCATGTGTTGCACCCATCTTGCGCCCCCATTCTGTCATGTGTTGCACCCATCCTGCACCCCCATTCTGTCATGTGCTGCTCCCATCCTGCGCCCCCATTGTGACATGTGCTGTTCCCATCCTGCGCCCCCATTCTGACATGTTCTGCACCCATCCTGCGCCTCCATTCTGTCATTTGCTGCTCCCATCCTGTGCCCCCCTTCTGTCATGTGCTGCTCCCATCCTGCGCCCCCGTTCTGTCATGTGCTGCTCCCATCCTGTGCCCCTGTTCTGTCATGTGCTGCTTCCATCCTGTGCCCCTGTTCTGTCATGTGCTGCTCCCATCCTGCGCCCGTTCTGTCATGTGCTGCTTCCATCCTGCACCCCCGTTCTGTCATGTGCTGCCCTATTCTGTCATGTGCTGCTCCCATCCTGCGCCACCATTCTTTAATTTGCTTCTCCCATCCATATGCCCCATACGCTGCTCCATTATGGTTGATGGCCCCCATAAGATGCTCCATAGTACATGCCCCCGTACACTGCTCCATAAAGGTTTATGGCCCCCATAAGACGCTCCAGTGTGTATGCCCCCGTACACTGCTCCATAAAGGTTTATGGCCCCCATAAGACGCTCCAATTTGTATGCCCCCGTACACTGCTCCATAAAGGTTTATGGCCCCCATAAGATGCTCCATAATATATGCCCTCGTACACTGCTCCATTATGGTTGATGGCCCCATAAGATGCTCCACTGTATTATATGCCCCCCATAAGATGCTCCATTGTATTATATGCCCCCCATAAGATGCTCCATTGTATTATATGCCCCCCATAAGATGCTCCATTATGGTTGATGGCCCCATAAGATGCTCCATGATATATGCCCCATATGCTGCTGCCATATATATAAAAAAAAAAAATATCATACTCACCTATCGTCGCTGGGCGCCGAGTGCTGGAGGGCCTGAGCATGCGGGGACACCGGCGCGCTGTGGGGGTTAGGTGCCGGAGTCACCGCTAGCTCAGGCCCCCCAGCACTTGCTATACTCACCTGTCTGTCCCGTTCCACCGCTGCGCGCCGCCATCTTCTGGCTCCTCTGGCTGTGACTGTTCAGAGGGCGGCGCCGGCGCGCATTAAGCGCGTCATCGCGCCCTCTGAACTGTGAACGTCACAGCAGAGGACCCGGGAGACGGAGCCGCACGCAGCGCTGGAATGGGGGACAGGTGAATATACTTACCCTCCTGGCGGTCCCTGACTCTCCGGTGGAGATCGCGGTGTGCGTTCAGTGTTTACGCATACCGCGATCTCCTGGGAGCGTCACTCTGTGAGGCCCAGACTGCGCCGGACCTTGCGCAGTCTATAAAGTCTATAACGCTCCCAGCGTTATATTATAGATACTTGTCTCCTGGATATACGTCCTTATTTCTTTCTTATGCATATATTGTCATACCATGAATACTAAGGCACTGTGACCTAGAAACAATATTTGCACTTTCCCCCAAATACTGTTGTTTTTATTAGTAATTTTATATCAATAAAAATTATTTTATACTGGACTTATGGTCTGTTCTGTGGTTTTCTTTCGGTTTTTACACATAATGACATTGCAGAGCGAGTACAAGTTGTTGTGAATACAGCAGACACGGGTGTGATTAATAAGAAAAATAGTGGTAGATCAGCTCACCAATTTGTTAGGCATAGTTGATGTGGAGTACTTAGAAGCCAGGCACGGATCCAGTCAATGCAGATGCACATGGACAAAAATGAGGCGATCCAGCAAGAATAGAGGCTTTCTTTTAAAAGTAAAACTTAGCATTTATTCAAGTGTAAAAAAAACTCCAAAAATATAGGCGATGTAGTATAAAATACTGTTAACAAGACCTATGTGTTTCGACAATGTCTTAAGCTTCTATCACATTTCCATCGGTACTCGGCCGTCGCCAAGCGTCGGCGCGACGTACCGACGGAAGTTTGTGAATTTGTGAGTGACTTGAGCAGCGGACGCAGTGTTTCAAAGCGTCCGCTGTCCATTGTAAAGTCCCAGGGAGGAGGGGGTGGAGTTCCAGCCAGGCATGCGCAATAAAAAATGCAGGAGACAACGTACGAAAAAACGTTCCCTTGAACATTTTTTCGATACGCCGGCCCGCCAAATACCGACGCATCCAGTGCACGACGTATGGAACGTGTGTCCATACGTCGCGATGCGTCGGTAATACAAGTCTATGTGAAAATAACGCATCCTGCGGGCAACTTTGCAGGATGCGTTTTTTTCCACAGAACGACGCAATGTGACGGTCTGCAAAAGACGGAAATGTGAAAGTAGCCTTAGCCAGCAGTCAAGACAGACCATGAGTATCAGGGAATATATAGGTGAAAAAATGTAAAGTAATGGAGTGTGTTCAGGTATCATATGATATGCCAGCAGACAGGTGTCAGCAGTAGATTAAAAAAAGTGCAATAGACAGAACATTACAATCAGGCCAAATAGTAATGTCATATAAACAGCAATAGAAAAACAGTTACTATTGCAGGATTTAATCCTGCCTCAAGTTTAACCTTAAGGATTTGCTTATTCGTCCAGCAGACAAAGGAGGGACAATAGTGATCTTGGACTCAGGACACTATCAAAAGTTACATTTACATTTGGAAGCTGGAGAAATCTATTGTGAATTGCACAGAGACTCTGCAAAAGACTTTCATTTAATACTATTTGAACTTAAGGTACCTTCACACTAAACGACGCTGCAGCGATTAAGACAATGATCCGGATCGCTGCAGCGTCGCTGTTTGGTCGCTGGAGAGCTGTCACACAGACAGCTCTCCAGCGACCAACGATGCCGGTAACCAGGGTAAACATCGGGTTACTAAGCGCAGGGCCGCGCTTAGTAACCCGATGTTTACCCTGGTTACCAGCGTAAAAGTAAAAAAAACAAACAGTACATACTTACCTTCCGCTGTCTGTCCCCCGGCGCTGTGCTTTCCTGCTCTGTGTAAGCACAGCGGCCGGAAAGCAGAGCGGTGACGTCATCGCTGTGCTCTGCTTTCCGGCTGGCCGGCGCTCACACTGCAGAGAAGCACAGCGGGGGACAGACAGCAGAAGGTAAGTATGTAGAGTTTTTTTTTTTTACTTTTACGCTGGTAACCAGGGTAAACATCGGGTTACTAAGCGCAGCCCTGCGCTTAGTAACCCGATGTTTAGCCTGGTTACCAGCGAAGACATCGCTGAATCGGCGTCACACACGCCGATTCAGCGATGTCTGCAGAGAGTCCAGCGACGAAATAAAGTTCTGGACTTTCTGCAGCGACCAACGATGGCACAGCAGGATCCAGATCGCTGCTGCCTGTCAAACTGAACGATATCGCTAGCCAGGACGCTGCAACGTCACGGATCGCTAGCGATATCGTTCAGTGTGAAGGTACCTTTATTCAGAAGGGTCTCCCATGTTGGAGCCCTGGACAACAAATTAGCAGAATATCTTCACATTGATCACCCTATAACACCCATTTATCATTCCCTGTCCAATGTTTATAAAAATGTGTTTCCACCTCCACAGAGACCTATAGAGGCAGGCATAGGGTAACTAGGGGAAAAACTAGGGGCATGGATGGATCATTATTTACAACCCCTGGTCTAAGATACCCCTAGCTATATTAAAGACACCAAATTTGTCTCCTCAGTATTTTGATAAATTCTTCTGGTCTGATGACTGCAAATGGCTAACGTGATGTGGTGGCCTTATATCCATCCCACACCATGTAGCCCTATCATGATTATCACATCATTTACATCAGTTCACTCCCTACATTCCAGAAATCAAGGCATTCAGTATGTTAGCTATAGATTTTCTTCTTAAACTCAATTATTTTTGCTTTGACAGAAATTTTTTCTTACAGATGAAAGTACTGAGTATGGGAGCAAAGTTCTCCCCTTGGCTAACTTGGTAATGTCACTTACTGAGAAACCTGCTCTAAGATATAATGGGGTGTGTTCTTTATCTGATGTGTGTGTAGCTACCTGCTATGATTGGTCAACATCATACAGGAGAAAGAAGTACATGTCCCCAGTGAAAACTTTGAGAATGCCCATGTTGACTGAATGGTAATCAACTCATTAGGTGCCAAATACTTTGCAAATATCTCTGCAATGGAGTTATGAAAGTTAAAATATAAAAAAAAAAAGTTTTATCCTGCTCTACAGCCACTAACACATCATGTGTCCAATTCAACATGAATACATTTGTGAAAAGTTCTCTTTAAATCCTTCTTGCCTGTAAAATGTGAGCTGCTCAAGCAGTGGCATCTGCAGCTTCTTTTAAAAAGGGAGACTCACTCGTTAGTTTGAAAGTTGGGGGAGGGCCACACTCCACCACTGTGTCAGCCCCTCGCTGAGAGATCACTAAAACACTGTGTTAGGCCGGTTTCACAAGTCAGTGGCTCCGGTACGTGAGGTGACAGTTTCCTCACGTACCGGAGCCACTGACACACGTAGACACATTCAAATCAATGCATCTGTGCAGATGTCATTGATTTTTTGCAGACCGTGTCTCCGTGTGCCAAACACGGAGACATGTCAGTGTTCGTGGGAGCGCACGGATTACACGGACCCATTAAAGTCAATGGGTCCGTGTAAAACACATACCGCACACGGACGTTGTCCGTGTGCAGTCCGTGTGCCGTGCAGGAGACAGCGCTACAGTAAGCGCTGTCCCCACTGATGCTGAAGCCGCGATTCATATCTTCTCTGCAGCAGCGTTTGCTGTAAAGAAGATATGAATAATCCTTTTTTTTTTTGTTTTGTTTCTCGTGTTTAAAATAAAGGTCCATGTCCCCACCCCCCTCCCACCCCCTGTGCGCCCGCCCGCTGTTCTTAAAATACTCACCCGGCTCCCTCGCTGGCTGGCGCTGCTTCCTTTCCTGGCCGCACCTTCTACTGTATGAGCGGTCACGTGGGGCCGCTCATTTACAGTGATGAATATGCGGCTCCACCCCATGGGGTATTTTAGTCTAAGAAGAGGTTTCACATGCACCCATTCAGATGGAGACGTTTATTCTCAGCGAGGTAAGGCAAGCGTAGGACCTGGTATAAGAGAGATGCCGTAAAGAGGCTACCAGGTACACATAAAATTGGCCATTTTTATGCGCTAAAAGCTCTCATTTTTCATATTTCTAGTGCAGTAATGCAGTTCAAATTTCGTGTTTTCAAGTTTGCATGTTTTAGCGCTGCAGTGTGCTGCCTTATTTACTTAACTATATACGAGTTGGCGACTCTAGGTTCAGCACCTGTTCACACTGAGTCTATGTTTGGATGTGCCGGTCTGGTTTTTGAAATGTATTCTCTAGCCTTTTGATCGTGCACTCCGCCTCCTAGCTTCAGGTGTTTTAATTACAGCAGGTCCAATACCCCTCCACAGAGAGAGAGAATTTTAGTCTAAGAAGAGGTTTCACATGCACCCATTCAGATGGAGACGTTTATTCTCAGCGAAGTAAGGCAAGTTTAGGACCTGGTATAAGAGAGATGCCGTAAAGAGGCTACCAGGTACACATGAAAGTGGCCATTTTTATGCGCTAAAAGCTCTCATTTTTCATATTTCTAGTGCAGTAATGCAGTTCAAATTTCGTGTTTTCAAGTTTGCATGTTTTAGCGCTGCAGTGTGCTGCCTTATTTATTTAACTATATACGAGTTGGCGACTCTAGGTTCAGCACCTGTTCACACTGAGTCTATGTTTGGATGTGCAGGTCAGCTTTTTGAAATGTATTTTAAGAACAGCGGGTGGGCGCACAGGGGGTGGGGACATGGACCTTTATTTTAAACACGATTAAAAAAAAAAGGATTTATCATATCTTCTTTACAACAAACGCTACTGCAGAGAAGATATGAATCGTGGACCAGCACCAGATGCAGGTGACAGCGTTAAACTTTAGCGCTGTCTCCTGCACGGTGCGTGTGGTACCCAGTGGGCACACGGGCGGCACACGTGTGCCACAGAAACGCACGGGCACACAGACACGGATAATTCCGGTACTGATTTTTCCGGTACCGGAATTATCTGGACGTGTGGGACTGCCCTTACCCTAACTAACTGAGAGCCGACCTGACACGTTGTGCAGTGCTGGGGTTGGAAGCGGAGGCCCACAGTCAATTGGTGGTACTCAGCAATGCGGTCTCCCTCTGCACATCAGATACTACTCACAGTGTGAGCCAACCAAAGCACAACTACTTACATGGGCTATGCACGCTGTTTAACCAGCTGTCTGTTCTTTATGCATGGACAAATGTGTATCACTCTGCATCAAATTTGGCACATAAGTAAATCAGGCACTTTGGAAGGTTTTAGTCCGGGCTTCAGCTCTTTCGGACCTACCGTTCTTAAGATATTCACCATAAAAGTAACAAAATAATAATTTACCGCAAATTGTCATTTTGCCACTTACAGTGGGTACGGAAAGTATTCAGACCCCTTTAAATTTTTCACTCTTTGTTTCATTGCAGCCATTTGGTAAATTTAAAAAAGTTCATTTTTTTCCACATTAATTAAATTGCACCACATCTTGACTGTCAGTCACATCTTGACTGAAAAAAAGAAAAGTAGAAATGTTTGCATATTTATTAAAAAAGAAAAACTGAAATATCACATGGTCATAAGTATTCAGACCCTTTTCTCAGACACTCATATTTAAGTCACATGCTATCCATTTCTTTGTGATTCTCCTTGAGATGGCTCTACTCCTTCATTGGAGTCCAGCTGTGTTTAATTAAACTGATAGGACTTGATTTGCAAAGGAACCTGTCTATACAAGACCTCACAGCTCAGAGTGCATGTCAGACCAAATGAGAATCATGAGATCAAAGGAACTGGCCAAGGAGCTCAGAGAAAGAATTGTGGCAAGGCACAGATCTGGCCAAGGTTACAAAAGAATTTCTGCAGTAATCCAGGTTCCTAAGAGCAGAGTGGCCTCCATAATTCTTAAATGAAGTTTGGGATCACCAGAAGTCTTCCTAGACCTAGCCGTCCAGCCAAACTGAGTAATCGTGGGAGAAGAGCCTTGGTGAGAGAGGTAAAGAAGAACCCCAAGATCACTGTGGCTGAGCTCCAGAGATGCAGTAGGGAGATGAGAGAAAGTTCCACAAAGTCAACTATCACTGCAGCCCTTCACCAGTCTGGCCTTTATGGCAGAGTGGCCCCACTGAAGCCTCTCATCAGTGCAAGACATATGAAAGCCAGCATGAAGTTTGCTATAAAACACATGAAGGACTCCCAGACTATGAGAAATAAGATTCTCTGGTCTGATGAGCAGAAGATAGACCTTTTTTGGTGATAATTCTAAGTGGTATGTGTGGAGAAAACCAGGCACTGCTCATCACCTGTCCAATACAATCCCAACAGTGAAACATGGTGGTGGCAGTATCATGCTATGGGGATGTTTTTCAGCTGCAGGGACAGGACAACTGGTTGCCATTGAAGGAAACATGAATGCTGCCAAGTACAGAGATATCCTGGATGAAAACCTCTTCCAGAGTGCTCTGGACCTCAGACGTAGCCGAAGGTTCACCTTCCAACAAGACAATGACCCTAAGCACACAACTAAAATAACAAAGGAGTGGCTTCAGAACAACTGTGACGATTCTTGACTGGCCCAGCCAGAGCCCTGACCATACCCAATTGAGCATCTCTGGAAAGAGCTGAAATGGCTGTCCACCAACGCTCACTATCCATCCTGATGGAACTGGAGAGGATCTCCAAGGAAGAATGGCCGAGGATCCCCAAATCCAGGTGTGAAAAACTTGTTGCATCATTCCCAAGAAGACTCATGGCTGTACTAGCTCAAAAGGAGCTTCTACTCAATATTGAGCAAAGAGTCTGAATACTTATGACCATATGATATTTCAGTTTTTCTTTTTTACTAAATTTGCGAAAATTTCTACATTTCTTTTTTTTAGTCAAGATAGGGTGCAGAGTGTACATTAAAGAGAAAAAAATGAACTTTTTGAATTTACCAAACGGCTGCAATGAAACAAACAGTGAAAAATTTAAAGGGGTCTGAATACTTTCCGTACCCACTGTGCTCTAGGAAAATCAGGGACTTTTGAAAGTTTTACTCTAGGTTTCATCTCTCTTAAGACGTCGTCAAAACACAATACAAATGTATTCTACATATTTGCTAAAAATGGAACATGAAAGAAAATATTATTTTACAGCCAAGCAACAGGACCAATTTGTCCCAAATTTGCCACATAGGTAAATCAGGCACTTTAAAAGATTTTTACATCGGTTTTCTGCTCTGTAGAAGATACCTAACGATCTCTAGATATTCGCAAAAACAAAACAAAAAAGACAGAACAAAACACAAATATCAGTATCAAGTAAAGTTTTTAACCACACACAAACAACAAACAGGAAAACCATCTAATCTCTGTGAATTAGCTGATGTCTCAGAAGCCCAGATTTCTGTGCAAAGCATTTTGAGCATGCCGTGCACGTATATGGCTTCTCTCCAGTGTGTGTTCTTGTGTGTCGTACCAAATCAGATTTCTGGGTAAAGTTTTTCCCACATTCGAGACATGTAAAGGGGTTCTCTACATTGTGTATTCTCAGGTGTCTTACAAGTACTATTTTTTGCGAAAAATGTTTGCCACACTCAAGACACGGGAAGGTTTTTTTCTTCACGATGTGGGATTTTTGATGGTCAATAAAGCTGTCCTGTGTCATAAAGCGCTTTCCACAATCGTTACAGATAAACTGCTTTTTACTACTGTGAATTGTCTGGTGTCGGATGAGTTTCGATGCGTATGGAAACGTTTTGGGGCACTCTGTGCATGGATATCGGTTCTGACGTACGTGAAGTTTCTGGTGTGCCGTAAGATAACCTTTTCGCTTAAATCTTTTATCACAATCCGGACAAGAGAACAGTCCATCACTCTTAGGATGCTCGTTGCCTTGTTGCAAACTTAGAATTGGATTTTCCTTAGGAAGGTTTTGCTGACTTTGCATAGGATGAGAAGTAAGACATGGGAATACTTTTGGTAGTCCACCTAAACCTCTCGGCTCCACACAATCAGACAGGATATCCGTTCTGTACTGATGTCTCTCTAAGGCAAAAAGATCTGAAGAATTCTTGGTTATGTCAAATTCTTTATTTAAGTTTGGAAATGGGATATTGTCTTCAGGAACAATGCCATTTTTAAATTCTTTTCCTGAAAAACAACAAAAAAAAAACTGTATTACAATATAATTTAATAGTATCATGGCAAGAGGGCTCATTAACATCTATGTACTATGATCCTGTATTTATTCTAGATTTTCTATGACACTTGGTAGTATGTTTTTATTTATATTTCCATGTTTGAAACTGTGTTTTGTAAGTGCATGGCATTTTTTTTTAAGTGCAGCACAGGTACAATTTTAATTAAATAAAAAAAAACATTTTGTGTTTGCATATTTCACAAGTACTTACCGTAATTATGATTTTTAGCATTCATATTTCAGCAACATTGCAAAAAGTCTAAAAATACTAAATTCAACAAAATACAAAACTAACAACTATAGATGAAAAACTCAAAACTGGAAACACAACTTGAAAACATACCGGGGAAAAACTGCATTGTACATTATTTTTTAATCTGCACCTACGCCATCGAGAACAATTGATGGGCAAGGGTGCCCGGTGTCCCACCTTCACTGATCTGATATTGATGACCTATGCTAAGAATATAGCAGAGGATACTGACCAGTACTGTCAGAATCAATTCTTTCCAATATTGGTTGAATAACCCCTACCTTTAATACCTACTGGATATTTCATAGTACCGTATATAATAATACTGAATTACCTCCTATTGACTGCCATATGTTTTAACAATTTCCATCCCACCCTACCAGAGATAATTCTATTTATTAATTTTATCTGAGGAACACTTAATGCTATCAGTCACTAAGGTACTACAACTCATTATGGAATCCAAAGTTCCCATATAATACAATTTATCACCCCTACTAATTATACCATCTTTAACGATGCATCATTTAACCCCTCTGTGACCTTAGACGTACTATCCCGTCGAGGTGCCCTGGGCTTATCTGACCCTGGACGGGATAGTACGTCATAGCGATCGGCAGCGCTCACGGGAGGAGCGCCGCCGATCGCGGCCGGGTGTCAGCTGCTTATCGCAGCTGACATCCGGCACTATGTGCCAGGAGCGGTCACGGACCGCCCCCGGCACATTAACCCCTGGCACATCGCGATCAAACATGATCGCGATGTGCCGGCGGTGCAGGGAAGCACCGCGCAGGGAGGGGGCTCCCTGCGGGCTTCCCTGAGCCCCCCGCAGCAACGCGATGTGATCGCGTTGCTGCGGGGGTCTTACCTCCCTCCCTCCCTGCTCTAGCCCCGGATCCAAGATGGCCGCGGATCCGGGTGAAGCCTGCAGCGCTGCTAGTCAGATCAATGATCTGACAGAGTGCTGTGCACTCTGTCAGATCACTGATCTGTGATGTCCCCCCCTGGGACAAAGTAAAAAAGTTAAAAAAAAAATTTCCGAATGTGTAAAAAAATAAAAATAAAAAAATATTCCAAAATAATGAAAAAAAAAAAAAATATTATTCCCATAAATGCATTTCTTCATCTAAATAAAAAAAAACAATAAAAGTGCACATATTTAGTATCGCTGCGTCCGTAACGACCCGACCTATAAAACTGTCCCACTAGTTAACCCCTTCAGTAAACACCGTAAGAAAAAGAAAAAAAACGAGGCAAAAAACAACGCTTTATTATCATATCGCCGAACAAAAAGTGGAATAACACGCGATCAAAAAGACAAATATAAATAACCATGGTACCGCTGAAAACGTCATCTTGTCCCACAAAAAACGAGCCGCCATACAGCATCATCAGCAAAAAAATAAAAAAATTATAGTCCTGAGAATAAAGCGATGCCAAAATAATTATTTTTTCTGTAAAATAGTTTTTATCGTATAAAAGCGCCAAAACATAAAAAAATGATATAAATGAGGTATCGCTGTAATCGTACTGACCCGAAGAATAAAACTGCTTTATCAATTTTACCAAACGCGGAACGGTATAAACGCCTCCACCATTAGAAATTCATGAATAGCTGGTTTTTGGTCATTCTTCCTCACAAAAATCGGAATAAAAAGCGATCAAAAAATGTCACGCGCCCGAAAATGTTTTCAATAAAAACGTCAACTCGTCCCGCAAAAAAACAAGACCTCACATGACTCTGTGGACCAAAATATGGAAAAATTATAGCTCTCAAAATGTGGTATTGCAAAAAATATTTTTTGCAATAAAAAGCGTCTTTCAGTGTGTGACGGCTGCCAATCATAAAAATCCGCTAAAAAACTCGCTATAAAAGTAAATCAAACCCCCCTTCATCACCCCCTTAGTTAGGGAAAAATAAAAAAAATGTATTTATTTCCATTTTCCCATTAGGGTTAGGGCTAGGGTTAGGATTAGGGCTAGAGTTAGGGCTAGGGTTAGGGCTAGGGTTAGGGTTAGGGCTGGGGTTAGGGCTAAGGTTAGGGTTAGGGCTAGGGTTGGGGCTAGGGTTGGGGCTACAGTTAGGGTTCGGGTTGGGGCTAAAGTTAGGGTTAGGGTTTAGATTACATTTACGGTTGGGAATAGGGTTGGGATTAGGGTTAGGGGTGTGTCAGGGTTAGAGGTGTGGTTAGGGTTACCGTTGGAATTAGGGTTAGGGGTGTGTTTAGATTAGGGTTTCAGTTATAATTGGGGGGTTTCCACTGTTTCGGCACATCAGGGGCTCTCCAAACACGACATGGCGTCCGATCTCAATCCCAGCCAATTCTGCGTTGAAAAAGTAAAACAGTGCTCCTTCCCTTCCGAGCTCTCCCGTGTGCCCAAACAGGGGTTTACCCCAACATATGGGGTATCAGCGTACTCAGGACAAATAGGACAACAACTTTTGTGGTCCAATTTCTCCTGTTACCCTTGGGAAAATACAAAACTGGGGGCTAAAAAATAATTTTTGTGGGAAAACAAAAAGATTTTTTGTTTTCACGGCTCTGCGTTATAAACTGTAGTGAAACACTTGGGGGTTCAAAGTTCTCACAACAAATATAGATAAGTTCCCTGGGGGTCTAGTTTCCAATATGGGGTCACTTGTGGGGGGTTTCTACTGTTTAGGTACATTAGGGGCTCTGCAAACGCAATGTGACGCCTGCAGACCAATCCATCTAAGTCTGCATTCCAAATGATGCTCCTTCCCTTCCGAGCCCTCCCATGCGCCCAGACGGTGGTTCCCCCCCACATATCGGGTATCAGCGTACTCAGGACAAATTGGACAACAACATTTAGGGTCCAATTTCTCCTGCTAACCTTGGAAAAATACAAAACTGGGGGCTAAAATATAATTTTTGTGGAAAAAAAATATTTTTTATTTGCACGGCTCTGCGTTATAAACTGTAGTGAAATACTTGGGGGTTCAAAGCTATCACAACACATCAAGATGAGTTCCTTAGGGGGTCTACTTTCCAAAATGGTGTCACTTGTGGGGGGTTTCTACTGTTTAGGTACATTAGGGGCTCTGCAAACGCAATGTGACGCCTGCAGACCATTCCATCTAAGTCTGCATTCCAAATGGCGCTCCTTCCCTTCCGAGCCCTCCCATGCGCCCAAACGGTGGTTCCCCCCCACATATGGGGTATCAGCGTACTCAGGACAAATTGGACAACAACTTTTGGGGTCCAATTTCTCCTGTTACCCTAGGGAAAATACAAAACTGGGGGCTAAAAAATAATTTTTGTGGGAAAAAAAATTTGTTTTATTTTTATGGCTCTGCATTATAAACTTCTGTGAAGCCCTTGGTGGGTCAAAGCGCTCAAAACACATCTAGATAAGTTCCTTAGGGGGTCTACTTTCCAAAATGGTGTCACTTGTGGGGGGTTTCAATGTTTAGGCACATCAGTGGCTCTCCAAACGCAACATGGCGTCCCATTTCAATTTCTGTCAATTTTGCATTGAAAAGTCAAACGGCGCTCCTTCCCTTCCGAGCTCTCCCATGCGCCCAAACAGTGGTTTACTGCCACATATGGGGTATCAGCGTACTCAGGACAAATTGGACAACAACTTTTGAGGTCCAATTTCTTCTCTTACCCTTGGAAAAATAAAAAATTGGGGGCAAAAATATAATTTTTGTGAAAAAATATGATTTTTTATTTTTACGGTTCTGCATTATAAACTTCTGTGAAGCACTTGGTGGGTCAAAGTGCTCACCACTAGAGTTGAGCGACCTTGACCTTTTTAGAGTCGAGCCGGGTTTTGCGAAACCCGACTATGTCCAAAGTCGGGTCGAGTGAAATCGGCCGATTATGACGTAAAGTCGGGATCGACCGAAACACGAAACCCAATGCAAGTCAATGGGGCAGCATAGTCGGCAGTGAGTGGGGGCCAGGAAAACACCTAGAGTGCCCATTTTAATGTCAAAACCATCCATTCTTCTTAATGAAGCTTGTCAAGCGTAATTTACCTTATAATAATTGGAAGGCATTTGAAATTGGGGGTCATTTGGCTAAAGTTGTGGGGGGTAGGGCTGGTTCAAGTAATTAGTGGGCCCAGGAAATCTGGACCACGTCACGGCAGTGGAGCAGGGAGAGGTAAGTATTTCAACTTTGCAACTGCTGTGAACCTGAGCAAGCAGGGGGGGCCCACTCGTTGGCATTGGCACTGGCACAGGGCCCCTCAAAATACAGCGGTGTTTGCACGGCGGGGGCGCCTCCCACCGGCAGCAACACTTTTGCGTACTATGAGAGGCCCTGTGCCAGTGACGTCGCCAACTAGTATTCCTCCCCCCACCTGATGAAGGAACCTGCACTTTCATCTGCACCTTCCTCTTTGTCCCCGTGTAAGGTGGTATGGTATGCGGGAAGAGCAACCTGACTTTCAGCAGGGTCACAATGTTGTTGTGTAGCGTGCACGGGGAATGTTGCGTTATGGGTCAATGTACCAGCAGACTCATCTATCACTGGCTGGGCAATGGGCACGATGAAGTGGAAACACAGATATAGGCCCAAAGAAGAAAGTGGGCTAAATGCAGTTCAAAATTGGTAACACAGGAATAACCAGGGGGCATTGCAGTGGAGGACAACTGGAATGAGAGGCTGACACAGAGAGTAGGGCCAAATCAGTAAGTAGTCGAAATGCAGTTCAAAATTGGCAACCGTAGTAAACAGGCGGCACAGCTTTGTTCAGTGGAGGAGAACAGCAAGGAGTGGCAGACACCGATAGTAGGCCCCAAACCAACTAGTACGCCAAATGCAGTTGTTCCATTTAACCACAATTTAATGAGAGCCTGAAGATAGAAGCTCAGGAAAGGCAACCTGGGGAACACCTTGGAGTGTAACACACCATCTCTCTCCACCCCATACCCATTTTGTATGGCCTAATGCAGTGTACTTTTCTACAACTACTAAACGAGAGTCGGAAGACCGAAGCAATGGCAAGGAAACCTGGGGAACACCTTAGAGTGTAACACACCCTCTCTCTACACCCCATACCCAATTTGAAGGTCTAATGCAGTGTAGTTTCCAAGAACTACTAAACGAGAGCCGGAAGATCGAAGCTCAGGAAAGGCAACCTGGGGAACACCTTGGAGTGTAACACACCCTCTCGCTACACCCCATACCCAATTTGAAGGCCTAATGCAGCGTAGTTTCCAACAACTACTAAACGAGAGCCGGAAGATCGAAGCTCAGGAAAGGCAACCTGGGGAACACCTTGGAGTGTAACAAACCCTCTCTCTACACCCCATACCCAATTTGTAGGCCTAATGCAGCGTAGTTTCCGACAACTACTAAACGAGAGCCGGAATATCGAAGCTCAGGAAAGGCAACCTGGGGAACACCTTGGAGTGTAACACACCCTCTCTCTACACCCCATACCCAATTTGAAGGCCTAATGCAGTGTAGTTTCCAAGAACTACTAAACGAGAGCCGGAAGATCGAAGCTCAGGAAAGGCAACCTGGGGAACACCTTGGAGTGGAACACACCATCTCTCTACACCCCATACCCAATTTGAAGGCCTAATGCAGCGTAGTTTCCAACAACTACTAAACGAGAGCCGGTAGATCGAAGCTCAGGAAAGGCAACCTGGGGAACACCTTGGAGTGTAACACAACGTCTCTCTACACCACGGAAGGGATGATTCTTAGGAAGGAAGGCTGTTGGAAATAAGCATTGCGCGTCCGAGGGTGATTAGATTCTTATTAGGTATATACTCACCCTCGGACGCGCCCTGCTTCTTTATTTGGAATGAATGTTTATTTGCAATGTGGTGTTGACTTTCTCTATTATTTTGGTAATTAATGATTTTATTATTTTCATTATTTTGCATCTTCTCGGCAATAATATAAAGAAGACGCGACAGGACAACACTCGGTGGATGCCATATGTGTGTTTTCAATTTAAAAAAACTTTCAGTTAACTACTTGCAGGAGAAAGTAATTGTAGCTGGTGGCCATTTTTAGTACTGTACCAGATTTTAGTTGTGTGTTTGTTTTTAATGTTAAAATGTCTGCATTTGATATCTCACCAGTATTTTCTTTTTTATAAGCAAAATACTTATTTTTATATTTTCTGATGTTGGTTCCAGGGGTACACGGCCAGCAGTGCCCTGGTCAGTGTAGTAGTAGTTGAAAGAATGGACCGCAGACAGGCATCGAAGGCCTAAAATAAAAACACATGGCTGTAGGCAATTTTAAATTGGTTCCAGGGGTACACGGACAGCAGTGGTGTGGTCAGTGGAGGCCTAGTGGAAGGAGTGACCGCAGACAGGCATCGAAGGCCTAAAATAATAACACATGGCTGTAGGCAATTTTAAATTGGTTCCAGGGGTAGACGGGCAGCAGTGACCTGGTCAGTGTAGTAGTAGTTGAAAGAATGGACCGCAGACAGGCATCGAAGGCCTAAAATAAAAAAATTGGGCTGGCTGTAGGCAATTTTAAATTGGTTCCAGGGGTACACGGACAGCAGTGGTGTGGTCAGTGGAGGCCTAGTGGAAGGAGTGACCGCAGACAGGCATCGAAGGCCTAAAATAATAACACATGGCTGTAGGCAATTTTAAATTGGTTCCAGGGGTACACGGACAGCAGTGGTGTGGTCAGTGGAGGCGTAGTGGAAGGAGTGACCGCAGACAGGCATCGAAGGCCTAAAATAATAACACATGGCTGTAGGCAATTTTAAATTGGTTCCAGGGGTAGACGGGCAGCAGTGACCTGGTCAGTGTAGTAGTAGTTGAAAGAATGGACCGCAGACAGGCATCGAAGGCCTAAAATAAAAAAATTGGGCTGGCTGTAGGCAATTTTAAATTGGTTCCAGGGGTACACGGGCAGCAGTGACCTGGTCAGTGTAGTAGTAGTTGAAAGAATGGACCGCAGACAGGCATCGAAGGCCTAAAATAAAAACACATGGCTGTAGGCAATTTTAAATTGGTTCCAGGGGTACACGGACAGCAGTGGTGTGGTCAGTGGAGGCCTAGTGGAAGGAGTGACCGCAGACAGGCATCGAAGGCCTAAAATAATAACACATGGCTGTAGGCAATTTTAAATTGGTTCCAGGGGTAGACGGGCAGCAGTGACCTGGTCAGTGTAGTAGTAGTTGAAAGAATGGACCGCAGACAGGCATCGAAGGCCTAAAATAAAAAAATTGGGCTGGCTGTAGGCAATTTTAAATTGGTTCCAGGGGTACACGGGCAGCAGTGACCTGGTCAGTGTAGTAGTAGTTGAAAGAATGGACCGCAGACAGGCATCGAAGGCCTAAAATAAAAAAATTGGGCTGGCTGTAGGCAATTTTAAATTGGTTCCAGGGGTACACGGGCAGCAGTGGTGTGGTCAGTGGAGGCCTAGTGGAAGGAGTGACCGCAGACAGGCATCGAAGGCCTAAAATAATAACACATGGCTGTAGGCAATTTTAAATTGGTTCCAGGGGTACACGGGCAGCAGTGGTGTGGTCAGTGGAGGCCTAGTGGAAGGAGTGACCGCAGACAGGCATCGAAGGCCTAAAATAATAACACATGGCTGTAGGCAATTTTAAATTGGTTCCAGGGGTAGACGGGCAGCAGTGACCTGGTCAGTGTAGTAGTAGTTGAAAGAATGGACCGCAGACAGGCATCGAAGGCCTAAAATAAAAAAATTGGGCTGGCTGTAGGCAATTTTAAATTGGTTCCAGGGGTAGACGGGCAGCAGTGACCTGGTCAGTGTAGTAGTAGTTGAAAGAATGGACCGCAGACAGGCATCGAAGGCCTAAAATAAAAAAATTGGGCTGGCTGTAGGCAATTTTAAATTGGTTCCAGGGGTACACGGGCAGCAGTGACCTGGTCAGTGTAGTAGTAGTTGAAAGAATGGACCGCAGACAGGCATCGAAGGCCTAAAATAAAAACACATGGCTGTAGGCAATTTTAAATTGGTTCCAGGGGTACACGGACAGCAGTGGTGTGGTCAGTGGAGGCCTAGTGGAAGGAGTGACCGCAGACAGGCATCGAAGGCCTAAAATAATAACACATGGCTGTAGGCAATTTTAAATTGGTTCCAGGGGTAGACGGGCAGCAGTGACCTGGTCAGTGTAGTAGTAGTTGAAAGAATGGACCGCAGACAGGCATCGAAGGCCTAAAATAAAAAAATTGGGCTGGCTGTAGGCAATTTTAAATTGGTTCCAGGGGTAGACGGGCAGCAGTGACCTGGTCAGTGTAGTAGTAGTTGAAAGAATGGACCGCAGACAGGCATCGAAGGCCTAAAATAAAAAAATTGGGCTGGCTGTAGGCAATTTTAAATTGGTTCCAGGGGTACACGGACAGCAGTGGTGTGGTCAGTGGAGGCCTAGTGGAAGGAGTGACCGCAGACAGGCATCGAAGGCCTAAAATAAAAACACATGGCTGTAGGCAATTTTAAATTGGTTCCAGGGGTACACGGGCAGCAGTGACCTGGTCAGTGTAGTAGTAGTTGAAAGAATGGACCGCAGACAGGCATCGAAGGCCTAAAATAAAAACACATGGCTGTAGGCAATTTTAAATTGGTTCCAGGGGTAGACGGGCAGCAGTGACCTGGTCAGTGTAGTAGTAGTTGAAAGAATGGACCGCAGACAGGCATCGAAGGCCTAAAATAAAAAAATTGGGCTGGCTGTAGGCAATTTTAAATTGGTTCCAGGGGTACACGGGCAGCAGTGACCTGGTCAGTGTAGTAGTAGTTGAAAGAATGGACCGCAGACAGGCATCGAAGGCCTAAAATAAAAACACATGGCTGTAGGCAATTTTAAATTGGTTCCAGGGGTACACGGACAGCAGTGGTGTGGTCAGTGGAGGCCTAGTGGAAGGAGTGACCGCAGACAGGCATCGAAGGCCTAAAATAAAAACACATGGCTGTAGGCAATTTTAAATTGGTTCCAGGGGTACACGGGCAGCAGTGACCTGGTCAGTGTAGTAGTAGTTGAAAGAATGGACCGCAGACAGGCATCGAAGGCCTAAAATAAAAACACATGGCTGTAGGCAATTTTAAATTGGTTCCAGGGGTACACGGACAGCAGTGGTGTGGTCAGTGGAGGCCTAGTGGAAGGAGTGACCGCAGACAGGCATCGAAGGCCTAAAATAATAACACATGGCTGTAGGCAATTTTAAATTGGTTCCAGGGGTACACGGGCAGCAGTGACCTGGTCAGTGTAGTAGTAGTTGAAAGAATGGACCGCAGACAGGCATCGAAGGCCTAAAATAAAAACACATGGCTGTAGGCAATTTTAAATTGGTTCCAGGGGTACACGGACAGCAGTGGTGTGGTCAGTGGAGGCCTAGTGGAAGGAGTGACCGCAGACAGGCATCGAAGGCCTAACATAACAAAATTGGGCTGGCTGTAGGCACTTTAAATTGGTTCCAGGGGTACATGGGCAGCAGTGGTCTGGTCAGTGGAAGTCTAGTGGAAGGAGTGACCGCAGACAGGCTTCGAAGGCCTAACATAACAAAATTGGGCTGGCTGTAGGCACTTTAAATTGGTTCCAGGGGTACATGGGCAGCAGTGTATGGTCAGTGGAAGTCTAGTGGAAGGAGTGACGGCAGACAGTCTTCGAAGGCCTAACATAACAAAATTGGGCTGACTGTAGGCACTTTTAAATTGGTTCCAGGGTAACACGGCCAGCAGTGGCCGGGTCAGTGTAGTAGTTGTAGAAAGAAGGGACCGCAGACAGGCTTCGAAGGCCTAACATAACAAACTTGGGCTGGCTGTAGGCACTTTTAAATTGGTTCCAGGGGTACACGGGCAGCAGTGGTCTGGTCAGTGGAAGTCTAGTGGAAGGAGTGACCGCAGACAGGCTTCCAAGGCCTAACATAACAAACTTGGGCTGGCTGTAGGCACTTTTAAATTGGTTCCAGGGGTACACGGGCAGCAGTGGTCTGGTCAGTGGAAGTCTAGTGGAAGGAGTGACCGCAGACAGGCTTCGAAGGCCTAACATAACAAAATTGGGCTGGCTGTAGGCACTTTAAATTGGTTCCAGGGGTACATGGGCAGCAGTGTATGGTCAGTGGAAGTCTAGTGGAAGGAGTGACGGCAGACAGTCTTCGAAGGCCTAACATAACAAAATTGGGCTGACTGTAGGCACTTTTAAATTGGTTCCAGGGTAACACGGCCAGCAGTGGCCTGGTCAGTGTAGTAGTTGTAGAAAGAAGGGACCGCAGACAGGCTTCGAAGGCCTAACATAACAAAAATGTCAAAACAATGGTATTGTCAGTGCCAGGCATTGAAGGATGTCAGCGCCTAGACTACACATTGGTGAAGCTGTGAGAGATAATTTTGCTAGTGGTAGAGCACTGTTTGAGCTGGGGGGGGGAACTGTCTTGTGGCCGGCGTTACAGGCACAGGGCCCCTCATATTACAACGGTGTGTCTGACGTTGGGTGCGCACCACCACCGCCAGAGACACTTTATTGTACTATGAGGGACCCAGTGGCAGTGCCGTCGACCAAAAGCGGCCACACCCACCTCTTCAGACAAACAGCACTCTCAAGGGTCCAAGCGCAAAGTGGCGATAGCACGGGCCCGTGTGGGGAGTTTGGCCATTTCGTGAGGTGGAAACATGTCGTATGCTGGACAATCAGGTGAAGAAAATTACGAGATTGGAAAAGTCATTCAGAATAGTCCACAGGCAAGACCTTTTCATAGGAAAGCTAGGTGTCAGCCGGGCAGGGTGGGGCAAAAGATTTTGAAATCCAGTTGTGGTTCATTTTAATGAAGGTTAGATCATCTACATTTTGGGTAGCCAGACGAGTCCTTTTTTCTGTTAGTATTGAACCTGCAGCACTGAATACTCTTTCTGATAGGACACTAGCTGCCGGGCAAGCAAGCTCCTGCAATGCATATTCTGCCAATTCTGGCCAGGTGTCTAATTTGGATGCCCAGTAATCAAATGGGAATGACGGTTGAGGGAGAACGTCGATAAGGGATGAAAAATAGTTTGTAACCATACTGGACAAATGTTGTCTCCTGTCACTTTGAATTGATGCTGCAGTACCTGTCCTGTCTGCGGTCATAGAAAAATCACTCCACAACCTGGTCAGAAAACCCCTCTGGCCAACGCCACTTCTGATTTCTGCCCCTCTAACACCTCTGGTCTGCTGGCCCCTGGAGCTCGTGTGAGAACGATCACGGGCGCTGTGTGCAGGGAATGCCAGAAGCAAACGGTCAACAAGAGTTGATTGTTTTGTTGCTAATATTAGTTCCAAGTTCTCATGTGGCATAATATTTTGCAATTTGCCTTTATAGCGAGGATCAAGGAGGCAGGCCAACCAGTAATCGTCATCGTTCATCATTTTTGTAATGCGTGTGTCCCTTTTGAGGATACGCAAGGCATAATCCGCCATGTGGGCCAAAGTTCCCGTTGTCAAATCTGCAGTTGTGCTTGGTTGAGGGGCAGTTGCAGGCAAATCTACGTCACTTGTGTCCCTCAAAAAACCAGAACCCGGCCTTGCCACGCCACCAATTTCCCGTGCCCCCGGGAAAGCTTCCTCATTAAAAATATACTCATCCCCATCATCCTCCTCATCCTCCACCTCCTCTTCGCCCGGTACCTCGTCATGTACACTGCCCTGACCAGACAATCGCTGACTGTCATCAAGGCTTTCCTCTTCCTCTGGTGCAGACGCCTGATCCTTTATGTGCGTCAAACTTTGCATCAGCAGACGCATTAGGGGGATGCTCATGCTTATTATGGCGTTGTCTGCACTAACCAGCCGTGTGCATTCCTCAAAACACTGAAGGACTTGACACATGTCTTGAATCTTCGACCACTGCACACCTGACAACTCCATGTCTGCCATCCTACTGCCTGCCCGTGTATGTGTATCCTCCCACAAAAACATAACAGCCCGCCTCTGTTCGCACAGTCTCTGAAGCATGTGCAGTGTTGAGTTCCACCTTGTTGCAACGTCTATGATTAGGCGATGCTGGGGAAGGTTCAAAGAACGCTGATAGGTCTGCATACGGCTGGAGTGTACAGGCGAACGGCGGATATGTGCGCAAAGTCCACGCACTTTGAGGAGCAGGTCGGATAACCCCGGATAACTTTTCAGGAAGCACTGCACCACCAGGTTTAAGGTGTGAGCCAGGCAAGGAATGTGTTTCAGTTGGGAAAGGGAGATGGCAGCCATGAAATTCCTTCCGTTATCACTCACTACCTTGCCTGCCTCAAGATCTACAGTGCCCAGCCACGACTGCGTTTCTTGCTGCAAGAACTCGGACAGAACTTCCGCGGTGTGTCTATTGTCGCCCAAACACTTCATAGCCAATACAGCCTGCTGACGTATGGCAGTAGCTGCCCCATAATGGGAGACCTGGTGTGCAACAGTGGCAGGTGCGGATGGAGTGTTTGTGCGACTGCGGTCTGTGGACGAGCTCTTGCTTCTGCAGGAGGACGAGGAGGAGGAGGAGGAGGAGGGGGTGCGAACGGCTACAGACAACTGTTTACTAGACCGTGGGCTAGGCAGAACTGTCCCAAACTTGCTGTCCCCTGTGGACCCTGAATCCACCACATTTACCCAGTGTGCCGTGATGGACACGTAACGTCCCTGGCCATGCCTACTGGTCCATGCATCTGTTGTCAGGTGCACCTTTGTGCTCACAGATTGCCTGAGTGCATGGACGATGCGCTCTTTAACATGCTGGTGGAGGGCTGGGATGGCTTTTCTGGAAAAAAAGTGTCGACTGGGTAGCTCGTAGCGTGGTACAGCGTAGTCCATCAGGTCTTTGAAAGCTTCGCTTTCAACTAACCGGTAGGGCATCATCTCTAACGAGATTAGTCTAGCTATGTGGGCGTTCAAACCCTGTGTACGCGGATGCGAGGCTAAGTATTTCCTTTTTCTAACCATAGTCTCATGTAGGGTGAGCTGGACTGGAGAGCTGGAGATCGTGGAACTAGCGGGGGTGCCGGTGGACATGGCAGACTGAGAGACGGTGGGAGATGGTATTGTTGCCGCCGGTGCCCTAGATGCAGTGTTTCCTACTACGAAACTGGTGATTCCCTGACCCTGACTGCTTTGGCCTGGCAAAGATACCTGCACAGATACAGCAGGTGGTGCGCTAAATGGTGGTCCTACACTGCCGGAAGGGATGTTGCGTTGATGACTAGCTTCATTGGCCGAGGGTGCAACAACCTTAAGGGACGTTTGGTAGTTAGTCCAAGCTTTCAAATGCATGGTGGTTAAATGTCTATGCATGCAACTAGTATTGAGACTTTTCAGATTCTGACCTCTGCTTAAGGAAGTAGAACATTTTTGACAGATGACTTTGCGCTGATCAATTGGATGTTGTTTAAAAAAATGCCAGACTGCACTCTTTCTAGCATCGGATACCTTTTCAGGCATTGCAGACTGAGCTTTAACCGGATGGCCACGCTGTCCTCCACCAGGTTTTGGCTTTGCCACGCGTTTTGGGCAAGATACGGGCCCGGCAGATGGAACCTGTGGCGATGTTGATGCCTGCTGCGGCCCCTCCTCCTCCTCTGCTTCAGAACTGCTGCCGCCTGCACCCTGTTCCCCCAATGGCTGCCAATCGGGGTCAAGAACTGGGTCATCTAATAACTCTTCTTGTACCTCCTGCGCAACTTCGTCTGTGTCACCGTGTCGTTCGGTGGTATAGCGTTCGTGATGGGGCAACATAGTCTCATCAGGGTCTGATTCTTGATCAGCACCCTGCGAGGGCAATGTTGTGGTCTGAGTCAAAGGACCAGCATAGTAGTCTGGCTGTGGCTGTGCGTCAGTGCACTCCATGTCAGATTCAATTTGTAATGGGCATGGACTGTTAACTGCTTCACTTTCTAAGCCAGGGACGGTATGTGTAAAGAGCTCCATGGAGTAACCCGTTGTGTCGCCTGCTGCATTCTTCTCTGTTGTTGTTTTTGCTGAAGAGGACAAGGAAGTGACTTGTCCCTGACCGTGAACATCCACTAACGACGCGCTGCTTTTACTTTTACCAGTTTCACGAGATGAGGCAAAAGAGCTAGAGGCTGAGTCAGCAAGATAAGCCAAAACTTGCTCTTGCTGCTCCGGCTTTAAAAGCGGTTTTCCTAATCCCAGAAAAGGGAGCGTTCGAGGCCTTGTGTAGCCGGACGACGAACCTGGCTCCACAGCTCCAGACTTAGGTGCAATATTTTTTCCCCCACGACCACCTGATGCTCCACCACTACCACTACCCTCATTACCAGCTGACAATGAATGCCCCCGGCCACGACCTCTTCCACTAGACTTCCTCATTGTTTTAAAAACGTAACCAAACTAACGTTATTTGTTGTAGTCACACAACTTACACGGTGAGCTATAACTTCAGTATGATTTAGCTACCCCTTTACAGGTTGGTGAGACCACAGCGAAAATCAGGCCCAATGTTACACACTCTTTTTTTGGTGGCTGCAAATTAGAGAGATGCCCCACACGCAGGACTGTCACTGAAGCACAAATGTTAATATTAATGTCACACTATTATTTTTTTTTTATTTTTTTTTTTTTCAGGAACACTTTAGAAACCCCCCCAAAAAAAAAAAAAAGATTTTTGCAGGGAGAATTTAGAAAACAAATGTAACAAACTATATGCTTTCTATGGGCCACTGAGTGAGAGATGATGCACACAGGAATCAGGAGTGGCACACAAGCCCAGAGGCCAATATTTTTCTACCAATGATTGATGGAGTTATTTTCTCTGGTAGATTTTGGAACCCAAATCAAGGAAAAAAAATGTAGGCTTTCTATGGACCACAATTGGAGAGAGAGAGAGAGAGAGAGAGAGAGAGATGGCACACCCAGGAGTCAAGACTGGCACACAAGCAGAAAGGCCAATATTAATCTCCCACTGTTTTTTTTTTTTTTTTTTTTTTTTCCAGGGAGACTTTAGAAAAAAAAATAATAAAAAAAATGTGATTTTATCAGGAAGAATTTAGAAACCAAATAAAATAAAATGATTTTTTCAGGGAGAATTTAGAAAACAAATAAAACCAAAAATAGGCGTTCTATGGCCCACTGACTGAGAGATGACGCACCCAGGAGTCAAGACTGGCACACAAGCAGAAAGGCCAATATTAATCTCCCACTGTGTTTTTTTTTTTTTTTCAGGGAGACTTTAGAAAAAAAAATAATAAAAAAAATGTGATTTTATCAGGAAGAATTTAGAAACCAAATAAAATAAAATGATTTTTTCAGGGAGAATTTAGAAAACAAATAAAACCAAAAATAGGCGTTCTATGGCCCACTGACTGAGAGATGACGCACCCAGGAGTCAAGACTGGCACACAAGCAGAAAGGCCAATATTAATCTCCCACTGTTTTTTTTTTTTTTTTTCAGGGAGACTTTAGAAAAAAAAATAATAAAAAAAATATGATTTTATCAGGAAGAATTTAGAAACCAAATAAAATAAAATGATTTTTTCAGGGAGAATTTATAAAACAAATAAAAACAAAAATAGGCGTTCTATGGCCCACTGACTGAGAGATGACGCACACAGGAGTCAGGAGTGGCACACAAACCCAGAGGCCAATATTTTTCTACCAATGATTGATGTAGTTATTTTCTCTGGTAGATTTTAGAACCCAAATCAAGGAAAAAAAATATAGGCTTTCTATGGACCACAATTGGAGAGAGAGAGAGAGAGAGAGAGAGAGAGAGAGAGATGGCACACCCAGGAGTCAAGACTGGCACACAAGCAGAAAGGCCAATATTAATCTCCCACTGTTTTTTTTTTTTTTTTTCAGGGAGACTTTAGAAAAAAAAATAATAAAAAAAAAAGATTTTATCAGGAAGAATTTAGAAACCAAATAAAATAAAATGATTTTTTCAGGGAGAATTTATAAAACAAATAAAACCAAAAATAGGCGTTCTATGGCCCACTGACTGAGAGAGAGAGAGAGAGAGATGGAACGCTTAGTACTGGCACACAAGCCCAAAGGGCAATATTAATCTCCCTTTTTTTTTCCAGGGAGAATTTCTAAAACCCAAAAAAAAAATAAAATAGGCTTTCTATGGCCCACTATTTGTGAGAGAGATGGGACGCTCAGGACTGGCACAGATGGCACGCTCAGGACTGGCACAGAAGCCCAGAGGCCAATATTAATCTCCCTTTTTTTCTGGGAGAATTTATAAAACCAAAAAAATATTTAAATAGGCTTTCTATGGCCCACTATTTGTGAGAGAGATGGCACGCTCAGGACTGGCACAGATGGCACGCTCACAACTGGCACACAAGCCCAGAGGCCAATATTAATCTCCCTTTTTTCAGGGAAAATTTATAAAACAAAAAAAAAAATAAATAGGCTTTCTATGGCCCACTATTTGTGAGAGAGATGGCACGCTCAGGGCTGGCACAGATGGCACGCTCAGGACTGGCACACAAGCCCAGAGGCCAATATTAGTCTCCCTTTTTTTCAGGGAGAAATTATAAAACCCCCCAAAAAAATAAAATAGGCTTTCTATGGCCCACTATTTGTGAGAGAGATGGGACGCTCAGGACTGGCACAGATGGCACGCTCAGGACTGGCACAGAAGCCCAGAGGCCAATATTAATCTCCCTTTTTTTCTGGGAGAATTTATAAAACCAAAAAAAAATTTAAATAGGCTTTCTATGGCCCACTATTTGTGAGAGAGATGGCACGCTCAGGACTGGCACAGATGGCACGCTCACAACTGGCACACAAGCCCAGAGGCCAATATTAATCTCCCTTTTTTCAGGGAAAATTTATAAAACAAAAAAAAAAATTAAATAGGCTTTCTATGGCCCACTATTTGTGAGAGAGATGGCACGCTCAGGGCTGGCACAGATGGCACGCTCAGGACTGGCACACAAGCCCAGAGGCCAATATTAATCTCCCTTTTTTTCAGGGAGAATTTATAAAACCAAAAAAAAAAATAAATAGGCTTTCTATGGCCCACTATTTGTGAGAGAGATGGCACGCTCAGGGCTGGCACAGATGGCACGCTCAGGACTGGCACACAAGCCCAGAGGCCAATATTAATCTCCCTTTTTTTCAGGGAGAATTTATAAAACCCCAAAAAAAATAAAATAGGCTTTCTATGGCCCACTATTTGTGAGAGAGATGGCACACTCAGGACTGGCACACAAGCCCAAAGGCCAATATTAATCTCCCACTGTATTTTTATCAGGGAGAATTTATACACCCCACAAAAAAAAATACAGAAAAATGAAAAGGCTTTCTATGGCCCACTATGTGAGAGAGATGGCACACACAGGGATGGCACTCTAGCAGAAATGCCAAATTGCCAATCTTAATCTCCCACCAAAAAAAAAAAAAAAAAAAAAACAGGGAATGTCCTACAATTACTATCTCCCTGCCTGCAGTAATCTCAGCCAGGTATGGCAGGCAGCAATAAGGAGTGGACTGATGCACAAATGAAATAAAAAGTGTGGACAAACAAAAAAGATAGCTGTGCAGAAAGGAAGGAACAAGAGGATTTGTGCTTTGAAAAAAGCAGTTGGTTTGCACAGCGGCGTACACACAGCAATGCAGCTATCAGGGAGCCTTCTAGGGCAGCCCAATGAGCTACAGCGCTGAGGGGAAAAAAAAAAAAAAAAAAACTTCCACTGTCCCTGCACACCGAGGGTGGTGTTGGACAGTGCAAATCGCTGCAGCACAAGCGGTTTTGTGGTTAATGGACCCTGCCTAACGCTATCCCTGCTTCTGACAAAGCGGCAGCAACCTCTCCCTAAGCTCAGATCAGCAGCAGTAAGATGGCGGTCGGCGGGAACGCCTCTTTATAGCCCCTGTGACGTCGCAGACAGCAAGCCAATCACTGCAATGCCCTTCTCTAAGATGGTGGGGACCAGGACCTATGTCATCACGCTGCCCACACTCTGCGTTTACCTTCATTGGCTGAGAAATGGCGCTTTTCGCGTCATTGAAACGCGACTTTGGCGCGAAAGTCGCGTACCGCATGGCCGACCCCGCACAGGGGTCGGATCGGGTTTCATGAAACCCCGACTTAGCCAAAAGTCGGCGACTTTTGAAAATGTTCGACCCGTTTCGCTCAACCCTACTCACCACACCTCTAGATAAGTTCCTTAGGGGGTCTACTTTCCAAAATGGTGTCACTTGTGGGGGGTTTCAATGTTTAGGCACATCAGTGGCTCTCCAAAAGCAACATGGCGTCCCATTTCAATTTCTGTCAATTTTGCATTGGAAAAGTCAAACGGCGCTCCTTCCCTTCCGAGCTCTCCCATGCGCCCAAACAGTGGTCTACTGCCACATATGGGGTATCAGCGTACTCAGGACAAATTGGACAACAACTTTTGAGGTCCAATTTCTTCTCTTACCCTTGGAAAAATAAAAAATTGGGGGCAAAAATATAATTTTTGTGAAAAAATATGATTTTTTATTTTTACGGTTCTGCATTATAAACTTCTGTGAAGCACTTGGTGGGTCAAAGTGCTCACCACACCTCTAGATAAGTTCCTTAGGGGGTCTACTTTCCAAAATGGTGTCACTTTTGGGGGGTTTCAATGTTTAGGCACATCAGTGGCTCTCCAAACGCAACATGGCGTCCCATTTCAATTCCTGTCAATTTTGCATTGAAAAGTCAAACGGCGCTCCTTGCCTTCCGAGCTCTCCCATGCGCCCAAACAGTGGTTTACTGCCACATATGGGGTATTAGCGTACTCAGGACAAATTGGACAACAACTTTTGGGGTCCATTTTCTCCTGTTACCCTTGGTAAAATAAAACAAATTGGAGCTGAATAAATTTTTTGTGTAAAAAAGTTAAATGTTCATTTTTATTTAAACATTCCAAAAATTCCTATTAAACACCTGAAGGGTTAATAAACTTCTTGAATGTGGTTTTGAGCACCTTGAGGGGTGCAGTTTTTAGAATGGTGTCACACTTGGGTATTTTCTATCATATAGACCCCTCAAAATGACTTCAAATGAGATGTGGTCCCTAAAAAAAAAATGGTGTTGTAAAAATGAGAAATTGCTGGTCAACTTTTAACCCTTATAACTCCCTAACAAAAAAAAAATTTGGTTCCAAAATTATGCTGATGTAAAGGAGACATGTGGGAAATGTTACTTATTAAGTATTTTGTGTGATATATCTCTGTGATTTAATTGCATAAAAATTCAAAGTTTGAAAATTGCGAAATGTTCAAAATTTTTGCCAAATTTCCGTTTTTTTCACAAATAAACGCAGGTACTATCAAAGAAATTTTACCACTATCATGAAGTACAATATGTCACAAGAAAACAATGTCAGAATCACCAGGATCCGTTGAAGCGTTCCAGAGTTATAACCTCATAAAGGGACAGTGGTCAGAATTGTAAAAATTGGCCTGGTCATTGACGTGCAAACCACCCTTGGGGGTAAAGGGGTTAATAAATCTTGGCCCTATAGTTTAGCCTTGACATTCTATTGCTTTGATACAGTTAATAAAAGGAATTTTTTCATCCAAAACTACAAGCGCTAGGCCGCTCACTTCTCTCATATTAGAAAGTGGCACATTAATTACCATATATACTCGAGTATAAGCTGTCCCCCATAATTTTGCCACAAAAAACTGGGAAAACTTAATGACGCGAGTACAAGCCTAGGGTGGGAAATGCAGCAGCTACCAGTAAATTTCAAAAGTAAAAATAGATACCAATAAAAGTAAAATTAATTGAGACATCAGTAGGTTAAGTGTTTTTGAATATCCATATTGAATCAGGAGCCCCATATAATGCTCCATAAAGTTTGATGGGCCCCATTAAATGCTCAATATTAAAATATGCCCCATATAATCCTGCATAAAGGGTAATAAGGGCCTCATAAGATGCTCCATACAACCACTTGCCCCTTATAGTGCTGCACAAGCGTTATGGCCCCATACAGATGCTCCGTACAGTCACTGCCCATTATAGTGCTGCACAAGCGTTATGGCCCCATAAGATGCTCCATACAGTGATTTTCCCCATATGCTGTGGCTGCGAAAAAAAAAAAAAAAAAAAAAAATCACATACTCACCTCTCCGTCGCTCAGGACCCCAGCACTTTCACCTGCTCCTCGTTCGGGTGCGGCTCCGTCTAGCACTGACGTTCAGTAGAGGGCGTGCACTGACCACATCATCGCGCCCTCTGACCTGTGCGTCACAGCCAGAGGACGCTGATGACGGAGCCACACCGGAACGAAGAGAGGTAAATATCGCGCAGCGCTGCGCTCCCCCTCCCCGTATACTTACCTGCTCCTGGCGCGGTGCAGTCCCTGCTTCTACCGGCGCTGCATATTCTTCTTGTACTGAGCGGTCACCGTTACCGCTCATTACAGTAATGAATATGCGGCTCCACCCCTATGGGAGGTGGAGCTGCATATTCATTACTGTAATGAGCGGTACCATGTGACCGCTCAGTACAGGAAGAATATGCAGCGCTGGAAGAAGCAGGGACGTGCAGGGACCGCGCCAGGAGCAAGTGAGTATAATTAGTCAGCCCCAGCTCCCCCTCCCTTACCGACCCCTGAGTATGACTCGAGTATAAGCCGAGGGGGGGACTTTCAGCCCCAAAAAATGGGCTGAAAATCTCGGCTTATACTCGAGTATATACGGTATCTATATTCCAGACTACAATTATATAAAGCTATATGTACTGTTCTTCTATTTGTGCTTTTTAAGTAGTACATGTGTTGTTACTTTTTTTTACTATATTTAGATTAAAGGATATATTTTAATAATTGTATACCATTGCTGCTTTTCCCTTTTCAGAATCAATTCTATCCTAAGATTAGCCCATTAGTATTAAAGTACCAGAAAAGCCCTTTAACAGTTATTATTGGGGGGAGATACCGTACATTTCAGGGTAGGTTTTATAATGTGTAGAAAATAAGAATACGTTCTTGACTGAACACACAGCTCTTGCTTACCTAAGCATATAGCAATTATTTTCCTTATATTACATGGTTGAACACTTTTGGCAAAAGTCTTTTCTACTCCATCTTCACTCTAAAGAAGCCAAACATAACATAAATGAATTAATAAATTAGGATTAATTATAAAGAGTCTGTATCACCACTCTTGGCTGCTCTTTTTATTTAACCCCTTAACCCCCGGGCCATTTTCCGTTTTTGCGTTTTCGTTTTTTGCTCCCCTTCTTCCCAGAGCCATAACTTTTTTTTTTTTTGTTCAAAATGGCCATGTGAGGTCTTGTTTGTTTGCGGGACAAGTTGTACTTGTGAGCGAAATCATTGGTTTTACCATATTGTGCACTGGAAAACGGAAAAAAAATTCCACACGCGGTGAAATTACAAAAAAAGTGCAATTCCACAGATGTTTTGTTATTACCATGTTCACTAAATGCTAAAACTGACCTGCCATTATGATTATCCTGGTCATTACGAGTTCAAAGACACCACACATGTCTAGGTTCGTTTTTATTTAAGCGGTGAAAAAGAAAAATCCAAACTTTGGTTTAAAAAAAAAAAAAAAAAGTCGACATTTTTTATACTATTTTGGATACCATCTTCTGATAACCCATTATTGGATTTTATTGCAATGTAGCGGCGACCATAAAAACCCGTAATTCTGGCATTTTGACTTTTTTCTCATCATGCCATTAAACCATCAGGTCAATTTTTTTTTTTATATTGATCGGGCGATTCTGAACATGTTCATACCAATTATGTCTATGTTTGATTTTTTTTTTTTATTTTGAATGGAGCGAAAGGGGAATTATTTAAACTTTTATTTTTTTATTATTTTAAAAAATATTTTTTTTACTTTTTGCAAGCTTCAATAGTTTTCATGGGAGACTAGAAGCTGCACTAGTCCGATCGGCTCTGCTATATACAGGCGAAGGTCACATCGCCTGTATGTAGAAGAATTACTCACTTACTACGAGCACCAACCACCGGGCGGCGCTCATAGCAATCTGGCTATGACAACCATAGAGGTCTGCTGGAGACCTCTGGTTGTCATGCCAACTCATCAGCGACCCACGATCACGTGACAGGGTCACCGATGGGCAGAATTTCCGGCGTGCTTCCTGGAAGCGCGAGTTAAATACCGCTGTCAGAAATTGCGGAGCAACGATTCTACCTGCGGCTGTTAGAGGCACATGTCAGGTGTTCAAAACAGCTGACGTGGCGGGGAAGATGTGGCCTTAGCGCCGAGGCTCACATCAAAGGGAGGGAGTCCGACGTGGGTGTATTATTACGCCCAACGTCGGAAAAGGGTTAAAGAAGCACTCCTCCGATCAAAGTTTTTATCCTCTTAATATATTGCAATCATATTATATGGCACTGTGTACTTACAATTGCTCATTTTGCCTTTCTACCCAGATAATTCTTCTCTTTTCTCTGCTCTATGTAGAAACTGGAAATCTCTTGTCCCTGCATTTATCATTCCCCTTTTCAACTCCTGACCCACCTGCTCTGTTTTTCCCTCCGCCAGGGACCTTGCAGTGACTCATGACTCATACAGGGAAAATTAACCTCCTGTTTCTGTACAGGGCTTAGAAGGCTTCAGCTTGTCAGTTATTAATGATGTCTTGTCATAGACCTAGTGGAAAACAGAAGAATTAGCTAGGTAGAAGGGTAAAATGAGCAATTGTAAGTACACCGTGCTATATAATATGATGAGTGAAGTATATTAAGAGTATATAATTTTTGATTGGAGGAGGAGCACTTCATTAAATAAAAAGGGCAGCCCAGACTGGGGAAATCAATGGGCAGCCAGAGACTGATCATTTTTCTAAATATAAGTTATCAAAAGAGGCCAGAAGTGTCCATAATTTCCCTAAGGCTATGTGCACACGTTGCAGATTCGTGTGCGGATTTCTCCGCACTGTTTTTGCAAAATCCGCAGGTGAAACGCACTGCGTTTTACCTACAGATTTGAGCGGTTTTACACCTGCGGATTCCTATTGAGGAGCAGGTGTAAATCACTGCGGAATCCGCACAAAGAATTGACATGCTGCGGAAAATACAATGCTGCGTTTCCACGTGGTATTTTCCGCAGCATGTGCACTGCGGATCAGAAAAGGCAAGCCGTACCCCTCCCCCCACGGCGTAGGCGGAGGCCTGCATGACAATGGGGGTAGAGGGGTAGGAAATAGGTTAATGAGGGGGGAGGGAGTTTCAGGCCCGGGGGTTTGTGGGATTTTGGGAAGTAACGGTCACTTCCCGCTCTTTTGTGGACCCGAGCAGTCCCGCCCTCCCGCCCTTATTGCTGTTTTTTGTAAAGGGGGTCGTTTTTAGATTTGTTCATTTTATGGCGAGGTAATTTTTTCTTTCGGGTCATTGTGGCCTTGGCGGCTGGGGGGAGTCCTGGGAGTTGGTAAAAATTGGGTTTGGGGGATCCATCTTGGCATATGGCTCCTCTGTTTTAGTGTTGGTATCTTTTGAATCTGGTGAATGGTGGTTGGGGAGTTCCGGCAGGGGTGGCCGGATCTCCTGGGATTTTTTACCGTGAACAGTGAACCCTCGTTTGGGTTTTTGGTGCTCCCGAGCCAGGGTTTTGATCGGCTGGGAGTAAAGTTGGTGTTATGTATGTTCGCGGTATGGGTTGTCAATCACCAGATTCTTGGGGCTCCAAGGACTCCTTCTAGCCTTTAAAATGTTATTATTTACAATGTATTTATTGTTATATGTTTAATAAAAAGGCTACTGTGGCCTATATCATTCCAAAAGAATTACGGTGGTTGTGTTTTTATTGTGGGGCTGGAATGGTAGTGGGGGAGGCCACGGGTGGGGATAGATGGGTGGAGGAGTTTTACTTTAAAGGACTACTCCGTCGACAATACCAGGGTCATGGTTTTCCATAGGTTTACATGGTACTGTAAACTCATGGAAAACAGCTGCGAATCCGCAGCGGCCAAACCGCTGCGGATCCGCAGCCAAATCCGCAACGTGTGTATATTTCCAGCAAAAGTCAGGACCAAACTTACCGTTTGTGGAATCTGTTCAGGCATAGCGGATCCAACAAACCTTTGGACACCTCCACTTTTGCTATGAAAGTTTGAGAGTGTTATCATGAGATCTTGTGCTTTGCAGTAACCTACCACATCTTTTAGGGCATGTGCACACGCTGCAGATTATGCTACTTTCACACTGGTGTTTTTTGCAATACGTCACAATGCGTCGTTTAGGGGAAAAAACGCATCCTGCAAAGTTGTTTGCAGGATGCGTTTTTGCCCCATAGATTAACATTAGCATTGCGACGCATTGACACACGTTGCAACCGTCGTGCAACGGTTGCGCCGTGTTGTGGCGGACTGCCGGGAGCAAAAAACATGTAACCTTTTTTGCTGCCGACGGACCCCTTTTTCCGACCGCGCATGCATGGCCGGAACTCCGCCCCCACCTCCCCGCACCTTACAATGGGGCAGCGGATGAGCAGGAAAAATGCATCCGCTGCCTCCGTTGTGCCTCCGTTTCACTGCTAGCGTCGGAACCTCCGACGCTACTGTGAAAGTAGCCTTACTCTGTGGATTTTTCCGGACTGATTTTGGTAAATCCGCAGGTAAACCACACTGCGGAATTACCGCGGATTTACTGCGATTTTTTTGCGGATTTTGTGCGGATTCCACCTGCGGATTCCTATTGAGGAGCAGGTGTAAACCGTTGCGGAATCCGCACAAAGAATTGATATGCTGCGGAATAAACAATGCTTTTTTTCCGCAGCATGTGCACTGCGGATTTTTTTTCCATAGGTTTACATGGTACTGTAAACGTATGGAAAACTGCTTTGAATCTGCAGCAGCCAATCCGCTGCGGATCCGCAGCAAAATCTGCAACGTGTGCACATAGTCTAAAGGTACCGTCACACTAGACGATATCGCTAGCGATCCGTGACGTTGCAGCGTCCTCGCTAGCGATATCGTCCAGTGTGACAGGCAGCAGCGATCAGGCCCCTGCTGTGCTGTCGCTGGTCGGGGAAGAAAGTCCAGAACTTTATTTGGTCGCTGGGCTTCCCGCAGACATCGCTGAATCGGCGTGTGTGACACCGATTCAGCGATGTCTTCACTGGTAACCAGGGTAAACATCGGGTAACTAAGCGCAGGGCCGCGCTTAGTAACCCGATGTTTACCCTGGTTACCATCCTAAAAGTAAAAAAAACAAACACTACATACTTACCTACCGCTGTCTGTCCTCCAGCGCTGTGCTCTGCACTCCTCCTGTACTGGCTGTGAGCGTCGGTCAGCCGGAAAGCAGAGCGGTGACGTCACCGCTCTGCTTTCCGGCCGCTGTGCTCACACAGACAGTACAGGAGGAGTGCAGAGCACAGCGCTGGAGGACAGACGGCTGTAGGTAAGTATGTAGTGTTTGTTTTTTTTACTTTTAGGATGGTAACCAGGGTAAACATCGGGTTACTAAGCGCGGCCCTGCGCTTAGTTACCCGATGTTTACCCTGGTTACCGGCATCGTTGGTCGCTGGAGAGCGGTCTGTGTGACAGCTCTCCAGCGACCAAACAGCGACGCTGCAGCGATCCGGATCGTTGTCGGTATCGCTGCAGCGTCGCTAAGTGTGACGGTACCTTTAGGCTGTAACATAGTAAAGGAAATGGCAGCCTTTGGTTAGTGCAAAGAGCAAGATCTTGCTTTTTCACAGTGAGAAACAGCCATGCTGGGTTATGGGATCTGTTCTGCATTCCCCGATTCCAAAAACTTGAAGTTTTGACTTTTGCTAGAAAGTTGGCTACTGTAGGGGGCATTAAGGACACTTCTGGAAACTTTTGGAGTGCCATGAGACTATGAAATTGACGCTACCTTTCGTGTAGGCCATCAATGTTGATTGGTGTTTTGCCTCTAGCAAAATATATTTTTTTTGTATTGTTTACATTCACACATAAGCTTCTCCAATTCAGTTTACCCTTTCACCATCAAATGTTCATTCCCAATCACATGGATAGGCCATTAATGTTAATGTCCCTTACAATCCCTTAAAAAAAAAATTAACTTTTACCACAAATGTCATAATGTCAACTTCACAGTTTGGCAGAACTTACCCTGTAATCATGAAAGCTGTTGAGCTGTTCCTTTTTTGCAGCGTGTGTATAGGGATGACATGGCCTACTCTCTGATGAACTTCTTTTGTTGGACTTTTCTACAGGATACAAATGCAGTGACTTAATCATTGGGTTATGTGCTAATGAGATAACATAGTGAATCCTTAAGGTACCGTCACATTTAGCGACGCTGCAGCGATCTAGACAACGATGCCGATCGCTGCAGCGTCGCTGTTTAGTCGCTGGAGAGCTGTCACACAGACAGCTCTCCAGCGACCAACGATCCCGAAGTCCCTGGGTAACCAGGGTAAACATCGGGTTACTAAGCGCAGGGCCGCGCTTAGTAACCCGATGTTTACCCTGGTTATCATTGTAAAAGTAAAAAAAAAAAACACTACATACTTACATTCCTGTCGCGTCCCCCAGCGTCGGCTTCCCTGCACTGTGTAAGCGCGCTGGCCGGAAAGCAGAGCGGTGACGTCACCGCTGTGCTCTTCTTTATGGCCGGCCGGCGCTGACACTGGGGGACGCAGGGAAGCTGACGCCGAAGGACGTGACAGGAATGTAAGTATGTAGTGTTTTTTTTTTTTTACTTTTACAATGGTAACCAGGGTAAACATCGGGTTACTAAGCGCGGCCCTGCGCTTAGTAACCCGATGTTTACCCTGGTTACCAGTGAAGACATCGCTGAATCGGCGTCACACACGCCGATTCAGTGATGTCAGCGGGTGATCCAGCGACGAAATAAAGTTCTGGACTTTCCCCAGCGACCAACAATCTCCCAGCAGGGGCCTGATCGTTGGTCGCTGTCACGCATAACGATTTAGTTAACGATATCGTTGCTACGTCACAAAAAGCAACGATATCGTTAACGATATCGTTATGTGTGACGGTACCTTTAGGAGTGTTTTTACATGACGCAAACGGTTCCAACTTTTTGCCATGTGGCCAATTATCACTTGCCAAAATATGCTTTACCATATTTTGGGCTGAATGTCTTGTACAGGTGAAACAAATTGTAAGTAATTTGCTTCAATTGTAGAAGTCATATGGCTATAAAAGATCAACAAAAAGATGGTTCACATGCGACAGAAGACTTTTTCTTACCTAGTGACGTGAGGATCTTGCAGTTCTCCATTATCACGTCCTCATACAGATCCTTGTGTCCTTCTATGTAGTCCCACTCCTCCATGGAGAAATAGACAGCGATGTCCTGACTCCTTATAGGAACCTGACACACAATGATATATCATCATGATCCAGACACGTTATCCCTTGTGTATTCCCAGCAGCACTCACCTCTTCCGTCAGCAGATGAGTGATCTTTTTAGTGAGGTTTAGGATCTTCTGCTCGTTTTTTGTGTCAAGTTTCATGATTGGGTTATTTGACTCATGTTGTTCACTGGTGGGCTCCTCAGATTTCTTCACTGGTCCATAATCCTAGTATGACAGGCAATGCTAAATACAATAGATTCTTGCTCTTGTACTTTTCCAATTCCTGTTTATAAATTAAGTGCTACTGTGTGACATACAGAAATTGTCAGAACCTCTCACCTGTCCAGTTAGCAAGTAGATAATCTCCAGGGTGAGATGCAATAGCCGCTCAGTCCTATCACCTTGGCGCACGTTCATCATGAATAACCTATGAGCTGGTGCAAAAACATAAGCATAAAGTAACCGGGCAGCATGGTGGCTCAGTGGTTAACACTGTAGCATTACGGCACTGAGGTCCTTGGTTTACATTCTACCAAGAACAACATCTGCAAGGAGTTTGTATGTTCTCCCCGTGCCCCATCGGGGACAGCAATGATAAAGTGTACAAACTGTAAAGTGCTGCGTAATATATGTTAGTGCTATATAAAAATAAAGATTATTATTAGTTAAATTATTCTCCCCATGTTTGTGTTTTTCCTCCGGACACTCCGGTTTCATTCCAAACTCCAAAGACATACTGATAGGAAATCTAGATTGCGAGCCCCAATGGGGACAGTGATGATAATGTATGTAAAGCGCTGTGGAATATGATGGCGTTATATAAGCATAATAATAACTGTAGATATAATATACTGTACTGTCCTGAAGTGATGGCAAAGTTCACCATTGTTAAATTCAAAGGGTTAATCTGCGATACACACACACTCTCTAAGGGCTCTTTCTCACATCCTGATACTGTTACGGATCTGCAACACAGGATTAAGGTAGAAGGGGGAAAATTGACCCTGCACTATGACTAGGCTGAAACCCTAGCGACCCATTCCTTGCGAATAGACCCACCGACGATCCTAGGTTAATCTCAAATGAAGACCTATAGATAAGGGGAAGGGGTTCCCTAAAAGAACTAAGGACTGGGTACAAAAACAGGTCACCTCCTAGTAGAAAACACAGAGAAGGCTGCTGAAACCAATAGAAAACAGAAACTAAGGCTAGCAGAACCAGAGGTACCAGCACTGCACAAATAACACGCACAGAACACAAAGCAAAGCACCAAGCTAGAGCTCAAGCAGATTAACACTGTTGTCCAGCAAGGACTGGGAGACAGGTGCTGGTTAATAAAGAGTGATACAAACACCTGACCCAAGCAGCCAGAACTCCACAAGAAAATGGTGGATAGTCACAAACTAAACAGATTCTAACATACTTCTGGTACTGGAAAAAACAGTACCGGAGATATTCGTGTACGTGTGGCACATGTGTGCTCCATCAGTATCACATGTACCAGCGCCTGGGAATCAGCTCTAGCAGGGGGTCAATGTTGATACAATATATGGAATAAGAGAGTGGTATTCAACTGTTAATAGCAAGAGCAGGTGTTCTGCTCAGTGAGTTCACCGTGAAAAATTTCTCAAGATAAGTTGAACTGCGGTGAACTCACTGACTTTTTTCTCATGGTGCTGAGGTCACCACAGTTCAGCCCGACTAGGAACGCAGCCTCAGTGACTCGCTATATCCTTGATCATGTCAAAACTAGTCACTGACGCTGCGAGCAGCTCATTCTCCCAGTAGTTCTCAGCCTGGACGGTCGCACCTTGGCACCATCCAGGTTGAAAACTGCCTATCCCCAGACATGGATTATGACGTGGGACAGAACAAGACAGGTGAGAGATATTGTGTTTTTTTATTTTTGTTTTATTACAGGAGATGAGGGCGTCAATGGAATTAGGCTTTAGGTGAGTATAACTGTTTGTTATTTTTAAATAAAAATGAAAAGTCTGTTTTGTTTTTATTTCAAATAAAGGACTTTATTCTGGCTGTGTCTTTATTTACCACACAACTATAGGATTAGTAATGGAGAGGTGTCTTATAGATGCCTCTCCATTACTAAGCCGTGGGCTTGATGTCACCAGACAACACAAAGGTGACATCAACCCTACAAATATGAACCCCACTTGCCACTGGCACAGGGCAAGTGGGAAGAGCCGAGCAAAGTGCCAGAATTGGCACATCTAATAGATATGCCTTTTTTGGGGGTGGCTGTGGGCTGCTATTTTGAAACTGAGAGGGCCAATATTTATGGCCTCTTACCAGCCTGAGAATACCAGCCCTCAGCTGTTTTAGCTTGGCTGGTTGTCAAAAATGTGGGGGCTCCATGCTGTTTTTTAAATTATTTATTTAAATAAATAAAAAATACGTCATGGGAACCCCTCTATTATTGATAACCAGCCTTGCTAAAGCTGACAGCTGAGGCTTGCAGCCCGCAGATGTCAATTTAGCCTTGCTCGTTATCAAAAATATAGTAGAATCCCACGTCATTTTTTAAATTTATTTACAGTGCAGGCAGTGGCTGATGAATATTCCCATCAGTCGCCGCCTGCTCTCATTGTTATCAGCTGAATAAAACACTCAACATTCTCCCCTGGAAGCGCTGATTACAGTACGAGCAAGGGAGAATGATGGGAGCTGTTTTCAGTAGTTGGCGCCGGGGAACAGTGCGAACAGTACTGCTGATTCCCAGGCGCCGGTACGTGTCACACTGATGACATGTGGATGTCAGCAGTGTGCACGTGTGAGGAAAGTTTTGAAGCCCATGCTGCTGTTAAAAAATGGACATGTCAAAGTGTTTTGCCCACGGACATAAAGTCCGTGGAAACACATTGACGTGTACAGACCCATTCACTTCAATGGGTCTTTGTGCGTAAGTATCTCCGGTACGTGTGAAAACTGTCACCACATGTACCGGACACAATGACGTCTGAAAGAGCCCTTATACAGGTAGATGGTGCTCAGCATAAAGCAAAGCACAGTCCAGAAAATAGTGTTCTTAAAAGTGGAACTTGACGCAGCGCTCACCCAGGTCAATTCATTCTTTATTCCATATCCTTATCGCAGTCTAGCACAATGGCTGTTTTGTGTCTCATGTGACGCTTCCTTCCTTGCTTGAGGTCATCTGGAAAGAAGTGTCAAGTGAGAGGAGTCTTTTTTTTTTTGCTTTTTTTTTGGTCATTTTCTGAGCAGCTTTTTTCTGCCAGTGTTTTTTCAGCATCTTTTTACTGACGTTTTTCATGTTTAAAAAAAAAAAAAAGTTTGACAATGAAGAAAATGCTGACAAAACGCTCAAAAAGACTAGTGTCTTTTTAACTTTCTCAGTGACTTCTATTGTCTATGCCTGAGGAATGTACATTTCACTTCTTTTAAACTCTTGGTGTATTAAAAAGGCATTATTTTGATCATTTGTTTTTTTTCTGCCATTTTTTTTAGCAAACCCAATGATACGTCGGAAAAAGACGTATCCCCTAATGGGGATAATATAGTGGTCACTGACAATTTTATGGGGACACTGTGGCCTTTATTGTTCAGGGGCAATGATATCAGTGCGCATGATAGCCCTGCTGTCTAGAATTACAACATTCATATTGCCATCTACATGAAATCTCTGTAAGACGTCTCTGTAAGACAAGATGTAATTTACCTCTTATAGGAAGGGCGATGAGATCCTATAATTTACCGTCAACCTCTGTGTAGCTATAATAGCCAGTATTACTAAAGTCAGCATGACCCAATATTACTGCAAGCTACAAGTCTGACCAGGAGCACTACAATCTTGCTCATATATGTGCCAGCTCGCCCAGAGGGACAGGTAAGGGGTATTGGCGGGGTATTCTCAGCACACAGATGGAATTTCAGTTTAGTTAGTGAGACAGGCCCACTACTCACCTTTGGAAATAAGCCTTAGCCTAGTCCTGGTGGGAGTTATCAGCAGGGTGGGACATGCTGCTCTCACAGACAACCTAGCACAGAGCAGAGTAGTCCTTCCTCCTGATCCCTGTCAGAATCCCAGCACACACAGCCTGGAAGAATGAAATCACTTGCACACATCCGGGGAGGGCACAGTCCTGTCCAGTATTTCTCAGTCCGGCCCAGTCCTCAGCCTCACTGTCAGCAGAGAGCGGAGGAGGGGGATCAGGATTTTCATAGGAGGGTTTCCAGCTTCGGAGCCTCGGTCCTTCTTCTCCCCTCTTGTCTAACAAGATGTGGCGGAGAGAATGCTACAATATTCCGAATATTAATGTGGAACAAAAATATATTTATATGTAACAGTAATTTTCTAAAACGAAAAAAAAAAGTGGTTTGGTACTGTGTTAGCCAGTAGAAAAAAGATATAGAGTGCTCTCAGTGGGAGAAACAAAATAGGAATCTTGTGGGTGCAAAGCCTGATGAAGAGACATAAGCAGTCCTGAAAGCTATCTTTGTAACATCATTCACTATATTTTGTTAGCCATTAAAAGGTATCACACCCACAAGATTCCTATTTAGTTTCTCCCACTGAGAGCACTCTATATCTCAGTAATTTCCTAAAAATGAAAGACTTTGTTTTTTTTTACAACATTACTAAAATAATAAAACTGCATAAGTTTGATATTGCTATAATTGTAGCAACCTAGAGAATCATGTAATCCTGTAAGGAGGAGGAAAACCAGGCTGCAAGTACCTGTATTAAAGGGACACTGTCACCTGAATTTGGAGGGAACAATCTTCAGCCATGGAGGCGGGGTTTTGGGGTGTTTGATTCATCCTTTCCTTACCCGCTGGCTGCATGCTGGCTGCAATATTGGATTGAAGTTCATTCTCTGTCCTCCATAGTACACGCCTGCACAAGGCAAGATTGCACCTTGTGCAGGCATGTACTACGGAGGACAGAGAAGGAACTTCAACATCTGCAAAGAGTTTGTATGTTCTCCCCGTGTTTGCGTGGGTTTCCTCCGGGCACTCCGGTTTCCTCCCACATTCCAAAGATAGGATAGGGAATTTAGATTGTGAGCCCCATCGGGGACAGCGATGATGATGTGTGCAAACTGTAAAGCGCTGCGGAATATGTTAGCGTTATATAAAAATAAAGATTATAAATAAAAAAGTAGAAAAAACGCAATAGAACTCACCAATCAGTGGCAATTCAAACGTCCTTTAACGGGTCAGACCCGTGGAAGCGCTCGGTATTAGCGCGAAACGGCCGTCGTCGTCTTGCCTGTCGCACTCCCTCTCTCACTCCCTCCCTTGAACCGCGAAGATGTTTTGCTATATGCTCCAATAAAGGACGTTTTAATTGCCACTGATTGGTGAGTGCTATTGCGTTTTTTCTACTTTTTTATTTATATGGACACTTTGTTTCACGCAAGCACCGCCTTTCATCTGACCGGACTACCTATTGTTGGGAAACTCTCCACATCGAGTTATTAATCTCTGGAAAGTCGAGCTGTGCCACTTACTTTTTTTCTTTTCTTGGTTTGAAAATAAAGATTATTATGATTATTCAATCCAATATTGCAGCCAGCATGCAGCCAGCGGGTAAGGAAAGGGTGAATCAAACACCCGAAAACCCCGCCCCTATGGCTGAAGATTGTTCCCTCCAAATTCAGGTGACAGTGTCCCTTTAAGCTGGGTCCGGAACTATTGAGGCCGCATCCTCTGTTCCCGGGTGGAAGCAATAGCAAGCTGGACCTTCCTCCTGACCAAGGGGGCTGGGATATAAAAGGGGAAAGCGCGCAGCAGAGCAGTTTGGCGCGAACAGAGGGCATCACGCAGTCAGGCGAGAGGCGCGCTCTGCTTCCCCTCCCCACCACAGAGTACCTGCGCTGTGGCAGGCCCACATCATCTGAGGAGGACCACTGAGTGGAGCAGTGTGCCCAGCAGCAATCCAGAGAGAGGGGCCGCTGCTGAGTGCAGAGCCAGATAGTGCACAGCAGGGACCAGTGAGTGCTGCAGCTCCGGAGCATTCGTACAGCGCAGGCCCGTGCCCAAGCACCACCTCTGACAGAATGTGAGGAGAGATGTGCAGGGTGCCCGTTTGTAAGAGAGTGAACTGTAGTCCCACTGAGAGGGCACTAGGACCCTGTGGTTTTTGCCTGCTGCAGCAGAGGACAGACCCTGCAAAACTCCCGGAGACAATGTGTGCTGGGGGGTGGGGTCTGGTGTCTTGTGTGTAAAGTGAAACAAGGAAGTGAGAGCTGATAGAAAAAGGCGGGAAGAAAAGGCAGAAGCTGCTGTGATATCTTAAAAAGAGACTGTGTGTGGATTTACTGCGAGTGTGTTTGGAGGAAGAGAAGCTTTTGAGAGACTTTTGCTGCTAACGTTTCCTGGAGAAGAGCTAACCCTTGATCTAAGAAAAAACTGAGACTTTACTAAAACCCAGTACGTATTTGGAAGGCTGTGGATTCCCTGTGCATTGAGTGGAGAAACAAGTCTGGGCAGACTGCTGATACAGAGACGGACGGGTTGTCGTGGAAGCATTCCTAGGAGCTACAGAAGCAGAGACAACATCGTGAGACCACTAACTAAGTCCCCGGCGTTTGGGCTCGGCATCGGCCGACAAGACAAGAGGAGCTTGCTGTAACTTATTGGCGCTGAAGATATGGACTGGCTGCAGCCTGTGCGGATTCCTGCCTGAGAGGAAATCTATCTCAGGATACGGTACCATAGTTATAGATACCCGGGTATCTCTGCTCTGAGTGTTTAATGGTTACTTTAGAGGTGTACCTTATATTAGAGTTGTGTAAGTTATACTCAGTGTGCCGTTCCAGGGGCTCCCTTGATAACACTACATTCAATTTACACTTGTTTCCTGTTTTTTAGTTACTCTGTTAGGTAAATTTCTTACTAGTCTTTATAGAAACAGTTCTCAGGAGACCTTGGAGTGGCACAGTGATTTCAGCTGCGGCTGAGTTAGTGTATCTTTGGGGTGCATCTGCCTTAATATTCTCCATATTACCTTTATTATTTTGCTTTTGAGTAAATACCGTTGGAGATTTCCGCCTTGGTCTTGGTTTGTGACTCACTGGATCTTATTCGGACCTCTGGTCATTACACGTTGATCACCACGGAGCGAGGTGTTGAACGCTCCTGGCTAGTGAGTACTGTGTGCGTGCTGCCAGTGAGAGATCGGGTGCAGCACCCCATCGGAGAAGCAGCGCGCCAGTGGTTATCGGCGCTTTAGTCTTGGCAGGAGTAGGCAGCGCGCAGCATACAGAGAAGAGTGCAGCGTGCAACTTTACTCACAGTTCTTAGTTGCCCCAGCCGGGGTGCTGTGTCCTCCGTGTTAGTGGTCCAGCCAGCTGTCAAGTTAATTGGGTGCACTTTCCAGAACCCCCTTTCTTATGTCCTTTCCTGGCCGTTTCTCTGCACTGGCTTCGCCTCTCCTGCCCCGCGCCTGCCACACAGTGTCCCAAGCTAGCAGTCTCAGATCTTGTCGGGTGGTGAGCTCTAAGTCCCCCTGGATCCTTCCATGTTATCTAGCAGAGTCCTTAGGCCACATTCACACGCTCCTTTTTATCCTGCGGGTTCTCCCGCAGCGGATTTGATAAATCTGCAGGGCAAACCCACTGCGGTTATCCCTGCAGATTTATCGCGGTTTGTCCTGCGGGTTCCGCTGCGGGATTACCCCTACTATTGATGCTGCATATGCAATATGCAGCATCAATAGTAATGTTAAAAATAATAAAATCATGATGATATACTCACCCTCTGACGTCCCGATCTCCTGGGCGCTGCAGGCGGCGGTCCGGTTCCAAAGATGCTGTGAGACCAGGACCTTCGGTGAGGTCACGGTCATGTGACCGCGACGTCACCGAAGGTCCTGGGCGCATAGCAAACCTGAGACCGGACGGCCGCATGCAGCGCTGAGACTTCAGAGGTGAGTATAATGATTTTTTATTTTAATTCTTTTTTTTTAATACAAATAAGGTTCCCGGGGTCTGGAGGAGAGTCTCCTCTCCTCCACCCCGGGTATAACCCGCACATTATCCGCATTACTTCCCGCATGGTGGGCACAGCCCCATGCGGGAAGTAAGCGGATCAATGCATTTCTATGGGTGCAGAATCGCTGCGATTCTGCACAAAGAAGTGACATGGTCCTTCTTTTTTTCCGCAGCAATTCTGCGTTTTTTTTTTCGGGTTTTTCCGCATCATGTGCACTGCGGTTTCTGTTTTCCATAGGGTAACATTGTACTGTACCCTGCATGGAAAAAAGCTGCGGACCCGCAGCGGCAAAATCGCCGCGGTTCCGCAGTAAAAACCGCATAGTGTGAACATGGCCTTAGTTTATCCACTAGAATGGGGCCAGTCCCCTGACTGCGACCTGGTCTCTCCACCTGACTCTGGTCAACATGAATACGAGCCCCATGGGTAGACTTCTTACTACCCATGCCTCTAGGACCCCTTCTTTCTGTAGTTTCACTTTCCTTCAGCTTTTTCTCTCTCTAGCTCCCTCTGACAGGGGGCCCCATCTCAGGACGTCTGCTTCTTTTCACTTCCTCTCACTTACTGACTTTCTAGATCTTTTCTGACTCCCCCTACTGTTTCCATGACATCTCTGCTTTCTCCACCTGCAACCTCTACCTATTAACCCTCTCCAGCCTGGGATGAGGCCAGGCCATCCTCCCTAAGGGTACACCCAGATGCCCTGACTGAAGTTTCTAGTGTTGGATGCTGGTGTTAAGGTTATGTGCAGTGCCCCCTCCTTACCTGAGAGCGGAATACCACACCTCTGGATGAGGTACAGTATCTCTGTGGCGACTGGACCCCAGGGGCGCTACACATATCCTTTGCAAACTGAAAAGTTTATTCCCGTTTAACTCTTTACCTCCCTGCGTGGAGTATTCCCGTTAATAAACCTGTTAACCCTTGCTCTGTCTCCGGGCCGTTACTGCATCCCGCAACCTGCTTACATTGCTAGGTTATTTTTCAGACACAATCAATACAGTAAAACCAATACACATAAAAAGGATGGTAAAATTGTAGGTTTTTTCACCATTTCACGTCACATTTTTTTCTGTTTTTAGTACTTTATATGGTAATGTTAAAGTTGTCATTCAAAACTGCATCTTGCTCTACAAAAACGAGTTCTTATATAGATATGTTGATTGAAAAATCATAATTGAGGCAGTTTGAATAAAGGAACAAAAAAAGAAAATGACAAAAATGAACATTGGCTGCGTCTTTAACCCCTTCCTTCCTGACCTCCGCCATACATGTATGTCACAGCAACCAAGGATTTCCTACAAACCTTGGACAAATGGAGGAATTGGGAACACAGTAACTGTAACGGGGTCTACTGTGCTGTAGTACCTCTTTCAGCACCCCCCGTGGTTCAGGAGGTCCACTCTGCTTTTGCTGGATTCTGAATGAAGGACGCTGGCTGGAATTCCTTGGTTACGTGAGAGCATATAAAAGCTGATTGCTACCCCACGTATTTCCAGTCTAAAAGAACACACTTTATTTACAGCACACAGAATATATAACACAGATACACAGGGCAGGCCAATAGAAAAAGCAGGCCAGACATACATTACAATAGCCGCAGGGGGCCGGAGCCTGCTGATATTTACTGGGGGAATTACAAAGGTGGGAGAAAACAGAAGGGGGATATCTTGTCCTCTCTGCCCAGGGGCGCAGCCTGTGGACTGATGCATTTCACATGGAAACTATTATACATACATATACTGCAGAACATTCTTGGTGCTGGGGGGTTCTGTAACACGGCTCCCCTTTTTAGCGACGCGATCGGCATACACAGTCTGATCCTTAACGGATCGGTTTGGGGATGACCGAAGTTTATGGGGTTGGTACAAGTTCCGTTTGTCGACTTAGTCCATCGGCGTTACCGTTTTGTTTGCCGGGTCTGTAGTGGATGGTGAAGTCCAGAGGTTGTAGTGCTAAACTCCACCGCAGTAATCTGGCATTGTCTCCGGAGACCCGATTAAGCCAGACTAGGGGATTATGGTCCGTTAGGAGGGAAAACTGTCGTTCATACAAATATGGTTTTAACTTTTTGAGTGCCCATACTATTGCCAGGCACTCCTTCTCGATGGCCGCATAGCTCACTTCACGGGGCAGTAGTTTCCGACTCAGGTAAGCTACCGGGTGCTCTTGGCCGTCCGGCCCGACTTGGCTTAGTACTGCCCCCAATCCAAACATAGAAGCGTCTGTGTGAACAAGGAAACGTTTAGTTGGATCGGGTGCGGCCAATACAGGGGTATTGGTGAGGGCGTCCTTTAGCTGGCGGAAGGCTTCCTCACACTCTGGGGTCCAGGTTACCTGGCGGGGTTGGTTCTTACGGGTCAGATGAGTGAGGGGCTTGGCCACGCTGCTGTAATTGGGAACGAATTTCCTGTAATACCCCGCTGTCCCTAGAAACGCCATGACCTGGGTTTTAGTGCATGGGGTGGGCCATTTGGCTATGGCCTCAATCTTGGCTGGTTCTGGTCTCTGTTTCCCACTTCCCACCCAATGCCCTAAATACTGAACCTCTGCTTTGCCCACGTGACACTTGTTTGGGTTCAGGGTGATTCCGGCCTTGTGGATCCTGTCTAATACTGTCTCTAGGTGACTTAGATGCTCTTCCCATGTCGCGCTGTAGATGGCGATGTCATCCAGGTAGGCACACGCATAGTCCTGGAGACCATCCAGAAGCCGGTCAGCCAGCCTGTGGAAGGTCGCCGGGGCAGTCTTCATCCCGAATGGCATAACTCGAAACTGAAATAAGCCAAACGGGGTGACAAATGCCGACTAGGGAATAGCATCAGGACTAAGGGGAATCTGCCAGTAGCCTTTGCATAGATCAATGGTGGTCAAATAATTTGCCCCTGCCAGCCGGTCTAACAAGTCATCCACACGCGGCATGGGATACGCATCCGTAACTGTTTTCTCATTGAGCTTACGATAGTCTACACAAAACCGTGTAGTCCCATCCTTCTTGGGCACTAACACTACGGGGGATGCCCAGGGACTATCTGACTCTTCAATGACCCCTAAACGCAACATCTCTTGTATCTCTTGTCGCATCCCTTCTCGTACAGACTCAGGGACGCGGAAGGGGGGTTTTCGCAGGGGGGTCTGATCCTGGGTCTCAACCTTGTGTTGTGCCAGGTGAGTGTACCCGGGTTTCCCTGAAAACATCCTCTGTCGCTGCCTCAACAACTCCTCCGCCTGCTGTCTCTCCCGGGGACCAAAGTTTTCACTCCAGTGTACCTGGTCCCATGTTTTAGACTGAGTCCTCTCCCCTAAGACATCAGGCAAGGGAAGTCTGGCTAAATCTTCTGCTTCAGGTGCACAGATGGCCACTACCTCTTCAGGGCGATCCCGATAGGGCTTCAGCATATTCACGTGGAACATGCGGATAACCCTGGGGTCATCACAATCGGCGACATTATAGGTGGTGTCGGCTATTTTCCCCACTACCTGGTAGGGCCACTGCCATGCAGCTTGGAACTTGTTCTGCCTAGTGGGCTCTAACACCAGGCCTATTTCCAAGGTGCGCTCTCTGGCCCTCCGATCGTACCATACGTGCTGGCGCCACTGGGCCACCTGCATGTTCCCACGCACAGCCTGGGTCAGCTCCTGTAGGCGGTCCCGGAATTCCAGCACATAGGGTACAATAGGTAACCCTTCTATGATGCCCTCCCCTTCCCAGTGTTCTAGCACTAAGTCTAGGGGTCCCCTTACCTGTCTCCCGTATACCAGTTCGAATGGGGAGAACCCCATGGATTCTTGGGGCACCTCTCAATAGGCAAACAGGAGGTGAAGCAAGAATTTCTCCCAGTCTCTGTAGGTCCTGGTAAAAGTCCCAATGAGTTGTATTAAACTCCCCTTAAAGCATTCACACAACCCATTGGTTTGCGGGTGGTACGGGGCGCTTCTAATGGACTTTACGCCGCACAGCTTCCACAGTTGGTTGGTCACCTCTGCTGTAAACTGGGTACCCTGGTCTGACATAATCTCCCGGGGAAATCCAACCTGGAGCAGGGCAGCCGCCACTGTCTCTGCCAGTATGTTAGGTAACGCAACCGCCTCTGGATACCATGTGGCATAATCTACCACTGTCAATATATACCTTTTCCCTGACGGACTGGGTTTGGCTAACGGCCCTATCGGATCGACCGCTACTCGGCTAAATGGTTCCTCCACAATGGGGAGGGGGCGTAATTTGGCCTTGCATCGATCTCCCCTCTTGCCAATGCGCTGGCAACTGTCACAGGTCTGGCAGTATTGACGAACATCATAGGTTACCCCAGCCAAAAGAAGTTTTGTGTCAGACGATGCCTGGTGCGACTGACGCCGAAGTGCCCGGCCAAGGGTATGTCATGAGAGATTCGCAGTAACTCCTGCCTATACTTCTTGGGAACTACCAGCTGTCGTTTTATAGTGGGGCTCGTTCCTGTGTGGTGCTGCTCTGTGATACGGTAGAGGAGTCCCTGCTTCCATATAAACTGTTCCCCTTCCAGTACCCCTGTCCCCTCCTGTGCCTTCCCACGATATCCCTCCAATGAAGGATCCTCAAGTAACTCCCTCTTAAATTCATCTGGGGTGGCCCAAGAAATGTGTCTGGCTATGGGAATACGTGTAGGGCTGGGATGACTTACCTGGGCCTCCTCTGAGTGTGATTCCGCCTCCGCAGCTCGAGCTTGTCTCCGGGTGGTCACAGGATATGTCTCAGCCAGAGGGGCAACCGAGAAGGCAGACAACATGGGCCCCAAGTCATTGACCAGCAAAACGTCTGCAGGCAAATCCTCCATCAAGCCGACCTCAACAAGGCCATCCCCAACTCCCCAGTTCAGGTGAATCCTGGCAGTGGGCAGTCGATGTATGGCTCCCCCTGCTACACGGACTGCCACTGTCCGGTCCGTCTTCTCTTGGTCCCGGACGAAATGAGGCTTCACAAGGGTCAAAGTTGCTCCGGAATCTCTTAGTCCCTGCATGCGTTTCCCATTAACCCACACGACCTGTCGATGCTGTTGTCGATTATCTGTCCGGGCTGCCTGCACGGGGTCTACTTCATGCAGCACTTCCTCCATGTCTTCCACCCCTTGGTTAGTTGTAGCCCCCAATGCCGGGTCAGCTTCGCCTTGGTAGCAGTGTACAGCGGCCCGGCGGAAGGTAGCTGTTCCCGCCTTTGGCCACTGGGAATGCTGAGTCCGGTTTGGACAATGTCTTTGCAGGTGGCCCAGCTGACGGCAGGTGTGGCATCGCGCCCCAGGGGAACTGTGGTAGGCCGGGTTTCTAGCTGGTCCTCCTACAATCTTTGGTGGTTTGGGGCCCTCCAGGTCCATGGGCGGACCCCTAGTGACCATCTTTGATCCTGACAACTGAGGCCTCCTGGTGTCACGATGTTCATCGGCCAGACGAGCGGCTTCCTCAAGAGTCATTGGCCGCCTGTCCCGAATCTATTCCTGTGTCTCGGGGTTTAGTCCATTAAAGAATCGTTCTAACAAGAAGAAGAGCTGGAGGACGTCCTCCTTAGTGGTTGCTTGGCTCCCTTGTACCCACTGTAGCAGTGACCGCCGTAATTTACAGGCCCATTCAGCATGGGTATCGGTTACTCGTTTTATAAGTCCACGGAACTTTTGGCGGTATGCCTCTGGTGTCAGCGCATACCGGGCCAAGATCACTTCTTTGATCCGCTCATAGTCCATACAGTCCTCATCAGGTATCGTGCGATAGGCGTCCGCTGCCCGGCCTGTCAGCTTGCTGTCCAGAATCTGAACCCGTTCCTCCGGCTTCACTTGATGAAGGGCACACTGCCGCTCAAAGTCCTGCAGAAAGCCATCAATGTCTTCCTCTGCCTCCCCCAAGTGTCGGAAGGCATTATACTGGATCTTTTTGTGGCTTACTGCTGAAGGTACCTGGGCGGAGGCCAGAGCTCCCCTTGCTCGCTGACTCTCCTCTCTCCGCTCTGCCATCTCCATCTTGGCCAGCTCCACTTTGGTCCGCTCTGCCATCTCCATCTTGGTTAGCTCTATCCTGGTCCACTCGGCCATCTCTTCCTTCAGATCAGTATGCACATCAGCCATCACCTCTCGTATCATCTCTACTGCAGGGTTTGGGCCATAGAACGCCAGTCTGTTCTTTACCTCCCTCTGGAATTCAGTCTCCTCCACGTTCACATTGGGGGGCGCTGCACTGTCGTGTTCCATGATGGCTGCTATCAAATCCGCTTTTGTTTTGTTGCCGGCGATTAACCCTTGGGCTTCCACCAGATCTTTTAATGTAGTCCTCTTTAACTTCTGGTAGTTGTCTTCCATTCATTCCTTTCCTCCTGTAAAAGGGGTATCACAACCCGCTGTCTGCCACCAGTGTAACGGGGTCTACTGTGCTGTAGTACCTCTTTCAGCACCCCCCGTGTTTCAGGAGGTCCACTCTGCTTTTGCTGGATTCTGAATGAAGGACGCTGGCTGGAATTCCTTGGTTACGTGAGAGCATATAAAAGCTGACTGCTACCCCACGTATTTCCAGTCTAAAAGAACACACTTTATTTACAGCACACAGAATATATAACACAGATACACATGGCAGGCCAATAGAAAAAGCAGGCCAGACATACATTACAATAGCCGCAGGGGGCCAGAGCCTGCTGATATTTACTGGGGGAATTACAAAGGTGGGGGAGGACAGAAGGGGGATATCTTGTCCTCTCTGCCCAGGGGCGCAGCCTGTGGACTGATGCATTTCACATGGAAACTATTATACATACATATACTGCAGAACATTCTTGGTGCTGGGGGGTTCTGTAACAGTAACTCATTAGCAACGACTAATTGGCTGCTACTGATTAATTGTGATCAGCTGATCACTGGTTCGGCAGCCGAGCCAGTAATGCATGGGTGGAACACAGCAGCCTGTACACTGCATAGTGACTGCAGGCAAGCACTGCACTTTATCCGACATTTAAATGAATGAACTGCAGTATTCGGGTGCAATTTAATGGAGTCCTGCCACACTTTTCTTCCCCCATTGCACTACTATGACTCATAGGTTTACATATGCACTATGCACTTTCCTATTATGAGGAGGTAAATACCCGATTTTTGATGTCTTGCCATTATCTACCTGATCTCTGTTCTCTTAAAAATCTTGTGTAAACTAATTCATTATGCACTACATGGTTTGTTACATGTTATTTGTACTTTGAATAAATCTATACCTTTTATCATACCCTGGACTTTTTTTACTGTTTTTTCTTCTATTTATTTTCTACAGTATTTTCAGCTCATACATCGCTTAGTTCAGGCTGAAGCTGGAGACAAGTTCAGCTGATCAGTGGGGGTGTTGGTCCTCAACGATTTTTTATTGGGATAGGTCATCAATTCATAAGTCCAGGACAACCAATTTTCTACAATGCCAAACTTTCATTAGATATTGATTCGATTGTCCCTCTCATGCACAGCAGAATGTGACTAATCAATATACAACCCTGGCACACCATGCTCATAAAAAAGCTGTCGCATGTATCCAGGGCTGCAGAACGGCGCTGGAAGAAAATTAGCTCATAGGAAGACAATCACATTCAAACAAGCAATTTTTTACTTCAAATCGGCCTCACCTCTGCTAAACAGGACTACTTCAATACTCTCATATATTCAGTACACAAGACCTTACAAGTCCTCCTGATTTACCTCCATTCCTCACACAATTGCATCAAGGATTTTTCAAGAGCAACTCCCATGCTCTGAAATTTTCCAACTACCTACTGTCTCCTTCCCCATTATCCTGTAGATTGAAAGTCAGTGGGGGCAGGGTTCTCTCTCACTCTGTACCAGCCTGTCAGTCAGTTTGTTTCATTTACGTTATATATTTTATACAATGCTCAAAAAAAAAATAAAGGGAACACTAAAATACCACATCATAGATATAACTGAATTAAATATTCTAGTTGCAAATCTTTATTCATTACATAGTGGAATGCATTGAGAACAATAAAACACTGCACCTGCATATGGTCTCACAATGGGTCTGAGGATCTCATCTGTTATGAACAGGTAATTCAGAACCACAATGGACCTTGAAGTTCAGAGCACACAAAGTGACCTGACAATTACCAAAAACATAGGACGAGCTCTGAGACGTGGGAACTCTGCTGACCGCAATCCCTAATCCTATCACACCACACTAGAGGTAGCCGTGGATTGCGCCTAACGCTCCCTATGCAACTCGGCACAGCCTGAGAAACTAACTAGCCCTGAAGATAGAAAAATAAGCCTACCTTGCCTCAGAGAAATTCCCCAAAGGAAAAGGCAGCCCCCCACATATAATGACTGTGAGCAAAGATGAAAACACAAACACAGAGATGAAATAGATTAAGCAAAGTGAGGCCCGATTTACTGAATAGACCGAGGATAGGAAAGATAGCTTTGCGGTCAACACAAAAACCTACAAACAACCACGCAGAGGGGCAAAAAGACCCTCCGCACCAACTAACAGTACGGAGGTGCTCCCTCTGCGTCTCAGAGCTTCCAGCAAGCAAGAAAAACCAATATAGCAAGCTGGACAGTAAATATAGCAAACAAAAGTAACACAAGCAGAACTTAGCTTATGCAGGATAGAAAGGCCACAGGAACGATCCAGGAGGAAGCAAGACCAATACTAGAACATTGACTGGAGGCCAGGATCAAAGCACCAGGTGGAGTTAAATAGAGCAGCACCTAACGACTTAACCTCATCACCTGAGGAAGGAAACTCAGAAGCCGCAGTACCACTCTCATCCACCAAAGGAAGCTCATAGACAGAACCAGCCGAAGTACCACTCATGACCACAGGAGGGAGCTTGGCCACAGAATTCACAACAGTACCCCCCCTTGAGGAGGGGTCACCGAACCCTCACCAGAGTCACCAGAGCCCCCAGGCCGACCAGGATGAGCCACATGAAAGGCACGAACCAGATCGGCAGCATGAACATCAGAGGCAAAGACCCAGGAATTATCTTCCTGACCATAACCTTTCCACTTAACCAGATACTGGAGTTTCCGTCTCGAAACACGGGAATCCAAAATCTTCTCCACTATATACAGGTCCTTCTCAAAAAATTAGCATATAGTGTTAAATTTCATTATTTACCATAATGTAATGATTACAATTAAACTTTCATATATTATAGATTCATTATCCACCAACTGAAATTTGTCAGGTCTTTTATTGTTTTAATACTGATGATTTTGGCATACAACTCCTGATAACCCAAAAAACCTGTCTCAATAAATTAGCATATTTCACCCATCCAATCAAATAAAAGTGTTTTTTAATAACAAACAAAAAAACCAACAAATAATAATGTTCAGTTATGCACTCAATACTTGGTCGGGAATCCTTTGGCAGAAATGACTGCTTCAATGCGGCGTGGCATGGAGGCAATCAGCCTGTGACACTGCTGAGATGTTATGGAGGCCCAGGATGCTTCAATAGCGGCCTTAAGCTCATCCAGAGTGTTGGGTCTTGCGTCTCTCAACTTTCTCTTCACAATATCCCACAGATTCTCTATGGGGTTCAGGTCAGGAGAGTTGGCAGGCCAATTGAGCACAGTAATACCATGGTCAGTAAACCATTTACCAGTGGTTTTGGCACTGTGAGCAGGTGCCAGGTCGTGCTGAAAAATGAAATCTTCATCTCCATAAAGCATTTCAGCCGATGGAAGCATGAAGTGCTCCAAAATCTCCTGATAGCTAGCTGCATTGACCCTGCCCTTGATGAAACACAGTGGACCAACACCAGCAGCTGACATGGCACCCCACACCATCACTGACTGTGGGTACTTGACACTGGACTTCAGGCATTTTGGCATTTCCTTCTCCCCAGTCTTCCTCCAGACTCTGGCACCTTGATTTCCGAATGACATGCAAAATTTGCTTTCATCAGAAAAAAGTACTTGGGACCACTTAGCAACAGTCCAGTGCTGCTTCTCTGTAGCTCAAAAGTGGCTTTACCTGGGGAATGCGGCACCTGTAGCCCATTTCCTGCACACGCCTGTGCACGGTGGCTCTGGATGTTTCCACACCAGACTCAGTCCACTGCTTCCTCAGGTTCCCCAAGGTCTGGAATCGGTCCTTCTCCACAATCTTCCTCAGGGTCCGGTCTCCTCTTCTCGTTGTACAGCGTTTTCTGCCACATTGTTTCCTTCCAACAGACTTACCATTGAGGTGCCTTGATACAGCACTCTGGGAACAGCCTATTTGTTGAGAAATTTCTTTCTGGGTCTTACCCTCTTGCTTGAGGGTGTCAATGATGGCCTTCTTGACATCTGTCAGGTCGCTAGTCTTACCCATGATGGGGGTTTTGAGTAATGAACCAGGCAGGGAGTTTATAAAAGCCTCAGGTATCTTTTGCATGTGTTTAGAGTTAATTAGTTGATTCAGAAGATTAGGGTAATAGGTCGTTTAGAGAACCTTTTCTTGATATGCTAATTTATTGAGACAGGTTTTTTGGGTTATCAGGAGTTGTATGCCAAAATCATCAGTATTAAAACAATAAAAGACCTGACAAATTTCAGTTGGTGGATAATGAATCTATAATATATGAAAGTTTAATTGTAATCATTACATTATGGTAAATAATGAAATTTAACACTATATGCTAATTTTTTGAGAAGGACCTGTACTCCAATTCCCCTTCAACCAAAACCGGAGCAGGAGGATCAATAGATGGAACCACAGGTGCCACGTATCTCCGCAACAATGACCTATGGAACACGTTATGGATGGAAAAAGAAGCTGGAAGAGTCAAACGAAAAGACACAGGATTAAGAACCTCAGAAATCCTATATGGACCAATGAAACGAGGCTTAAATTTAGGAGAGGAAACCTTCATAGGAATATAACGAGATGACAACCAAACCAAATCCCCAACACGAAGTCGGGGACCCACACAGCGCCTGCGGTTAGCGAAACGTTGAGCCTTCTCCTGGGACAAAGTCAAATTGTCCACTACATGAGTCCAAATCTGCTGCAACCTATCCACCACAGTATCCACACCAGGACAGTCCGAAGACTCAACCTGCCCTGAAGAGAAACGAGGGTGGAACCCAGAATTGCAGAAAAACGGCGAAACCAAAGTAGCCAAGCTGGCCCGATTATTAAGGGCGAACTCAGCCAAAGGCAAAAAGGACACCCAATCATCCTGATCAGCAGAAACAAAACATCTCAGATATGTTTCCAAGGTCTGATTGGTTCGTTCAGTCTGGCCATTTGTCTGAGGATGGAAAGCCGAGGAAAAAGACAAATCAATGCCCATCCTAGCACAAAAGGCTTGCCAAAACCTCGAAACAAACTGGGAACCTCTGTCAGAAACGATGTTCTCTGGAATGCCATGTAAACGAACCACATGCTGGAAAAACAATGGCACCAAATCAGAGGAGGAAGGCAATTTAGACAAGGGCACCAAATGGACCATCTTAGAGAAGCAATCACAAACCACCCAAATGACCGACATTCTTTGAGAGACGGGGAGATGCGAAATAAAATCCATAGAGATATGTGTCCAAGGCCTCTTCGGGACCGGCAAGGGCAAAAGCAACCCACTGGCACGAGAACAGCAGGGCTTAGCCCGAGCACAAATCCCACAGGACTGCACAAAAGAACGCACATCCCGCGACAGAGACGGCCACCAAAAGGATCTAGCCACCAAATCTCTGGTATCAAAGATTCCAGGATGACCAGCCAACACCGAACAATGAACCTCAGAGATAACTTTATTCGTCCACCTATCAGGGACAAACAGTTTCTCCGCTGGGCAACGGTCAGGTCTATTACCCTGAAATTTTTGCAGCACCCGCCGCAAATCAGGGGAGATGGCAGACAAAATTACCCCCTCTTTGAGAATACCCGCCGGCTCAGGCAAACCTGGAGAATCGGGCACAAAACTCCTAGACAGGGCATCCGCCTTCACATTCTTAGAGCCCGGAAGGTACGAAACCACAAAGTCAAAACGGGAGAAAAATAGCGACCAACGAGCCTGTCTAGGATTCAACCGTTTGGCAGACTCGAGATAAGTCAAGTTTTTGTGATCAGTCAAGACCACCACGCGATGCTTAGCTCCTTCAAGCCAATGACGCCACTCCTCGAATGCCCACTTCATGGCTAGCAACTCTCGATTGCCAACATCATAATTTCGCTCAGCAGGCGAAAATTTCCTGGAAAAGAAGGCGCATGGTTTCATCACCGAGCAATCAGAACTTCTCTGCAACAAAACAGCCCCTGCTCCAATTTCGGAAGCATCAACCTCGACCTGGAACGGAAGCGAAACATCTGGTTGGCACAACACAGGGGCATAAGAAAAACGACGCTTCAACTCCTGAAAAGCTTCCACAGCAGCAGAAGACCAATTGACCACATCAGCACCCTTCTTGGTCAAATCAGTCAACGGTTTAGCAATACTAGAAAAATTAGCGATGAAGCGACGATAAAAATTAGCAAAGCCCAGGAACTTCTGCAGACTCTTCAGAGATGTTGGCTGAGTCCAATCATAAATGGCCTGAACTTTAACAGGGTCCATCTCGATAGTAGAAGGAGAAAAAATGAACCCCAAAAATGAAATCTTCTGAACACCAAAGAGACACTTTGACCCCTTCACAAACAAAGAATTAGCACGCAGGACCTGGAACACCATTCTGACCTGCTTCACATGAGATTCCCAATCATCCGAGAAGACCAAAATATCATCCAAGTATACAATCAGGAATTTATCCAGGTACTCTCGGAAGATGTCATGCATAAAGGACTGAAACACTGATGGAGCATTAGAAAGCCCGAATGGCATAACCAGGTACTCAAAATGGCCTTCGGGCGTATTAAATGCTGTTTTCCATTCATCGCCCCGTTTAATACGCACAAGATTATACGCACCACGAAGATCTATCTTGGTGAACCAACTAGCCCCCTTAATCCGAGCAAACAAATCAGACAGCAGCGGCAAGGGGTACTGAAATTTGACCGTAATTTTATTTAGAAGGCGGTAATCAATACAAGGTCTCAGCGAACCATCCTTCTTGGCCACAAAAAAGAACCCCGCTCCCAATGGCGACGATGACGGGCGAATATGACCCTTCTCCAAAGACTCCTTCACGTAACTCCGCATAGCGGCATGCTCAGGTACAGATAAATTAAACAGTCGACCCTTAGGAAACTTACTACCAGGAATCAAATCGATAGCACAATCACAATCCCTATGCGGAGGTAGGGCATTGGACTTGGGCTCATCGAATACATCCCGGTAATCAGACAAGAACTCTGGGACCTCAGAAGGGGTGGATGATGAGATAGACAGAAATGGAACATCACCATGTACCCCCTGACAACCCCAGCTGGACACAGACATTGATTTCCAATCTAATACTGGGTTATGGACTTGTAGCCATGGCAACCCCAACACGACCACATCATGCAGATTATGCAACACCAGAAAACGAATATCCTCCTGGTGCGCAGGAGCCATGCACATGGTCAGTTGGGTCCAATACTGAGGCTTATTCTTGGCCAAAGGCGTAGCATCAATTCCTCTCAATGGAATAGGACACTGCAAGGGCTCCAAGACAAACCCACAGCGCCTAGCAAACTCCAAGTCCATCAAATTCAGGGCAGCGCCTGAATCCACAAATGCCATGACAGAAGAGGAAGACAAAGAGCAGATCAAAGTAACGGACAAAAGAAATTTCGACTGTACCGTACCAATGGTGGCGGACCTAGCGAACCGCTTAGTGCGCTTAGGACAATCGGAGATAGCATGAGTGGAATCACCACAGTAGAAACACAGCCCATTCTGACGTCTGTGTTCTTGCCTTTCAGCTCTGGTCAAAGTCCTATCGCACTGCATAGGCTCAGGTTTATGCTCAGATAATACCGCCAAATGGTGCACAGATTTACGCTCACGCAAGCGTCGACCGATCTGAATGGCCAAAGACATAGACTCATTCAGACCAGCAGGCATAGGAAATCCCACCATGACATCCTTAAGGGCTTCAGAGAGACCCTTTCTGAAAATAGCTGCCAGCGCACATTCATTCCACTGAGTGAGCACGGACCACTTTCTAAACTTCTGACAATAAATCTCTATCTCATCCTGACCCTGACACAGAGCCAGCAAATTTTTCTCTGCCTGATCCACTGAATTAGGTTCGTCGTACAGCAATCCGAGGGCCAGAAAAAACGCATCAATATTACATAATGCAGGATCTCCTGGCGCAAGGGAAAATGCCCAGTCTTGAGGGTCGCCACGTAATAAAGAAATAATTATCCTAACTTGTTGAACTGGGTCACCAGAGGAGCGGGGTTTCAAAGCCAGAAATAGTTTACAATTATTTTTAAAATTCAAAAACTTAGCTCTATCTCCAGAAAACAACTCAGGAATAGGAATTTTAGGTTCTAACATAGGATTCTGAACCACCAAATCTTGAATGTTCTCACTTATAGTGAGATTATCCATCAAAGAGGACATACCCTGAATGTCCATGTCCACACCTGTGTTCTGAACCACCCTGATGTAAAGGGGAAAAGAAAGACAGAACACAGTGCAAAGAAAAAAAAATGGTCTCAGAACTTCTCTTTTCCCTCTATTGAGAAGCATTAGTACTTTGGGCCTCCAGTACTGTTATGAACAGGTAATTCAGAACCACAATGGACCTTGAAGTTCAGAGCACACAAAGTGACCTGACAATTACCAAAAACATAGGACGAGCTCTGAGACGTGGAAACTCTGCTGACCGCAATCCCTAATCCTATCACACCACACTAGAGGTAGCCGTGGATTGCGCCTAACGCTCCCTATGCAACTCGGCACAGCCTGAGAAACTGACTAGCCCTGAAGATAGAAAAATAAGCCTACCTTGCCTCAGAGAAATTCCCCAAAGGAAAAAGCAGCCCCCCACATATAATGACTGTGAGCAAAGATGAAAACACAAACACAGAGATGAAATAGATTAAGCAAAGTGAGGCCCGACTTACTGAATAGACCGAGGATAGGAAAGATAGCTTTGCGGTCAACACAAAAACCTGCAAACAACCACGCAGAGGGGCAAAAAGACCCTCCGCACCGACTAACGGTACGGAGGTGCTCCCTCTGCGTCTCAGAGCTTCCAGCAAGCAAGAAAAACCAATATAGCAAGCTGGACAGAAAATATAGCAAACAAAAGTAACACAAGCAGAACTTAGCTTATGCAGGATAGAAAGGCCACAGGAACGATCCAGGAGGAAGCAAGACCAATACTAGAACATTGACTGGAGGCCAGGATCAAAGCACCAGGTGGAGTTAAATAGAGCAGCACCTAACGACTTAACCTCATCACCTGAGGAAGGAAACTCAGAAGCCGCAGTACCACTCTCATCCACCAAAGGAAGCTCATAGACAGAACCAGCCGAAGTACCACTCACGACCACAGGAGGGAGCTTGGCCACAGGATTCACAACACTCATCCCGGTACCTAATGGCAGTCAGGGTACCTCTGGATAGAACATAGAGGGCTGTGCGGCCCTTTAAAGAAATGCCTACCCAGACCATTACTGACCCACTGCCAAACCAGTCATGCTGGAGGATATTGCAGTCAGCAGAACATACTCCACGGGATCTCCAGACTTTGTCACATATGCTCAGTGTGAACCTGCTCTCATCTGTGAGGAGCACAGGGCGCCAATGTTGACTCTGTCAATCTTGGTGTTCTCTGGCAAATGCCAATCGACCAGCACGGTGTTGGGCTCTTATACCACCCTCATGGAGTATGTTTCTGACAGTTTGAGCAGACACATGGATGTTAGTGGCCTGCTGAAAGTTATTTTGCAGGGCTCTGGCACTGCTCCTCGCATAAAGGAGGTAGCGATCCTGCTGCTGGGTTGTTGCCCACCTACAGCCCCCTCCATGTCTCCTGGTGTACTGACCTATCTCCTGGTATCTACTCCATGCTCTGGACACTGTGCTGACAGACACAGCTGCCATTCTTGCCACAGCTTGCATTGATGTGCCATCCTTAATGAGTTGCACTACCTAAGCAACTTCTGTGGAATGTAGACACTGCCTCATGCTACTGTACAGTAACTCTAGGGGTGAGTGCAATGAGAAAAGGCAAAAAATGACGAAAACAACAGCCAAAAAGGATGAGAACAGAGAAATGGTCTGTGGTCACTGCCTGCAGAACCACTTTTTTATAGGGGTTGTCTTGCTAATTGCCTATCATTTCTACCTGTTGTATGTTCCATTTACACAACAGCAGGAGAAATTGATTCACAATTAGTGTTGCTTCATAACTGGACAGGTTGATTTCACAGAATTGTGATTGACTTGGAGTTACATTATGTTGTTTAAGTGTTCCCTTTATTTTTTTGAGCAGTATATTTATGTATCCCCTTTCACAGATATAGCCCCATGGAATTAATAGTGCTTTAAAAATAAAACATAATTCACTATCCCACAGCCCCAAACAGTTATTCACTAGATTTAATTTTCTTCTCCGTCCACCATTGCCCCCTCCAAACTACTTATTTTCATCAGAATACTTTGCCTTATATTTTAAAGTAAGAACAAGCATACCATAAAACAACTTTAATTTTCAACCACAACCCCTCTACATAACAGACTAGTGCCCTTCTCCCATAATCTTCTGTCCCACCATCACTAAAGAAAAGCTTGATCATTTTCTTCCCTAGTCACTCCTCACCACTAGGCTTATCACTGCTATAACCCACCACTTCAACCTATAATTAACCTCTGGTGTCTTCCTTTCATCTTTCAAAGACACAACAATCACGCTTATCCTGCAGAAGCTGTCACTCGATCTCTATAGGTACCTTCACACATAACGATATTGTTAACGATATCGTTGCATTTTGTGACGTAGCAACGATATCGTTAAGGAAATCGTTCTGTGTGACAGCGACCAACGATCAGGCCCCTGCTGGGAGATCGTTGGTCGCTGAACAAAGTCCAGAACTTTATTTCGTCGCTGGATCTCCCGTGGACATCGCTGGATCGGCGTGTGTGACACCGATCCAGCGATGTCTTCACTGGTAACCAGGGTAAACATCGGGTAACTAAGCGCAGGGCCGCGCTTAGTAACCCGATGTTTACCCTGGTTACCAGCGTAAAAGTAAAAAAAAAAAAACACTACATACTTACATTCCGGTGTCTGTCCCCGGCGCTGTGCTCTGCACTCCTCCTGTACTGTCTGTGAGCGTCGGTCAGCCGGAAAGCAGAGCGGTGACGTCACCGCTCTGCTTTCCGGCCGCTGTGCTCACACAGACAGTACAGGAGGAGTGCAGAGAAGCAGAGCGCCGGGGACAGACAGCGGTAGGTAAGTATGTACTGTTTGGTTTTTTTTACTTTTAGGATGGTAACCAGGGTAAACATCGGGTTACTAAGCGCGGCCCTGCGCTTAGTTACCTGATGTTTACCCTGGTTACCGGCATCGTTGGTCGCTGGAGAGCTGTCTGTGTGACAGCTCTCCAGCGACCAAACAGCGACGCTGCAGCGATCCGGATCGTTGTCGGTATCGCTGCAGCGTCGCTAAATGTGAAGGGGCCTTAAGTCTAGCTATCGACTCATATCATTACTTCCATTCACCTCTAAACTCCTTGAACAGCATGGCTATATTGAAGTTTCTTCCCACAGCTCAACTAACACTCTCCGACAACCTACTGTACAATCTGGTGTCTGTACTACTCCACTCAAACTGCCCCAACCAAAGTTACAAACAACTGACATGTCAATACTCTATACTCCTCCTAGACCTGTCCTCTGACTTCGTTATATACAGATCTTTTCCCTTGGCATTTAAGATCTCGACCTCTCCTTTATTATCCTGATACCTCAATAAGCTCAAATTTAGCATCTCTGATTTCTAGACTACCTCCTCATTTTGCCGTCTGTGTTGGTATCCCGCAAAACACTGTCCTGGGACCATTATTCGTCTCCATATATACCTTTGGCCTAGGACAACTTAAAGTCGAGTGACTTCCAGTACCACCTATACACTGATGAGACTCAAATCTACCTCTCTCACTCAGACGTCAACACAAACTTCCAGATACTCCTTCTCTTCACGCTTCCTAAAACTAAATGTCGGGAAAAAAAGTAATCATCATTCCTCCAACTTATTCAACCCCTTTTGACAGACCTATCACTATAAATGACACCACACTTTTCCCTGTATCACAAGTCACCTGCCTTGGTTTAATACTTCACCATGCTTTGTCACACATCCAAGCTCTTATATCCTGAAACTTAAAATATTGTCCAGAATTCATACTTTCCTCAACCCTGAATCTATTAAAATGTTGGTGCATGCTGTCATCAACCCACACCTTGACTACTTCAATATCCTCTTCTGTGGTCTATCATCTAACACTCCCTCAGTCTATCTTTAATACTCCTGCCTGATTCGTCTACATCTCCCTTCACTATTTTTCTGCTCTCTGCCAATCCCTTCACTGGCTTCCAATTCCCCAGTTAATCCAATTTGAACTCCAACAATGATTTACTAGGCTGTCCATCATCTGTCTGCCCTATACGTTTCTAATCTCCAAATACCTCCCTACAAGTAATCTCCATTACTCGCAAGACTTCCTTCTCTCCTCTGCTAAGTATTTTCCACAACAACTTCAAGAATTTTCAAGCTTTCCCATCTTCTAGAATGGAATGCCAAAGCACATGCGATCGTCTTCCATAAATGATACCTTCAGACTCAACCTACCTGAAAACTCATCTCTTCTGGAAAGCCTACAGCCTGCAATGACCCCACTATCACCTTACTACCACGAGAGCTGCTGCAGCCCCGATTTACTCTCTCCTTCACACATACCCTGAAGATTGTAAGCAGTGATTGGAAGGGCCTCTCCCTCTCTGAACCACATTGTTGCTGTCAGTCCCATACTTCTGAACTGCTCCATAACCTTAATGAATCAATTGACTCCACTTTCTTGAGGTGTCAGGTGGGTATTGGATTTATTTCTATTTATTTTAGATCTACCCAGGATCAGATCTCTTCTGGAGAAAGGTTGATACTCAAGGTTTTATACAATGGTGTTCCACAACAACCTCGTTAATTCTGTACCTGTTGACTCTTCCTCCTAAACCCATCATCAAAAAATCCACCAGATTGCTTCGGCCCATTCTAACAGATGCTAAAAGCCTTACAGTCCACTCATAGGAGCACGTAGCCCCTGCCTCATGTTGTGACCTTTTTTCCCAGCAGAAAGACATTACATCGCATATTTGTAGATTGTGAGCCCTCGCGGGCAGGGTCCTCTCTCCTACTGTACCAGTTGTGACTTGTATTGTTTAAGATTATTGTACTTGTTTTTTGCTATGTATACCCCTTTACATGTAAATCGCCATGGAATAAATGGCGCTATAATAATAAATAATAATAATAAATATCTGACTGGCTCCCAGAACAATAATGCAGAACCATCTGAAGTCAACTGGGCCTTAGGACTACTATCATATAATACGTGCGGATAGTGGATAGCCATCTTGGTGTATGTGATCCTATGATATATTAAAGCTCTAATTTTTCTCTCATGATCTTCCTCTTGTTCTACGTGTCGTCTCCCCTTCTTTGTGGAATCTTCTGCATTCCTTGTGCATTTCAGTAGTCAAAAGATAAGCTATTTAATGCACGTGTTAAAGCAAGAAATGTGTATCTACGTCACTTCACTTTTTTATTTTTTTTACTGAATATAGAATTTAAATATTCCATATGAAGGCTTATGTATCTTTAAGGGGTTGTCATCACCTGGCCCAAGGGTGTATCATAAAATAAAAATCTATAGGTACCGAACCAATGCTGTTCTTCTAATCTCAGTGCTGTCTCCTCCTATGGTGGTTTCTTAATGGCAATATAATGTGACCTCTACAGCCAATCAGCAGTCACTAATTTGCTGCAACGGTCATGTGACATTATGTCAAGTGACCATTGGGAAATGCAACAGAACAGTGTTGGAACAGAGGGTAAGTATAGTTTGTTTTTTGCTTCACCCTAGAGCTACTAATACGAGCTTGACCACTAGTGAACAACCCCTTAAAGAGCTTTTCCTTGTCATATCGTCACTGTGCCTGGTTTTCCACATAATGTTTGATGCAAAAATAAACAGTTGACAATTTAAAAGAAAAGGTTTATTGTTTACATTCCACATTTTAAACTCTTCTTATATATTATATATATATAATCTATTTTAAACATACTGTAAATTTTATATAATAACTTTTTTTTTTTAATAGTCCAAAAATGAGCTGTCACCTTCAGTGTCTATGCTGGCCTGGCTTGAAGGCGTCTGTGAAGAGCAGGAGAGGGGGCTCCGGTAAGGAGATTCATTAGGCGAATGTGGCTGACTAGGAGGGGCACACAATATGGATGGGTCTGAAGAATTGTGCTGGTTAGAATGAATATAACTAGATTCTGGGGAGTGTCTGGAGGAATGAGAGGTTTCATAGGGATAGTAGTGGGGGTAAGCAGGTGGGTATGTAGATGGGGAAATATGATCATCTGGTGTGTACGAGTAGTTGTTGTGGGAGGGATGGAAAGCAGAAGGATGCTGGTGAAGAGAATGCATCTGCAGCAGCTCCATAATCTTCATTCTAAAAGCCCACTTCTTCTCCGGAGAGAATCTTTTAGTTACAGCCATGATATACATGTAGAAGTGATAGTCTGCATCTTTCTCTAGCTCTTTATGTTCCCTG